>NC_090713.1:17090361-17393391 GCF_040954835.1 Lepisosteus oculatus
CGGGTTCAGCCCTTTGTCTTTGTTGCCATGATTCAGGTGCTGTACAGTGACATCTTCAGTGTGCTTAAGGTCAACGGAGGGCTGAGTGCTCCATTTCCAGTGCGGAGCGGAGTCAGGCAGGGTTGTGCACTCTCAGGAATGCTCTACTCCCTTGCCATTGAGCCTCTGCTACATCAGCTGCGCCGGGTCATCAGGGGCCTGTCCATCCCGGGCTGACATCATGGTCATGGTTGGAGGAGAACAGGATGTCAGGGCGCTACAGACAACTTTGAGTGATTTCCAGCAGCTATCATCAGCCAAAGTAAACTGGGCCAAGAGTAGCGCCCTACTCCTGGGGGAGTGGAGTGAGATGGGTCCCCCAGTCTTGCCAGAGAGGCTCAGCTGGACCAGAGGGGGACTCAAATACCTGGGGGTGCACCTGGGAGATGAGGCCAGCGTGAAAAAGAACTGGGAGGGGCTCCTCGAAAAAGTGAAAGGTCGTCTGGACCACTGGCGCTGGCTGCTCCTCCAGATATCCCCCAGATATCCTACAGAGGCTGGGTTCTGATTGTCTGATTGTCCTCGACTTCTTCTGGGACGGACTGCACTGGCTGCGGAGGGGCGTCCTCTATCTGCCCAGAGAGGAGGGAGGACAAGGACTCATTGACATCCGGAGCCGGGTGGACGCCTTTTGCTTGCAGGCAGTGCAGAAGCTGCTGTTCGGCCCGGCCTCGCTGTCCTGGAGGGAGCTGACCTTCACCCTGCTGCGTCGAGCAGGACACCTCGGGCTCGACTGTGTGCTCTTCCTGATGGACACCAGCAGGGTTGACCTGTCTCCACTGCCGCCTTTCCAGTGCAGTCTCCTGGAGGCCTGGCGGCATCTGCGCGTACAGAGAGAAGAGGAGCGGCCTAGTCTATACTGGACACTCAGAGAACCGTTAATACACAATCCACGAATGGACATAGAACCGGGCCGCTCCTTGGACATTACCAGCAGACTGGTCCGCGCCAACATCACACAGCTCCACCACCTACTGGACGTGGATCAGGGCTGCTGGCGCAGCGTGGAGTGGGTGTGTGACGTGCTGGGACTACACTCGCGGCGGTGTGTAGACAGGTTTCTTAGTCAGCTTCGCTCTGCTCTGCCTCTCGAGGAGATGCTGCTGGTCCAGGGTCTGTTTGAGGACCATTGCCTTCCAACCACACAGCCTCCTTTCCCTGGTCTGCTAGTGTCTCCTGCGCTCAGTCCCGGACCGACGGGATCTCTCCTTGAGCCCCTTGCTTCAGAGGAGAGGTCTCTAGCTGGTGTTGGGGGGAAATGTCTGTACAGACTAGTCGTAACATCTAGACACCAGGCCCAGCTGTCCGCGCTCCCTGACACTCCCTGGAGGGCTCGTCTGGGAGTGCCGGATGACAGCCGGCCTGCCTGGGGTAGCCTCTACAGATTTCCCCTCAACAAGAGGGCTGGTGCAATGGAGGGTCCCGCACACCATCCTGGGGGTCAACTCATTTGTGTCAGTTCTGGACCCGGCGGTGTCTGACGCCTGTCCCTTCTGTGCTCAGAGGGAGACGGTGTTCCACTGCTACAGCGCCTGCCCCCGTCTGTCGCCCATGTTTGCCATACTGATCCGGCTCTTCACCAACCTTGGCCTTGTCTTCAACGACGTTATTTTCGTGTCTGGGGTGGGTCGTACAAAAAATATCGTTAGAATTTTTGTTTTATAAATCTCATAATGACCTCGGAACGTTTGAAAAGCTTTGGTGTTTTGGAAATGTCCTGTGCAGGACTGTAAATAATGAAAGAGTATTATTCCAATTATGATTTTATTTTCTTAATTCTTAAAATGGGGTTTTAAGACTCTTGATTAATACTTTTGTTTCTTTTTTCTGTCAATAAAGTTTGATTGAACTCTCTCTCTCCTCTCTCTCTGCGGCTGCTCCTTCCTTGCTAGTATGAAACAGACTCGTCCATCCAACTGCCTGACACCACACGCAGGGTTCTGTCCTGCGAGAGACGACCTGGGCCAGCGGGACTTTCCGAACCGGCGGAACTCACAGCCTGACTGATGTACTATCGATTGCCTTTATTTAAACATCCCATTGAATATCCGTCATTTAGTGGTTTCTGTGAAGTTTATTATTAAAGTAACTGTGAAATTGTTATTTTTTTAATCAAAGTCAATCATTGTCAATACCAAAAAATCCCCAGCACAGATCCCATGGAAATTCTGTGTGTCCTGGTTTCTCTTCAGTCTGAATCGCCGTTTGAGATTTCTAACAGGCATCATCCCTGTACAAGCTCTGTGTTTTGGAACTTTAATTACAGGCCCGCTGATGCCCAATTCTCTGTCAGTTATGTTTTATTCAAATGGATTGAATTCCACCTATTTCAGTACACTATAAACTGATTCTGTTTAACGAGACACCTTTATTTACACCATTTCTCCTCAAAAGGCCAACAGCTCCCTGAGCTCTTAAAGCAGGGGCCTCACACTCAGTTCCTGAAGGGCACAGTGTCTTCTGGATTTTATTCCAACCTGAATAGTTGACTGAGACATATTTCTGTTATTTTATTAGGCATCAACAGGAGTTTTCTCACAGTCACATCATAAAAGGGACAGTCACCAAGTGAATGCCTCAATATCTGCAAATATATTACAGGTGGTGCAATTTATAGTGCAATTGAGGTGGCGCTGAGCGCTGGTTTTAGAGGTTGTGCTACAAGAAACGAGGGTGGAGAAAGGTGAATGGGAATTCCACGAACTGCTCAAAGAACGACTCCACAAAACATGGCAGTAAAATGCTAAAGGACATATTTCCAACTCCACAATGAAACTGTTCTTATTTAAGCTCAGGCTTGTGGTGTGTGAGAGCCTTCAGCGACCCTGGGGTGTTGTGTGCCCAGGTCAGAGTTACAGAATGGGATCGCTCTTTGGTGGGTGTGTCAAATTGCAATGAATGCTGGACTGGTCTAACACATGTGAAATGTAATTGAAAGTCTGGTGTGCCTTCTCTTTTGTCGAGTCTGTCAGACCATGCTTTACCAGTGTTAAACAACTGTGGTTGATACAATGACATTCAAACCCACTGTGTTTGGTCTCCAGAACACGATATACATCAGGACACGTCATTCCTCACGCATTTTAACACAGACGATTGAAGATGTTGGGGATAACACTTGAAAACTGACGTATTTTACAGCTTCTTGGTTTTTCAAATCTGATCGTTTAGCTATGGCCCTTAGTTGCACGCCTTAGTTCAGAAGTATTCGTGTAGATCAGACTAAAGGACAATCCTACTGAGGGAGTAAGCGGGACTCTTTTGAATCCAGGGGCAGGCCAAGACAGCGAGAGGAAGAGAGTAATGAACTGCGTCACCCGCGCCAGTGGGAGCACATTCTACAAGCTTTCGTTTTCTCGGAAAACTCAAAGATACACAGTAATTATGGAGAGAAAGGGGAATTACACCCGGGAGAGTAGGAAACACAGAATACCTTCAGTAACAAAGTCCTCAACAATTGTGTTCGATTACATCAATATTTATTTGAGATTTCAACTTTCCAAGTGCTAGAAACGGAGTAAATGTATACAACAAACCTTCTTCATCACCACCTGAAACAGAATCATAGTACAGTAAGTGATCCCAAATCCCTCCGGAAAAAAAATCAGAAGAATACGTCTTTTCAACTACAAATGCGCACAAAATTCCTCCATAAAGAAAAAGAAACTAAAAAGCAGTGAGCTTCCCGTTAATAAAAAATACTAAAGATTGTACAAATAATCTACGAAGAACATACGAAAAAGACAATTTCAAATGAATTGAACTGAAAAACAATGATCGCTGCTCGGGTCCTCGGTTCCAGAGCGAATCGAGTGCTTTGGTTTTTAAACTTTTCGGAAAGCGAGTGCAAATACTCAATTAGCGAGAAGCGCAGGCAGAAGTAGCCGCCCGTTCCCTCTGTGACTTCACTCTGTTCCCGTGTTCAAAACTTTGAGCAACATGACTCACTTTCCAGGGGGAACCGCCTCGGAGACAGTCGTTCACATTGAAGGCGCCTCTCTGAGCAGCGCGCTCCAATCCAGGGGTGCCGTGCCCGCGGCTGAGCCAATCGCCCGGGCTCATGCGCGTTCTTGGTCACAGAGGGGCTGTGATTTTCTCGGGGAGGCGGAACGCGTTTTGTGGCCTCTGATCCGAGTGATAGCGGCTGGGATTCATCTCTCGCAACGTGTGAAACCGGTCCTCGTCATCATTGGTGTCCTGCCTGCGGCTGCTCATCCCTTGCCAGTATGAAACGGAGTCATCCATTCAGCTGCCCGACACCACGCAGGATTCTGTCCTGCGAGAGACGGCATGAGCCAGGGGGACTTTCCGAACCGGCCGAACTCACAGCCTGACTGATCTACCATCGATTGCCTTTACTTAAACATCCCATCGAATATCCGTCATTTAGTGGTTTCTGTGATGTTTATTATTAAAGTAACTGTGAAATTGTTCTTTTTTTATCATGTCAATAATTTTCAATACCAAGAATCCCCAGCACAGATCCCAGGGAACTTCTGTGTCTCCTTGTTTCTCTTCAGTCTGAATCACTGTTTGAGATTTCTAATGGGCATCATCCCTATACAAGCTCTGAGTTTCGGAACTTTAATTACAAGCCTGCTGATGCCCAATTCTCTGTCAGTTATGTTTTTATTCAAATGGATTTAATTCCACGTATTTCAGTACACTATAAACTGATTCTGTGTAGCGAGACATATTTATTTACACCATTTCTCCTCAAAAGGCCAACAGCTCCCTGAGCTCTTAAAGTAGGGGCCTCACACTCAGTTCCTGAAGGGCACAGTGTCTTCTGGATTTTAATCCAACCTAAATAGTTGACTAAGACATATTTCTGTTATTCTATGAGGCATCAACAGGAGTTTTCTCACAGTCACGTCCTAGAAGGGACAGTCACCACCTGAATGCCTCAAAGTCTGAAATTATATCACAGGTGGTGCAATTTATAGTGCAATTGAGGTGTCACTGAGCGCTGGTTTTAGAGGTTGTGCTACAAGAAACGAGGGTGGAGAAAGGTGAATGGGAATTCCATGAACTGCTCCAAGAACGACTCCACGAAACATTGCAGTAAAATACTAAAGGACATATTTCCAACTGCACAATGAAACTGTTCTTATTTAAGCTCAGGCTTGTGGTGTGTGAGAGCCTTCAGCGACCCTGGGGTGTTGTGTGCCCAGGTTAGAGTTTCAGAATGGGATTGCTCTTCGGTGGGTGTGTGAAATCGCAATGAATGGTGGACTGGTCTGACACATGTGAAATGTAATTGAAAGTCTGGTGCGCCTTCTCTTTTGTCGAGTCTGTCAGACCACGGTTTACCAGTGTTAAATAACTGTGGTGGATACAATGACATTGAAACCCACTGTGTTTGGGCTCCAGAACACGATATACATCAGGACACGTCATTCCTCACGCATTTTAACACAGTCGATTGAAGATGTTGGGGATAACACTTGAAATTGACATATTTTACAGCCTCTTGGTTTTTCAAATCTGATCGTTTAGCTATGGCCCCTAGTTGCACGCCTTAGTTCAGAAGTACTCGTGTAGATCAGACTAAAGGACAATCCTACTGAGGGAGTAAGCGGGACCCTTTTGAATCCAGGGGCAGGCCAAGACAGCGAGAGGAAGAGAGGAATGAAATGCGTCACCCGCGCCAGTGGGAGCACATTCTACAAGCTTTCGTTTTCTCGGAAAACACAAAGATATACAGTAATTATGGAGAGAAAGAGGAATTACACCCGGGAGAGGAAACACACAATACCTGCAGTAATAAAATCCTCAACACTTGTGTTCAATTACATCAATATTTATTTGAGATTTCAATTTTCCAAGTGCGAGAAACGGAGTAAATGAACACAACAAACCTTCTTCATCACCACCTGAAACAGAATCATAGTACAGTAAGTGATCCCAAATCCCTCCGGAAAAAAAAAAATCAGAGGAATATGTCTTTTCAACTACAAATGCGCACAAAATTCCTCCATAAAGAAAATAAATAAATAAAAAACAATGAGCATCCCGTTAATAAAAAAATACTAAAGATTGTACCATTAATCTACGAAGAACATACGAAAAAGATACTTAATTCCAAACGAACTGAACTGAAAAACAATGATCGCTGCTCGGGTCCTTGGTTCGAGAGCGAATCGAGTGCGGTGGTTTCTAAACTTTTCCGAAAGCGAGTGCAAACACTCAATTAGCGAGAAGCGCAGACAGAAGTAGCCGCCCATTCCCTCTGTGACTTTACTCTGTTTCCGTGTTCAACACTATGAGCAACGACTCACTTTCCAGGGGGAACCGCCTCGGAGACATTGGTGTCCTGCCTCAGGCTGCTCCTTCCTTGCCAGTTTAAAACAGACTCGTCCATCCAGCTGCCCGACACCACATAGGGTTCTATCCTGCGAGAGACGGCCTGAGCCAGGTGGACTTTCCGAACCTGCCGAGCTCACAGCCTGACTGATCTACCATCGATTGCCTTTAAATAAACGTTCCATTGAATATCCGTCATTTAGTGGTTTCTGTGAAGTTTATTATTAAAGTAACTGTGACATTGTTCTTTTTTTGATATCACAGATTTTCAATACCAGAGATTCCCAGCGCAGATCCCAGGAAACTTCTGTGTCTCCTGCTTTCTCTTCAATCTTAATCGCTGATTGAGATTTTTAAGGGGTATCACCCCAGTCCCCAGCTCTGAGTTTTAGAGGTTTTATTACTGGACCACTGAAGCCTCCTTCTCTGCCAGTTATGTTTTTATTAAAATGGGTCAAATTCCTTCTATTTTAGTACATTATAAACTGATCCGGTTTGTTTAGCGAGACATCTTTATTTACACCATTTCTCCTCAAAAGGCCAACAGCTCCCTGAGCTCTTAAAGCAGTGGCCCCACAGTGTCTCTGGAGCTAATGTAGTGTCAGAAAACAGACCAGAGTCCCCAATGAAGGGGCTGCAGCAATCTGCAGGAGAAACTAAGACTTAATTTTAACCTGTTAATGTTAATTTATTAAATGTTGATACAAGTGAAGTACAAGATATCTTTATTAATGGGTGGGGAAAAGGAAGATCTGCATAAACTCCTGCCCAGTAAAAATATGGTTGAGCCCAAGGAACAGTTTTTGCCTGGCTACCCACTAGGGGTACCAGCAGTGCTCTCGATTTCTGTGGGATTGTTTACTATATCTTTTTTCCTTCTTTTGTATATCTTTGTGATTGTGATATCTTCGGTACGTTTATAACCCTCACAATAAGATCTACCATCTGTGTCCAGGCAGACTGTTATATGTTTTACATGCACAATTCTATGTATTAATAAATATATTTTGTGTATTTGAACCTCTGTGTGTCTCACTGATTATTCTGATGATTGATTCCTAATAGGCAAAAGAACCACAATGTAATTTACTATTACAATTAATAAATTGTCCCAGTAAATTCACAAAACTCCTACATGTCTTAACAAAGACGTCCTGTGTATCCTAAGATGATATGATATGAGTAACGGTTCATACTGTATATTCCTAGTGCTTTTTTCCCCAAGACCATTAAATTAATATTTCTTTATTATGTATGTAAGGTGTGCATAATATGTGAAAGAATAATTTTGTGAAGAAATGCATTTACCATAGAAATGTGTGTATTGTAGCGCCACGCAGGGCGTTTTAGGCAGGCTGAGACCAGCACCTGGGGGCGGGACTACGGGACTGTATATAGTGGGAAGGAGGCTGGAAGACAGTCTCTTCCCTTTGTGTGTGTGTGTTAGTGTAGCTGCAGCGCTGTAACTCCTGTCCCTGTGTGTGTACCTTTCTCCGGTTCTGCTTGATAAATGTGTTGTTCAACCCCATTCCCAGAGTCCTATGCCTGCTCCTTTCTGTACCGAAGCCTGCGGTCGTTACAGTATGATTTAAGTGAATTATCACCAATCTGAACATGATTTGTTAGGTGTCTGAGCAAATGGATGCATTTGAATAAAGTGGTAAAAAGCAACAAAAAACAATTGCTTGTAAGAGAAAAAGGAAGGAGACATATTCTATAAGTGGCTCAAAATCACGATGTGTAGATATCTGTGACCTTCCATGCTTGTTGACACTTTGGAGAAGTATTACTGTGCTATCTCATGCTTTTGCAAAATAAATGTTTGCGAACAATTAAATAACACAGCTACATATCATTTCATAATATCACAAGTGTGTGAATGTAAGCATTCCAGAAGTCATAGAGACCTAGATTTTCCATAATTCCAGTCTCTGCAACCCGACAACACTATGGAATACTAGTAGGGAGTACAGTAGATGCACACATCATGAAAAGTAACATCCCTGCTCCTCTATGTCATGGCCAGCAGTGTGTTAGTTGGTGCGCATGCACGAGTGTATGTGAAAATAATATTCATAATATTCAGGCTTGTTCCTAACCCTTGTCCGGTTTCAGCTCATTGTCCTTTTCTTTTTTCTTTCATACAGTAGTTTTCCCCTGGTGCCTCTGTGTTTACATTTCAATACCTTTTCTTCTATTTGTCCCTCAGATTGCCTTCCTGGTTTCTGAATTTGGCCTGTCATTGGACTTTGTCTTTGCGTTCAGTATAGTCTTCTGGTTATTACTCTAGTTCCTAGTCTGTTGGTACTTGTGCCTGCATAGGGTCTAGGCAGTTCTTACAACACCCAGGGCAGCTGAATGCCAAGGACATCTTAAATGACATTTCAAACCCTTTTGTAAAGTCCTACAGTAAATGACGAAAGTCTCAGAATTTGTGATGGTGGTCAGGAATACATACGGTACTGCATGAAGCAGATGTAAATCCATTCTATACAGTAAATAATTCAAAGAAAAAATCAAACCTCATTGATTTAAATTACACAGAGAATAAATAATAGCTTTGCGTTAATATTTTGCACGCTGTGTGTATAAATTGATGAAAAAGGATTGCACCCATATGAAAATGCTGTTGGGTGAAATCAGATTCACCAGGTTGTGGGTATCAGAACAGATGAAAATCAGTTTATCAAGATGTTTCAGTTTATGAGAAACACTTTGAAGTGATCTTTAAAGTTCCGTCCTACTCAGATTCTGGTTGCAGTTATTTACAACGGGACCTGCCCCAGCAGACTCTAAAGTACTGTTTGTGCCTTTACATGATGCACATTTCAACTGGATTTTAAATAAAAAAGCACTTGTGGGTTCAGCCTCTGAAAACTTCATCTGTTGGTTCGAATCACACTTGTCTACTTGCACTTGAGCATAAACACATTAACTGCTATCCCAGGACAGCAGGACTAGACAGAGAGCAGCTTTATAAGGAGCAGAGGATGAGACACAATCAGCTGAGCCCTTATTCCACTCAACACAGCTGGAATGGAGTGGACTGTGGAG
Source organism: Lepisosteus oculatus (assembly GCF_040954835.1). Lineage (NCBI taxonomy): Eukaryota > Metazoa > Chordata > Actinopteri > Semionotiformes > Lepisosteidae > Lepisosteus > Lepisosteus oculatus. The sequence continues at coordinate 17,099,761 of NC_090713.1, forward strand.
AGTCTGGTTAAAGCAGCACTTGGCTCTGGGTGCTCAGACAATAGCAATAAATGTGTTTGAACTTACTCTATGCCCATTTACTTAGTTTTCTGCCAGAGCTCAGAGGAGACAGAACTCTATGAAGTCCTTCTCTTAAGAAGCTGACTGAGATTTGTAATGGGCATCACCCCAGTCCCCAGCTCTGAGTTTCAGGGCTTTTGTTCCTGGACCACTGAAACCTCCTTCTCTGCCAATTATCTTTTTCTTAAAATGGATTTAATTCCACCATTTTGTGATTCACCAATTGTGTAATGGTGAGGGAAATATAAACACATGTCTTAAATCTCCTGGGAATCAGATTAACTTATTCTACTCAACACAGCTGGAATGCAGTGGAGTGTGGAGAGTCTGGTTAAAGCAACACTTACAAAGTCTGAAGCATGCATATATACAGTTATATTTAAAACTCTGCAATACACCATCAATTAATACTTCATCTGTCATTATTACAGATCAGAGAGCTTCATCAGTAGGGCCCTGCTGACCTCACCCAGCTGAGAGAACTGCATACTACTGTCAGCCTTTCATGAGTGATGGGCTCCCTGCGACCCCTAGTGGTTCAGCCACTGTAACTACCACCTCTCAACAGTTTCCTTGTGCCATCTCGGAACTCATGTCACAAAACACTCATTCCTCCTAACTAGCTGTTGAAAGTAATGAACGAGTTTTGAAAGTGGGCAGAACTGGTCACTTCTAAGGTCCGACTTAGTATTGTCTTACAATTTACACCTCTAAACTGATTACATTAGAAACATTCAATCACACATATTGCTCTCTAGGTTCACTTTAGAAACACTCAAATTGAAATCAAATAACTTTAGATGTATTACTACTCAATAACTCTTTTGCAAAGTAATAACAATTACCAGTCCAACTGAAATATATTAATATTTTTGTTGTTTAATAAGAAATACATTTGGATTTGTATGGTATCCATCTATTGATAAAGATATGGATGCGTTAATGCATTATGTCGACAATGATTAATATGTTCAAAACATAACTCAAAGCCTATTGGGGTCAAAAAATGGATAATGGACATGGTTTAGGGTCCATATGAATAAATTCCAATTGGATTCAAAGTTCCACTTCCTTGCTGTAAAGGAAGCCAGTATTGTTTAATTGTAATAGACAGATTTCCAGTATGTGTTTATGTAATTCTGGCAGAGCATTGTAATATTGACCCAACCGCATACTGTTTTCCAGGAGAAAAGAATTCCACTATGGGAAATGTCCTTTCAAACTAATAGTGACCAGGGAAAACATTGTTTGGTAAACATGATTTACATTTTCTTTAAAATATTAAGAATTAAGCAGAAGTATCAATCCTGTCCAATGTCAGCCAGGAATGTTCTACAGTATATTCATGTTTTTGCTCTAATGTGATCCAGTGTTCCTCTTAGTACGCTGCTAAGTACTATTGCTGCTCAAACCACGTGAAGAGATGGTTTAATTTAGTCCCTTATTTCAGTAACCCCTAGAGGGCAAAAGGTGTTATTTTGGATTTGTTGCAACAAGTTTAGTACTGTGCTGTGGACTAATTTCAGCGGTCAAGTTTGTTGCAATTGGTTTTTAAAGTAGCACACTAGTTTAGCTCGGAGCTGTGTGCTCACCACGGGTTAACTCCATATCTTATTTGCAGTACTGCTACTTCAACTAGAGCACGTCCATTATTGTCACACCAGAAAGAATAATGTACAATACACAAAGATATACAGTAAATATAGAGAGACAGAGGAATTACACCCGGGAGAGTAGGAATCACACAACACCTTCAGTGGAAACTGGGGAACGCATGGGTTCAATTGCAGCAATATTTACTGGATATTGAAACTTTCAGTTGCTAGAAAGGGAGGAAATGAATACACCTCAAAAAGGATCACAGTACAGTAACGATCCGAAATCTGAAGAATATGTCTGTAGTGCCCCCATCAGGCAGTGTTGGGCACTGAGCAGACAAGCACTGGGGCTGGTGATGTCAGCTCTTGGAGAGCATGCTGGGATAGTTGGAACTTGTCTGGGAGAGTTAGGAAATGTCAAGGACATTGCTAACTCCTGTGACTTGAGGGGAAGGACAGGAGTTTGTGTAAATGGTATGTGAGTGCACATGTGTGGAGATCCCATGTTTCCCGATCCGAGTCTGTGACCTCATGTTGCCCCCCTGAGATAACTGACATCTGTCAGTCATGACCCCTCCGTCACTAGACAATAGTCTTTAAAAATTATTTTGATGTGTCTTTATATTTTTTGTTAAAGAAGTGATGTTTTTACATGTGCCTGATACTTTTTTTTCCTATTTTTCCAGTGAGTGGGAGTTTTTGGTTTTGACTTGTGTGCTGATACATGTGTTCTCATTCCTCAAGCGCTGGCGAGTGCGAAGCTCTTCCAGTAAAGAAAAATACTCCTACTTAAAACGCTGATGCTTAAACATTCTATTGCTGAAGACAATCCGACACGCCCTTTGCTGGCTGCAGTTCCTTCTTCGCCATTTTAAAACAGGCTCGTCCATCTAGTTCCACTAGAAATCATTGATCAACACTTGAGTCCTCAGTTCGAGAGCGAATCGAGTGCTGTGGTTTATAACTTTTCGGAAAGCAAGTGCAAATACTCAATTAGCGAGAAGCGCAGACAGCAGTAGCCGCCCGTTCCCTCTGTGACTTCACTCTATTCTCGTGTTCAACACCATGAGCAACATGACTCACTTTCCAGGGGGAACTGCCTCAGAGACAGTCGTTCACATTGAAGGCGCCTTTCTGAGCAACGCGCTCCAATCCAGGGGCGCCGTGCCCGCGGCTGAGCCAATCACCCCGGCTCATGGGCGCTCTTGGTCACAGAGGGGCTGTGATTTTCTCGAGGGAGCAGAACGCGTTTTGTGGCCTCTGATCCGAGTGATAGAGGCTGGGATTTATCTCTGCCAATTATTGAAACCGGTCTTCGTCATCATTGGTGTCCTGCCTGATGCTGCTCCTTCCTTGCCGGTATGAAACAGACTCATCTATCCAGCTGCCCAACACCACGCAGGCTTCTGTCCTGCGAGAAAGCGGGACTTTCCGAACCGACCGAACTCACAGCTGACTGATGTACCATTGGTTGCCTTTACATAAACATCTCATTGAAAATCTGTCATTTAGTGGTTTCTGTGAAGTTTATTGTTCAAGTTCAAGTTTATTGTCATTATACGCATATACAGGTATATGGTATAACGAAATGCTATTTAGCTGGCTCTCGGACATAAGTAGTACAAAGAAAAAAACAAAAACAAAAACAACAACAACAACAATACAAATGTATAACAAAAGAAAGACAGAGACAACAGGCAATGTGCAAAAACAACAACAGGCAATGTGCAATACAGCAAAAAGGTAACAGGTTACGTGCAAAAATATGCATCAACAGAATGAAATAAAGGGATAGAAATTATGGGGAGTGAGCTTTTGACATGTATGGTAGAGGTAGATTTACAATGTGTGTTTGGGTTTTTGGTAAGAAAGAAGGCACTGTGAGGTTCAGATCATAGGTGAGAGGTGAGGTGAGAGTGAGAGAGGCTGGGAGTTTAACAGTTTGATAGTGCGGGGGTAAAAACTGTCTCTGAGTCTGGTAGTCCGGGCCCGAATGCTCCGGTAACATTTTCCAGATGGTAGCAGATCATAAAGTCTGTAGCTGGGGTGTGTGGGGTCTTTGATGATGCTTAGAGCTTTCCTCAAGCACCCTCTGTCATAAATGTCCTGTATAGATGGGAGGGCAACCCCAGTGATGGACTGGGCAGTTTTCACCACCGGCTGTAGGGCTTTGTGGTCAGCAATCAGCAGTTGCCATACCACACTGTGATGCAACCTGTCAGTGTGCTTTCTGTAGTACATCTGTAAAAGTTAGTGAGGATCTGGGGACATATCTAAGCCTTCTTCAACCGTCTTAGGAAGTACAGGCGCTGTTGCACTTTCTTGATCAGACAGGTGGTATTGAGAGACCATGTCAGGTCCTTGGTGATATGGACGCCAAGGAAGTTTCTGACCTTTTCCACTTCAGTCCCGTTGATGTGGATAGGGGCATGTCATTGGTTTTGCTGACATTGAGGGTGAGGTTGTTGTCATCCCACCACGTTGTAAGGAGATTGACCTCCTCCTTGTAGGCCCTCTCATCATTGTCTGTGATCAGACCTACAACTGTGGTGTCATCGGCAAACTTGATGATGGAGTTGGTGTTGTGTTTTGCCTTACAGTCGTGGGTATAGAGGGAGTAGAGCAATGGACTAAGCACACACCCCTGGGGGACCCCAATGTTCAGAGTTAGTGTGCCGGAGGTTATTATTAAAATTAACTATTGAAGTAACTGTAAAATTGTTCTTTTTTATAGAAGTCAATAATTTTCAATACTAACAATTCCCAGCACAGATCCCAGGGAACTTCTGTGTCTCCTGGTATCTCTTCAGTCTGAATCGCTGTTTGAGATTTCTAATGGGCATCATCCCTGTACAAGCTCTGAGTTTCGGAACTTTAATTACAGGCCCGCTGATGCCCAATTCTCTGTCAGTTATGTTTTTATTCAAATGGATTGAATTCCACGTATTTCAGTACACTATAAAGTGATTCTGTTTAGCGAGACACCTTTATTTACACCATTTCTCCTCAAAAGGCCAACAGCTCCCTGAGCTCTTAAAGCAGGGGCCTCACACTCAGTTCCTGAAGGGCACAGTGTCTTCTGGATTTTATTCCAACCTGAATAGTTGACTGAGACATATTTCTGTTATTTTATTAGGCATCAACAGGAGTTTTCTCACAGTCACATCATAAAAGGGACAGTCACCAAGTGAATGCCTCAATATCTGCAAATATATTACAGGTGGTGCAATTTATAGTGCAATTGAGGTGTCGCTGGGCACTGGTTTTAGAGGTTGTGCTACAAGAAACGAGGGTGGAGAAAGGTGAATGGGAATTCCATGAACTGCTCAAAGAACGACTCCACCAAACATTGCAGTAAAATGCTAAAGGACATATTTCCAACTGCACAATGAAACTGTTCTTATTTAAGCTCAGGCTTGTGGTGTGTGAGAGCCTTCAGCGACCCTGGGGTGTTGTGTGCCCAGGTCAGAGTTACAGAATGGGATTGCTCTTCGGTGGGTGTGTGAAATCGCAATGAATGGTGGACTGGTCTAACACATGTGAAATGTAATTGAAAGTCTGGTGCGCCTTCTCTTTTGTCGAGTCTGTCAGACCACGCTTTACCAGTGTTAAACAACTGTGGTTGATACAATGACATTCAAACCCACTGTGTTTGGTCTCCAGAACACGATATACATCAGGACACGTCATTCCTCACGCATTTTAACACAGACGATTGAAGATGTTGGGGATAACACTTGAAAACTGACGTATTTTACAGCTGCTTGGTTTTTAAAATCTGATCGTTTAATTATTTCCCCTAGTTGCACGCCTTACTTCAGAAGTATTCGTGTAGATCAGACTAAAGGACAATCCTACTGAGGGAGTAAGCGGGACTCTTTTGAATCCAGGGGCAGGCCAAGACAGCGAGAGGAAGAGAGTAATGAACTGCGTCACCCGCGCCAGTGGGAGCACATTCTACAAGCTTTCGTTTTCTCGGAAAACTCAAAGATACACAGTAATTATGGAGAGAAAGGGGAATTACACCCGGGAGAGTAGGAAACACAGAATACCTTCAGTAACAAAGTCCTCAACACTTGTGTTCGATTACATCAATATTTATTTGAGATTTCAACTTTCCAAGTGCTAGAAACGGAGTAAATGTATACAACAAACCTTCTTCATCACCACCTGAAACAGAATCATAGTACAGTAAGTGATCCCAAATCCCTCCGGAAAAAAAAAATCAGAAGAATACGTCTTTTCAACTACAAATGCACACAAAATTCCTCCATAAAGAAAAAGAAACTAAAAAGCAGTGAGATTCCCGTTAATAAAAAATACTAAAGATTGTACAAGTAATCTACGAAGAACATACGAAAAAGACACTAAATTCCAAATGAATTGAACTGAAAAACAATGATCGCTGCTCGGGTCCTCGGTTCGAGAGCGAATCGAGTGCTGTGGTTTTTAAACTTTTCGGAAAGCGAGTGCAAATACTCAATTAGCGAGAAGCGCAGGCAGAAGTAGCCGCCCGTTCCCTTTGTGGCTTCACTCTGTTCCCATGTTCAAAACTTTGAGCAACATGACTCACTTTCCAGGGGGAACCGCCTCGGAGACAGCCGTTCGCATTGAAGGCGCCTCTCTGAGCAGCGCGCTCCAATCCAGGGGTGCCGTGCCCGCAGCTGAGCCAATCGCCCAGGGCTCATGCGCGCTCTTGGTCACAGAGGGACTGTGATTTTCTCAGAGAGGCGGGACGCGTTTTGTGGTCTCTGACCGGAGTGATAGCGGCTGGGGTTCATCTCTGGGAACGTGTGAAACCGGTCCTCGTCATCATTGGCGTCCTGCCTGCGACTGCTGCTCCTTCCATGCCAGTATGAAACGGACACATCCATCCAGCTGCCTGACACCTCACGCAGGGTTCTGTCCTGCGAGAAACGACCGGAGCCAGCGGGACATTACGAACCTGCCGAACTCACAGCCTAACTGATGTACCATCGATTGCCTTTAAATAAACGTTCCATTGAATATCGCTCATTTAGTCGTTTCTATGATGTTTATTATTAAAGTAACTGTGACATTTTTCTTTTTTTATAAAAATCACAGATTTTCCATACCAGAGATTCCCAGCACAGATCCCAGGGAACTTCTGTGTCTCCTGCTTTCTCTTCAATCTTAATCGCTGATTGAGATTTTTAAGGGGCATCACCCCAGTCCCCAGCTCTGAGTTTCAGAGCTTTTATTACTGGACCACTGAAGCCTCCTTCTCTGCCAGTTATGTTTTTATTAAAATGGGTCAAATTCCTACTATTTTAGTACATTATAAACTGATCCTGTTTGTTTAGCGAGACACCTTTATTTACACCATTTCTCCTCAAAAGGCCAACAGCTCCCTGAGCTCTTAAAGCAGAGGCCTCACACTCAGTTCCTGAAGGGCACAGTGTCTCTGGAGCTAATGTAGTGTCAGAAAACAGACCAGAGTCTCCAATGAAGAGGCTGCAGCAATCTGGAGGAGAAACTAAGACTTATTTTTAACCTGTTAATGTTCATTTATTAAATGGTGATACAAGTGAAGTACAAGATATCTTTATTAATGGGTGGGGAAAAGGAAGATCTGCATAAACTCCTGGCCAGTAAAAATATGATTGAGCCCAAGGAACATTTTTTGGTAGTGCCTGGCTCCCCACTACAGCACCCCAACAATGGTCCTGGTACCAGCAGTGCTCTCGATTTCTGTGGGATTATTTGCTATTTCTTTTTTTCTTCTTTTGTATATCTTTGTGATTGTGATATCCTCGGTACGTTTATAACCCTCACAATAAGACCTGCCATCTGTATCCAGGCAGACTGTTATATGTTTTACATGCACAGTTCTATGTATTATTAAATATATTTTGTGTATTTGAACCTGTGTGTGTGTATCACTGATTATTCTGATGATTGATTCCTAATAGCCAAAAGAACCACAATGTAATTTACTATTACAATTAATAAATTGTCCCAGTAAATTCACAAAACTCCTACATCTCTTAACATAGACGTCCTGTGTATCCTAAGATGATATGATATGAGTAACGGTTCATACTGTATATTCCTAGTGCTTTTTTCTCCAAGACCATTAAATTAATATTTCTTTATTATGTATGTAAGGTGTGCATTATATGTGAAAGAATAATTTTGTGAAGAAATGCATTTACCATAGAAATGTGTGTATTGTAGCGCCACGCAGGGCGTTTTAGGCAGGCTGAGACCAGAGCCTGGGGGCGGGACTACGGGACTGTATATAGTGGGAAGGAGGCTGGAAGACAGTCTCTTCCCTTTGTGTGTGTGTGTTAGTGTAGCTGCAGCGCTGTAACCCCTGTCCCTGTGTGTGTACCTTTCTCCGGTTCTGCTTGATAAATGTGTTGTTCAACCCCATTCCCAGAGTCCTATGCCTGCTCCTTTCTGTACCGAAGCCTGCGGTCGTTACAGTATGATTTAAGTGAATTATCACCAATCTGAACATGATTTGTTAGGTGTCTGAGCAAATGGATGCATTTGAATAAAGTGGTAAAAAGCAACAAAAAACAATTGCTTGTAAGAGAAAAAGGAAGGAGACATATTCTATAAGTGGCTCAAAATCACGATATCTGTGACCTTCCATGCTTGTTGACACTTTGGAGAAGTATTACTGTGCTATCTCATGCTTTTGCAAAATAAATGTTTGCGAACAATAAAATAACACAGCTACATATCATTTCATAATATCACAAGTGTGTGAATGTAAGCATTCCAGAAGTCATAGAGACCTAGATTATTCATAATTCCAGTCTCTGCAACCCGACAACACTATGGAATACTAGTAGGGAGTACAGTAGATGCACACATCATGAAAAGTAACATCCCTGCTCCTCTATGTCATGGCCAGCAGTGTGTTAGTTGGTGCGCATGCACGAGTGTATGTGAAAATAATATTCATAATATTCAGGCTTGTTCCTAACCCTTGTCCGGTTTCAGCTCATTGTCCTTTTCTTTTTTCTTTCATACAGTAGTTTTCTCCTGGTGCCTCTGTGTTTACATTTCAATACCTTTTCTCCTATTTGTCCCTCAGATTGCCTTCCTGGTTTCTGAATTTGGCCTGTCATTGGACTTTGTCTGTGCGTTCAGTATAGTCTTCTGGTTATTACTCTAGTTCCTAGTCTGTTGGTACTTGTACCTGCATAGGGTCTAGGCAGTTCTTACAACACCAAGGGCAGCTGAATGCCAAGGACATCTTAAATGACATTTCAAACCCTTTTGTAAAGTCCTACAGTAAATGACGAAAGTCTCAGAATTTGTGATGGTGGTCAGGAATACATACGGTACTGCATGAAGCAGATGTAAATCCGTTCTATACAGTAAAATAATTCAAAGAAAAAATCAAACCTCATTGATTTAAATTACACAGAGAATAAGTAATAGCTTTGCATTAATATTTTGCACGCTGTGTGTATAAATTGATGAAAAAGGATTGCACCCATACGAAAATGCTGTTGGGTGCAAATCAGATTCACCAGGTTGTGGGTATCAGAACAGATGAAAATCAGTTTATCAAGATGTTTCAGTTTATGAGAAACACTTCGAAGTGATCTTTAAAGTTCCGTCCTACTCAGATTCTGGTTGCACTTATTTACAACAGGACCTGCCCCAGCAGACTCTAAAGTACTGTTTGTGCCTTTACATGATGCACATTTCAGCTGGATTTTAAATAAAAAAGCACTTGTGGGTTCAGCCTCTGAAAACTTCATCTGTCGGTTCGAATCACACTTGTCTACTTGCACTTGAGCATAAACACATTAACTGCTATCCCAGGACAGCAGGACTAGACAGAGAGCAGCTTTATAAGGAGCAGAGGATGAGACACAATCACCTGAGCCCTTATTCCACTCAACACAGCTGGAATGGAGTGGACTGTGGAGAGTCTGGTTAAAGCAGCACTTGGCTCTGGGTGCTCAGACAATAGCAATACATGTGTTTGAACTTGTACTCTATGCCCATTTACTTCGTTTTCTGCCAGAGCTCAGAGGAGACAGAACTCCATGAAGTCCTTCTCTTAAGAAGCTGACTGAGATTTGTAATGGGCATCACCCCAGTCCCCAGCTCTGAGTTTCAGAGCTTTTGTTACTGGACCACTGAAACCTCCTTCTCTGCCAATTATCTTTTTCTTAAAATGGATTTAATTCCACCATTTTGTGATTCACCAATTGTGTAAAGGTGAGGGAACACTTAGTATTGTCTTATAATTTACACCTTTAAACTGATTACATTAGAAACATTCAATCACACATATTGCTCTCTAGGTTTACTTTAAAAACACTCAAATTGAAATCAAATAACTTTAGATGTATTACTACTCAATTACTCTTTTGCAAAGTAAGAACAATTACCAGTCCAACTGAAATATATTAATATTTTGTTGTTTAATAAGAAATACATTTGGATTTGTATGGTATCCATCTATTGATAAAGATATGGATGCATTAATGCATTATGTCGACAGTGTTTAATATGTTCAAAACATAACTCAAAGCCTATTGGGGTCAAAAAAGGGACAATGGACATGGTTTAGGGTCCATATGAATAAATTCCAATTGGATTCAAAGTGCCATTTCCTTGCTGTAAAGGAAGCCAGTATTGTTTAATTGTAATAGACAGATTTCCAGTATGTGTTTATGTAATTCTGGCAGAGCATTGTAATATTGACCCAACCGCATACTGTTTTCCAGGAGAAAAGAATTCCACTATGGGAAATGTCCTTTCAAACTAATAGTGACCAGGGAAAACATTGTTTGGTAAACATTATTTAAATTTTCTTTAAAATATTAAGAATTAAGCAGAAGTATCAATCCTGTCCAATGTCAGCCAGGAACGTTCTACAGTATATTCATGTTTTTGCTCTAATGTGATCCAGTGTTCCTCTTAGTACGCTGCTAAGTACTATTACTGCTCAAACCACGTGAAGAGATGGTTTAATTTAGTCCCTTATTTCAGTAACCCCTAGAGGGCAACAGGTGTTATTTTGGATTTGTTGCAACAAGTTTAGTACTGTGCTGTGGACTAATTTCAGCGGTCAAGTTTGTTGCAATTGGTTTTTAAAGTAGCGCACTAGTTTAGCTCGGAGCTGTGTGCTCACCACGGGTTAACTCCATATCTTATTTGCAGTACTGCTACTTCAACTAGAGCACGTCCATTATTGTCACACCAGAAAGAATAATGTACAATACACAGATATACAGTAATTATAGAGAGACAGAGGAATTACACCCGGGAGAGTAGGAATCACACAACACCTTCAGTGGAAACTGGGGAACGCATGGGTTCAATTGCAGCAATATTTATTGGATATTGAAACTTTCAATTGCTAGAAAGGGAGGAAATGAATACACCTCTAACAGGATCACAGTACAGTAACAATCCGAAATCTGAAGAATATGTCTGTAGCGCCCTCAGCAGGCAGTGTTGGGCACTGAGCAGACAAGCAGTGGGGCTGGTGATGTCAGCTCTTGGAGAGCATGCTGGGATAGTTGGAACTTGTCTGGGAGAGTTAGGAAATGTCAAGGACATTGCTAACTCCTGTGACTTGAGGGGAAGGACAGGAGTTTGTGTAAATGGTATGTGAGTGCACATGTGTGGAGATCCCATGTTTCCCGATCCGAGTCTGTGACCTCAGGTTCCCACCCTGAAAACTGACATCTGTCAGTCATGATGCCTCTGTCACTAGGAAACAGTCTTCAAATTTTCTTTGATATATTTTTAAGTTTTATGTTTGAGGAGTTATTGTCTTACAGGTGCCTGACACTTTGTTTTCTATTTTTCCAGTGAGTTGGAGTTTTTGGTTTCTATTTGTGCACTGTATACATGTGTTCTAATTTCTCAAGCTCTGGCGTGTGCGAAGCACTTACAGCAAAGAAAAATACTCCTACTAGAAAAGGTGATGGTTATACATTCTATTATTGAAGATAATCTGACACGCCCTTTGCTGGCTGCTGTTCCTTCTTCGCCATTTTAAAACAGACTCGTCCATCAAGTTCCACTAGAAATCATTGATCAACACTCGAGTCCTCAGTTCGTGAACGAATCGAGTGCTGTGGTTTTTAACTTTTGGGAAAGCAAGTGCAAATACTCAATTAGCAAGAAGCACAGACAGAAGTAGCGGCCTGTTCCCTCTGTGACTTCACTCTGTTTCCGTGTTCAACACCATGAGCAACATGACTCACTTTCCAGGGGGAATCGCCTCGGAGACAGTCGTTCGCATTGAAGGCGCCTCTCTGAGCAGCGCGCTCCAATCCAGGGGCTCCGTGCCCGCGGCGAAAACTGGTCTTCTTCATCATTGGTGTCCTGCCTGACGCTGCTTCTTCCTTGCCGGTATGAAACAGACTCATCTATCCAGCTGCCCGACACCACGCAGGCTTCTGTCCTGCGAGAAACGACCCGAGCCAGTGGGACTTTCCGAACCGACCGAACTCACAGCCTGACTGATGTACCATTGGTTGCCTTTACTTAAACATCCCATTGAATATCCGTCATTTAGTGGTTTCTGTGATGTTTATTATTCAAGTTCAAGTTCAAGTTTATTGTCATTATACTCATATACAGGTATATGGTATAACGAAATGTTATTTAGCTAGCTCTCGGACATAAGTAGTACAAAGAAAAAAACGAAAACAAAAACAACAACAACAACAACAACAAAACAATTGTTTAACAAAAGAAAGATAGAGACAACAGGCAGTGTGCAAAAAACAACAACAGGCAATGTGCAAAAACAAAAACAGGCAATGTGCAATAAAACAGCAAAAGGCAATGTGCAAAACAGCAAAAAGGTAACAGGTTATGTGCAAAAATATGCATCAACAGAATGAAATAAAGGGATAGAAATTATGGGGAGTGAGCTTTTGACATGCATGGTAGAGGTAGATTTACAATGTGTGTTTGGGTTTTTGGTAAGAGAAAAGGCACTGTGAGGTTCAGATCATAGGTGAGAGGTGAGATGAGAGTGAGAGAGGCTGGGAGTTTAACAGTTTGATAGTGCGGGGGTAAAAACTGTCTCTGAGTCTGGTAGTCCGGGCCCAAATGCGCCGGTACCGTTTTCCAGATGGTAGCAGATCATAAAGTCTGTAGCTGGGGCGTGTGGGGTCTTTGATGATGCTTAGAGCTTTCCTCAAGCACCGTCTGTCATAAATGTCCTGTATAGATGGGAGGGCAGCCCCAGTGATGGACTGGGCAGTTTTCACCACCCGCTGTAGGGCTTTACGGTCAGCAGTACTGCAGTTGCCATGCCACACTGTGATGCAACCTGTCAGTGTGCTTTCTGTACTGCATCTGTAAAAGTTAGTGAGGATCTGGGGACATATCTTCTTCAACCGTCTTAGGAAGTACAGGCGCTGTTGAGCTTTTTTGATCAGACAGGTGGAGTTGAAAGACCATGTGAGGTCCTCGGTGATATGGACGCCAAGGAATTTGAAGTTACTGACCCTTTCCACTTCAGTCACGTTGATGTGGATAGGGGCATGTCTGGTTTGCAGTTTCCTGATATCAACGATCAGCTCCTTGGTTTTGCTGACGTTGAGGTTGAGGTTGTTGTCATCACACCACGTTGTAAGGAGATTGACCTCCTCCCTGTAGGCCCTCTCATCATTGTCTGTGATCAGACCTACAACTGTGGTGTCTTCGGCAAACTTGATGATGGAGTTGGTGTTGTGTTTGGCCTTACTGTCGTGGGTATAGAGGGAGTAGAGCAATGGACTAAGCACACACCCCTGGGGGACCTTAGTGTTTAGAGTTATTGCGCCAGAGGTGTGGTTTCCAAGCAAAAAATGATTTTTGATTTTATTATATTTATTATCTATAATGTTAATTAACATTATTTTATTAGTAATTTTCACTTTCATAGCCTATTAAGCTTAATACCCAAATACATCTAAACATTATTTATGTGTATTTATTACACAACGTTTATAAATGATGTACAAACCCAGCTCTGTTCAGTGTGATTGTAGTAGTTCTGCAGCTGTTCTCAGCCTCAGTCCTAAGTGGTTCCTGTTGATGAGCCAGAGCAGCTCCTGTAGAGCTGAGTGAGGTTTTTGTACAGACTTGTATCACAGTGTGAATGGCTAACTATAGCCACTCTGACCACTGTAATTATCTCCTGCATCTTCAGCCTGGACTCCAGTGATTGTCAGTGTAAAGGCTGTTCCAGAACCACTGCCTGTGAATCGATCAGGAACCCCAGAATAACGGTTTGTTGCAACATAAACCAGGAGCTGTGGAGCCTGACCAGGATTCTGCAGCTACCAGTGCAGGTAGTTGCTAATAGACTGACTGGTTGTACAGCTGATGGAGACAGAGCTTCCTGGGAGAAGAGACTGAGCTGGAGACTGAGTCAGAACAATCTGCCCACTGGACACTGAAAGTGAAATAGCAACAAGAATTATTAATACATGCTTTTTATGAATATGTAAATATATACGCCAGCAGCCATATCAGCCTGCAACTCACAACTGGCAACCCACTGAAGCTAAGCAGGTTTGAGCCTGGTCAGTACCTGGATAGGAGACCTCCTGGGAAAAACTAAGGTTGCTTCTGGAAGAGGTGTTATTGGGGCCAGCAGGGGGTGCTCACCCTGTGGTCCATGTGGGTCCTAATGCCCCAGTATAGTGATGGGGACACTATACTGTAAACTGGTGCCGTCCTATGGATGAGATGTAAAACTGAGGTCCTGACTCTCTGTGGTCATTAAAAATCCCAGGGCGTTTCTTGAAAAGAGTAGGGGTCCTGGCTAAATTTCCCATTGGCCCTTACCAATCATGGCTTCCTAATAATCCCCGAATTGTCTGAATAACTCTGCTCTCCTCCCCACTAATAGCTGATGTGTGGTGAGTGTTCTGGCTCACTATGGCTTACGTCGCATCATCCACACTGGTGGTGGTGGAGGGGAGTCCCCATTACCTGTAAAGCGCTTTGAGTGGAGTGTCCAGAAAAGTGCTACATAAGTGTAAGCAATTATTATTATTATTATTATTATTATTATTATATACACATTGGTTACATTTCTATTGAAGTTCTTTAAATTGTAGATTTATTCTAAATTTATTCTTTCACACTTTTGTTAATATTGTAAAATTAATGTTAATAAAATAAAAATAGAGAATCAATACTTTTTACAAACATTTGTATTATATATATTTGCCCTAGAAAATACATTTGCTACATTTCTATTGATGTTCTAATTTTATTCTAAGATCTTTAAAACTGCAGTTAATATTAGGTTAATATTGGGAAATTAATGTTAAAAATGTTGTTAATTTTTTTACTTATTCTAAATTTATTCAGTTCTTTTAAACTTTAACTTTTAAAGGTAAATTAATGTTAATAAAATAAATATAATAAAATTAGAGAAGTATTTTCTTCAATCCTCACCTTGAGCAAAGAGCCCCAGTGTCCCCAGCATTAGAATCAGTGGCATCATTGTCCTGTGTGTCAGTGACTCTGAAAGGGCTGAACAGTGACTGATCCACACTGTGAGTCTTAAAGTGTTTGGAGCAGTGAGGCGGCACAGGTATGCAAAGCTCCTTCCTGTAAGCAAATCCTATCACAGACAGTTAGAAAAGCTGATATGGGAGAACAGGTGCAATCTGCAAGGGTTGGGTCTGTTGTTATGTGTATATAATATGTAGTGCATATACTGCTAGATCAGTACTCTGACATTAGAGCTCTATTACATCCTGGCTCCCCTCAGTTTGCTATTGCCCTTCTGCCCAAGACACCCTCAGCATGATCATTCAGTGATGGACCTGATAACATCCTAATCAATCCTCAGCTGTGATTTTGTATCTTAACAGTTAGCACCCAGCTCATTTCATTGGTAAACTCACTGGCTCCTCTTCTCTCTCCAACTAAGTTGGCAATTCTGACTTTACCCACCAGGTGACTGCAAGCAGTCCAAATCAGGGCTTACCTTTTTTCCAACATGCCAGACCCAAAGAGTGAGTCGGTGAAGAACTGAATTCTGCCCAATAAATTCTTACTGCAACAAACTAAATCTTCTTTTTCATGAACCAATTGTTAATTTTAACTGATCATTGGAACTGTGAAAGTTGGACTCTGAATATAGTTGCATTCAGAATATCTAAACACATTCAGTTAAGCACTGTAGCTGGGGCAAACCAAGTTTATCCCACCTGTCTTCCTTGTGGCTTTTTCTTTAAACATTCTGAAAGCATTGATCCAGCAGAGACTCACCTTCCCCTGGAGGTCCTCTTGCCAGCACTTGGGGATCCCAGTCCTCCACTGGCCTTGCTACAGAACCTGCTATTCCTCTGTCTGTTTATTCTCGCCAATCTCTCCCCAGTGACCCTGCTGTCTACTTTCCATACAGCTCCTCTTGCACTGGTCTCCCCACCTTCTCCACAGACAGTTTCCAGTCTGCAGACTGCAGCCTTCACTCGCTCCCAGCCCAGTCAGCCCACTCATCTCTTGCTCTCTGCTTCCTGCTCTCTGCCTCACCTCCATCTCATCTCTCTGATCTCCCAAAGATCCCTGCAGTCCTGCGCTTGGGGCTCAACCTGTCATTTCACTGCAGGGCTTAATAGTGGCTGCAGCATAACATACATGGTGTACAACTTATTGATGCAACACCAAAAACATGTATAATAAACTATCAGTCTTAATAGAATATATTTGTGAAACGATCTGCTGATAGAAAAGTTTGATCATTCACTCAGGACTACCAAGATAAGACGTAATAACATCAGAGTTAATATATATCACATACATTAACTCTAATTAGATCATATCTCATAATATATATATCAGCTATAAAGTGTTGTTGTCAACCTTGTAGATTATGTCAGTCTCAAGCAGTTAAATAATATTTTTCTGACAGTTAATTAGCAGATTCTACTGGAAAATCCCTTACTACCAAACTTTTATTAACTTTTTATTTTTGTTTTTGTTTTTGCTACAAAATACTAGTTTCTGAATACCCTTCCACTCACCAGATATTCTATAAATACCAGTGTCTCACATCTGAAGTCATAGTAATTATTTTTAATAAAAGGTCCATCTTACTTTGTAATCTCCTCAAACAATGTTTCTGACAGCACAGTCTGATGATTTTAATATTTTAATTTTTTTTTAATTTGTCTCCTGTTGATCATCATGTTCTTTTTACATTGAAAGAGGAGTACCAGAAGCATTCTAACACTTTTCTAATAATCTTTGTGTGCCTTGAGCAAGCAGAAAGGGCACAGGAATGTAGCTGAAGAGGCCCCTGTCTTTAGCTCCATATGGCTCTCATGCTGTGATCTCAGCCACAGAGTGACCTGGTGCTTTTTGTGGGTGGGGAAGTGAGGGAGATGAGTTTGTCTTTCTCAGGACAGTGATGACCCAGTACTCTCCATGATGGATGTTTGCCAAAGGAGGCTGGATGTCTAGCAGAGAGTCATCTAGACATGATCATAAGGTCCAAGGTCACTTTTCATCACCTAGAGGAAGATCCATCAATGGGAGAACTCTAGGGTGGTACCAGAACCTAACCTGACAGCATCTCAGCCAATCACCAGCTGTGATGTACAGAATTGTGTCCAAGATATTCTTTCTGCAACAGAAGAAATCTTGTGTTCATGAACCAACTGTTATGTTTGCTGTCTATGTTTGCTGTCTAAGACAGTTGGACTCTTTCTTTTGTCGACATGTTGGATGTCCGAATATATTCAAAAATAAGTTGTAGCTGGGACAAACCAAGTTCTCTCACCTGTCTACCTTGGGCCAGAACCAGGAAATCAAACGGTGTACAAACTTTGTTTTTAAAGACTAAAGTTCAGCAAGACATGGTTATCCACAGGTGAACCCAGCTGCCTGTCTGACTGCATTTCCACAGCAACTGGCCAGACTGGTAAAACTATCCAACTCCACAGTGCCCCAGCTGCTATGGACCTTGGTGTGAGTGTGTGAGTGTTTGTGTTTGTGTATCTATCTGCCCCACATCTTCACTCTTAAAATTATTTAAATGAGAAATAGAATAATCACAGTTCTTTGAATAATGTGACTGTGTTAAATGATCTCTTACAGTAGTGTAATAAACTTGTAAGTGCACCTGCAGGAGGTTCCAGCTGCAGCAGTGCAGTCTTTGGGCAGTCCTGCTGAGGGAGGTTTTTGTACGGCTGTGTAACACTGTGTGAACAGAGCTTTACTGTTGATGTAGTGGTAACTCTGACAGTAATAATCTGCTGCATCTTCAGCCTGGACTCCTGTGATGGTCAGAGTGAAGTCAGTCCCAGATCCACTGCCACTGAAACGCTCTGGGATCCCAGTATAACGGGTAGTTGCATAATAGATCAGGAGTTTAGGAGCTTCTCCAGCTTTCTGTTGGTACCAGGCTAGGTAGTTGTTATTATACACTGCAGGACTGGTCTTACAGTTCACAGTGACTGTCTGTCCAGAGAGAACAGATTTCACTGTTGGAGTCTGAGTCACAGTAACCTGTCCACTGGATTCTGTAAACAAGACAAAACACAGGGATTTAATTTCTTTTAGCTATTTTACTCTTTTTTGTAAAGCTTGTTTACATAATATGCTAACAGCTATATAGTCCACAAATCATAAAATATATTAAAGTCAACACCAAGCCAATAATTAATTATAATACACACTTCTTTTTACAAATTTGTAAATATATTTGCCTCTGAAAACACATTTGCTACACTTCTATTGAAGTTCTTTAAAGTTTAGATTTATTCTAAATTTATTCAGTTCTTTAAACTTTAACTTTTAAAGGTTAATGTTGTGAAATTAATGTTAATAAAATAAATATAATAAAATTAGAGTAGTATTTTCTTTAATCCTCACCTTGAGCGAAAAGCCCCAGTGTCCCCAGCAGTAGAATCAGTGGCATCATTGTCCTGTGTGTCAGTGACTCTGAAAGGGCTGAACAGTGACTGATCCACACTGTGAGTCTTAAAGTGTTTAGAGCAGTGAGGCGGCCCAGGTATGCAAAGTTCCTTCCTGTATGCAAATCCTGTCACAGACAGAAAAGGCCTGAGCTGAGAGAACAGCCTGGTCTACAGTGATTATCAGTGTAAAGGCTGGTCCAGACTCACCACCAGTGAATCAATCAGGAAACCCTGACAGATGAGCTGTATGCAATATGGATTCTTCTCTAATCCGTAGAGTCATCTACCCAATTCACACTACCTGACCTTAACCACACTTGATACCTAATCTTTTTATAAAATGCTTTCTTCTGTTTCTGTCATTTAATCTTAATTCTGAATCTTCATACACACTCTTTTTTAATGAGTCAACATCTCTGCAGGACAGAGTATAATCCAATCTTCCCACAGTAATAATCTCCTGCATCTTCAGCCTGGACTCCAGTGATTTTCAGTGTAAAGGCTGTTCCAGACCCCCTGCCATTGAATCACATGAAGAACCCCAGATTTATGGGTTGTAAGTAGATGGATTCTACTCTAGTCCGTAGAGCCTGTAGGTATGCAATATGTTAAACTGCAATCTCGGTCCTGGTATCACAATTGTAATCCCTCCCCCTTAAGGGCGCTCCGGCTCGTTCACATTTTAGTTAATTTTATGCACCTGCTTCCCGTTCCAGCCTCCCTGCAAAAGCCAGGCGCTCACTCGGTTCCGGGCTCTGCTCTGGAAGACATACGCCCGGAGGCTTGCCGACCACCAACTCGCCCTACATCCACGGCTCAGGTGACATTTGCCCCCTAGGTGTCCCGAACCAGCCGAGTCTGGGATCTGGAGCGCCCGGTCCTGTTCCCCCTTATTCCCCCTGACCCTTCGCTGGATCCCGCTCTGGTTTTAACTTTGTCTCGTTCGTCTTGGATTGATCACCCGGCTCTGGGCTTTTGCCTGCACTGGACTTCACTTTGGACTCCCTTTTTGGACAGTTCGCCTGGACCACGCCCCCTGGAGCATCTTCTTCACGCCCCCCCTTTTGATCTACCAGCCCAGTTCCTCGTCTCCTCCCCTTGTCTGTTCACTCCCTTCCGGATTGTGTTGTCTGCATAGGGTCCTGAAAGACGCTTTGTAACACCTGGAAATCGGTAGCAGGAGCTGTTAGGTGGGAACGCAGGTGAGAGATGTGAAAGACAGGCTGATAGTTGAGGGGAAGGGCAGGTGGCATAGCAGTGACACTCTGGGGTAAGACAGACAATGGAGCTGCTGAGCAGGAGCTGTCTGGTTGCTCAGTGAATAAGAATGGAAACTGCAGTAGGAAGCGGAGCAGCTGAATGAGAAGCTGTGCCAATACTGCCTGAAGAGAAAAAAAAGTATCTGCTAGATCAATACTATTATTACCATTCTGAAGTACCCTATTGATATTTGGTGCAACCTGGCTCCCCTCAGTTTGCTATTGCCCTTCTGCCAAAGACATTCAGACACTCTCAGCATGATCATTCACTGATGGACCTGATAACATCCTAATCAATCCTCAGCTGTGATTTCGTACCTTAAAATATAGCCACCAACTCATTTCATTGGTAAACTCAATGGCTTCACTTCTATCTCCGACTAACTTGGCAAATTGGACTTTACCAAGCACGTGACTGCAACAGCCCAGATAAGGACTTAATTTTTCTCCAAGATGTACTGTAAGACCCAGACAGTGAGTCACTAAAGTAAAGAATTCTGCCTGAGATATTCTTCCTACAACTGTATATATCTTACAGTATATTTTGCAAACCAATTGTTAATTTTTAATTGATGAAACTAAATTGATGAAAGGGAGTTGGACTCTTTTTGTCAGCATTCTGAATATCCAGACAAACCTGTATTCAGTTAAGGGTTGTAGCTGGGACAAATCAAGTTTATCCCACCTATCTTCCTTGAGGCTGTATCCAAACAGACAACTGTGACCAGCATGTTTTAAGTGGGTTCTTTAAGCTATGCCTATAAGGAGCAGAGGATGAGACACAATCAGCTGAGCCCTTATTCCACTCAACACAACTGGAACGGAGTGGAGTGTGGAGAGTCTGGTTAAAGTAGCACATGGCTCTGTGTGTTCCGACATACTGTAGATGGACTGTAGGATTAAAGCTTAAAATGTAAGTTGCCATTATAAGACATCAGTTAACTTCTTCTTAATGTTCAGTGACACAGATGATTAAGTCCCTCCTCAATTCCTGCACTTTGTACAGTATGATGGGCTGGGGAGCAGCACATTGAACAGAACATCTCTGACTTCAGGGATCGACTCTGGGGGAGTTTGCCCTCTGGGGCACCAAAGTGATTTTACTTTTCTGTGAAAAAGAAATTGCGAAAACTATGAAAGAGAAAAGTACATTGAATGTACAGTACTTTTCTAAGCCAATATAATTTTCCATCTCCAGAACTCACTGACCTTTTGCAAAACCTGAAAACCGTCAGAGAGCCAAACATTCCCTTGTAGCACCAGTTGTGTTTCCTGCTTTTAAAGAGGTTATTTTTCCAAACACTACAATCCCCCTGAAGCTCCTCAAATCCAGTGCAGAACAGGCTCTTTGTGGGTCCTGGCAGCAAAATAGAGTATCATCCTGGTTTCTTACTAAATACAATCATATTAAAAATTAACAAGTAATAGGTTTATTCCACGCTGAAAAAAAGAAGAAAGAGAACACAACGTTTCAGCCACGGAGTCTTCTTCAGGTGTCACACTTGAAGAAGGCTCCACGGCCGAAATGTTGTGTTCTCTTTCCTCTTTTTTTCAGCATGGAATAAACCTATTACTTGTTCCTTTGCAGCCTACGCATCCTGACGCAGCTACCCACCTGAACTACATATTAAAAATTATACATACTGGAGATCATCGGATTTGTAATTGGTTTCAGATCTGTACATGTAGGAACAGTAGGAACTGTTCAATCAGAATTAAAAGCTGACAAAAACAGGTTGTGTAAAGATCCGTGTGCAGATGCTGCACAACTGAAGTGTGATAAAAGTGTAAACAAGCAAGAATATCAATGAAGTTATGAAAATGCATTGGAGGAGCAGAACTCAGCTGGAATGAAAACCAGCAGACTGTGTTTCTGCAGCCCCAGGGCTGGGAGCCACTGCTCTGATTTATTTTCATGCCCAGGGAAATGTGAGAATGACTCTCAGTGAGACTCTGACCTCTGGAGGGGCTCTGTCTGGGCATACAGACCTCCAGGCTTTAGAGATCACTGTGCTTTTGAAAGAGCCCAGAGGCCCTGCAGGTTTTTTTAAAGCTCCGTCTTTATAAATGGAACGGCTTCAGCAGATGCTTTGTCATTCACATGCCGGGCCGCCCTCACAGCAGAAATCCTGGACATCTCGATCCCCGCATGGAGCAGAGCGGTGTGTTCCCCCAATAAGCAGACTCTCTGAAAGGGCACGAGCAGGTCCTGATGATAATCCATCAGTTGGAAGGGTGTGAAGAGCACAAAGGCAGCCAGGCTGGACTCATCTAGGCTCCAATTCTTCACCAGCCCACCTTCGTACAGAGCGTGGACGCCATTGCCATGGATGGCGGCCAGGTCGCTCAGCGCCAGCTCCTGGCAGGCCTCGTTGCTCCTCTCCAGGAAGAACAGGGACTTGTCCAACTAGGTGTGAGATGCCAGACCACATCTTTGTGAAAAGGTCTCTTGTAGTACTAAAATAAATATGTAATTGCACCTGCAGTACTGTAGGTCTCAGCTGCAGCAGTGCAGTTGCTGTGCAGCCCTGCTGAGGGAGGTTTATGTACGGCTGTGTAACACTGTGTGAACAGATTTTTACTGCTGATGTAGTGGTAACCCTGACAGTAATAATCTGCTGCATCTTCAGCCTGGACTCCTGTGATGGTCAGAGTGAAGTCAGTCCCAGATCCACTGCCACTGAGACGCTCTGGGATCCCAGTATAACGGGAAGATGCATAATAGATCAGGAGTTTAGGAGCTTCTCCAGCTTTCTGTTGGTACCAGGCTAGGTGGTTATTACCATACACTGCAGGACTGGTCTTACAGCTCACAGTGACTGTCTGTCCAGAGAGAACAGATTTTACTTCTGGTGTCTGAGTCACAGTAACCTGTCCACTGGATTCTGGAAACAAGACAAAACACAGAAAATGCAGGAATTCAAGAACTAGAATGCTTTAATTTATTTTAGCTATTTTTACATTTCTGTAAAGCTTGTACATAATACGCTAACAGCCACATCTTCCATCACAAATTAAAAATATGTTTCAGACAACAACTAGCTAAGTATTAAATTGTACCCTGAACAAAGATGAGGAGAGTCCAGATGAAGATGGTGATGAAAGTCATTGTTGCTGTAGGTTCTGTTGCCATGAAGGGCAGCTCTCAGTCATGAAGTGTTAAACTCACAGGGCTATAAACACTCCCAGAGCACTGAAGCATGTGCTGCCAATGCAAAGTGTCTCTTCTATGCAAATTGTCTTCCTAGCTTCAGCACCACTTGTAGCAAGGCAGTATTCCATCTGGGTACTATGGAAGCCTCACTGGCGGAAATGGGATTCTATAAAAATTAGTGTAATTAATTTGATTTTTATCAGGGCACTGTACAAGACAAGTCTTCAGGCCTATAGATCCTATAATCCTGTACGATTCGTGAATATAGTGTAACGGAACGGCCGACATACAAGTTGTACGAGTGTGGTGACAGCACCACCCTCCCCTGCGCATAACAGGGATGCTGGCCGCCGGGGCTAAAGATAGTGTTCTTTAGCTCAGCTGGCAAGACATGGGTTCAAGCCAATGCAGTGAGGCACGAACTAGGGTGGGAGCGGAGAGGGCACAAGCCCTAGATCCCGAATCCTTTGCAATAACAAAAGGACAGACAGTGAAATGTGGGCTATTTTGAAGTCGCAAATGTGAGATATGAAGTCGCAATTCTGAGATACTAACTCAGAATTCTGAGTTACTAAGTCGCAATTCTGAGTTACTAAGTCAGACTTCTGAATTACTAAGTCGGAATTCTGAGATGCTAAGTCGCAATTTTCAGTTACTAAGTCGCAATTCTGAGATACCATAGCACGTTTTTTTTTTACTCCCTGGCGAAAACGGGCTTCCATAGTTATTCTATTATTCACCACAAAAAAAAAAAATATCCTACACTATAAACACCCCAAAGGGCTGGTTTGGCTGTGAAGTTGTCTTCGACTTTCACTTTGTGTCCTTTTCTCTTATTTAATAATTTTAAAATCACCAGTTTCTTACTCTGGGTTTCTGAGATCCATATCAACAGGCAGGAATTTATTTTCCTGGAAATCAATGTGTCCACAAAGGACTATGGTGAAATTCACTAAGTCTTGTGCTTCTCCTGCAGCTTCTTTCTTTCTGGTACTGTATCTACCTGTACATTTGCAAGCAGTGTGATTCACTGCCTGTCAAGATTTAAGAACGAACAGGAAACAAGTGGAGGCCATTGGGCACATCAAGGTTGTTTGGTTGCTACTATCTCAGTGATGTGAGAATCTCATGCTTCTGTTTCTTGAAAGAATCCAGAGTATCAGCTTCACCAACACAGCTGGGAAGGTTTTTCCATACTGCTACAGCACTGTGGGTGAAGAAGAGTGGATCCGATGCGGTATTTTCTGAAAATATGGAAGAAGATGCTCTACTTCAGCAGTGGTGAATTGAGCTCAACATGTGAGCATTTTCTCCAGGAATTTTCTCCTGTTTAATACAGTACATAATTTTAAGAGGACCTACTGTATACAGAAGAAACACACAAGATTTTTGTGATTCATCACTGTTGGCAATTGTATGTCTGCATAAAAAGAGCCCCAAAAAGTATTGTAAGAGGGCCAGCACAAATTCAGCTTAGAGACAATGTTTTCCAGCTCTGATCTCTGAGAGATTTTGTAAGTCCAGACAGAACATGTGATGAAAGAATTTCCACTCCCTCGCAAAGATCAGGGGTGTGAATTAACAAAGTAGAACTACTTCACCACACTACAGTACTTAAGCACAGTTATTGAGATCTGTACTTAAGTATTTTAACTTTTGCCCAAGAATTGTTGTATAGAAAAGACGCTACTATTACTCCACTCCATTTCCCAGAAACATCTGTATTTCTTGTTCCGTCAGGGATTCTGATGTTTTTATGGGCTGGGATTCTGATGGGTTAAAGCAGGGGTGCTTGTTGATTGCTAGTGTTCTAAGCCCTGTTGGTTTTTACCTCCTAAGAACAACACAGGGCTTCCCAGTTTAACATCCTTAATGGAGATCATAAAACATGGACCTTAAACGTGGAATTATTTTCCAAAGGAAATATGGAAATAGTGGTTAATAGGGATCTAGAATACATTACATGTGACTATTTCTCCATAAGAATCAATGTATTACAACACTAATAGGGACCTAGGGACATGATGACATGAGTCTATAGTAGTGTCCATTCATGTTGTCACGGGAGCCGGTTTTGACTCCCTTGGAGTGCGTTATTAAAGACGCATCCTATATGCATCCAATATGCAGATGGTATAATCCGTAAAAGACAACGGAGGAAGGAACAACGGGGTTAGGATGGTTGACAAGACGGGGGACTGTGACTGTAGTGAGCAGGTGCAGGAGGGAAATGCGGAAGCAACCAAGTCCAAGGAAGTCCAAAAAGGGAAGTTGGGTCGCAGTCCGTAATCCAAGAGCCGGGAGATCCATCCAAGACAAACAGTTAAAAATGGGAACCGGGTCAGAACCGGCACAGAAACAGGAACTAAAAACATAACAGGACCAGGCGCTCTTAATCCCAGACCCAGGCAGTCAGGACGCCGGGGAAAAGGCCTGCCTTCAGACAACCCGGAAAATAGGCAAGCCTTGTGGCATCCATCTTCCAATACTGAGCCAGAAACTGAAGAGAAGCTAGGCTTTTAACCAAAAATCAAATGAGATGCACCTGAAAATCATAAAAACTAATCATAACCGAAAGGGGTAGGAGCGCCCTCTAGAGGAGGGATGTGGAACGTAACTCATGTCTTCTGTCTGTAAACAGAATGACCCATTACGCTGAGCACTTAAATGTAATGTGTCCTGGTCTGAAAGAAACACCTAGAATTTGAAAATTAACAATGAATGAGAAAAAAAGAGTGAAGGTGTCAGTGATGAACAATATTTTTAATAAAATAAATAAAAATAAACATTACAGTGCAGAATGTTCATCACTGGAACCCCACAAGGCTGCTGTCTGAGTCCAAGGTTGTACTCCCTATTTACTCACAACTGCACAGCAAGACACAGCAACAACCGCATCATTAAGTTTGCCGATGACACCACTATAATAGGACTGATCAGTGATGATGACGAGTCCACTTACATGGATGAAGTTGTACAGCTGCTTAGGTGGTGTCATAGCAATAACCTGGACTTGAACATAAAGAAAACGAAAGAGCTAATAGTGGACTTTCGGAGACACAGGCCATACACTCACAGCCCACTCAGTATTGATGGAACGGAAGTGGAAACAGTCACCAGCTTTAGGTTTTTGGGAATTCACATCTCTAAAGATCTAACCTGGACTGTTAGAACACTGACTCTATCATGAAGAAGGCTCAGCAGAGCCTTTATTTCTTGAGGTGCCTCAAGCGATGGGGGATGCCAATACATGTGTTGGTGAACTTCTACTGCTGCACCATCGAGAGCGTCCTCACCAACGGGATCACCGTGTGGTATGGCAACACCTCTTCGCGAGAAAGAAAGGCACTGCAGAGAATGGTCAATATGGCCCAGAAGATCATCGGCTGCGGTCTCACCAAGATTAAACAGCTCTATGAGGACCGCTGCCGGGATAGAATTCTGGCCATCACCCCAGGCATGAGCTCTTCACCCCACTGCCCTCAGGCAAGAGATATAAGAGCATACGGACAATTACCACTAGATTCTTCAATAGCTTCTATCCACAACCAGTGAGACTGGCGAACACATTTAGCCATCCCCCTCGGACCACACCTACACCATCACCATCTACCTCTTTATGATTTCTTATCTATTGCACATCTCCAGTCATTGTTTACACGTCTGTATTGTTTACATTCAAACTGTCTACATGTTTACTTGCACATTGTCTATTGTTTGTTTGTACATTGTCTTGATGCACTGTTTGCACTTTGTCTTGTTTTTTACACTTGTTTTACAATCGAGAGACTTTCTGTAAGTAAGAATTCCATTGTACCAGTACCAGTTACATATGGCAATAAAGTTCAAGTTCAGTTCAGTTCAGTTCAGTTCTTAAAATTTTAAATTTAAATAGCATTAACATGTAGTGTGATGTGTATGAACAGTGCACACAAAGATTCAAGAAACACACAGCAAAATACTTTTAAATGAAACCTTTATGTACAGCATAATGTTAATTAAAATGATATTAAATACTGTATATATGATAAAAAGGGAAATACAGTAAATTTTCTCATATTTGAACTTATTTAGCAACATAGTTGCACTGAAATTTTCAATCAAAGGTTAAAGTCAGGGCATAAAAATTACATCAACATGGCAAACACATACAAGTTTTAAATAATATAGTAAGTGAATATCTATAATGATTGTTATATATGAGAAAGCTATTTTACAATAATTTTGCTAGGTTTTTTTACACTGCATCCTTTGGACTTAAGTCAGGGAATTTTTACGCGCACAATCATAAAACGTCAGTGTTATAAATGCTGGGAGATGTTAAGCAGGGACCCTCAGTATACACGTCAATCTAATGTTTTAGCCCTAAAGTGAGCCAAGTGCTGAACCTATTGATTTTGTCTCTTAATTTCAAAGCTGTGGACCTGATAGAAAAGGCGCTGAATGTTCTCCAAGCTTAGAGCAGCACACAGAGAGGAAGGTTTCTGCCCTCACTGGACCAGCTTGTAGAGATCTGACTCTGGCCTGAGGTCAGTACTCCTGACCTGGCTGGAGCACATTTAAATGCACACCTGCTGTACGAGACCTGTCTGAAATAACTGTTGTACGTGACGCCTCATGAGTAACTGAAAGGAAAGGATAACATTATCAGGAAAAACCACTGGGCCAGTAGTGGAAATATTTTCATCTCAATACGATTGGTAGTGGTCAATCACAAACTTCCATTCACGGTAATAACATAGGGTGACCAGAGCTGGACTCTGACTATACAACCCCCTGCTAGAGTTCAGGACATCGTGGAGGTTGTGCCTTATGTGTGTCTTCTCTCATTTTTTTTTGGAAATATCTGCTTTCATCACAAATTAAACATCTCAAACCTTCACTGAACTGCTTTTTGACTCCTTGAATCCCTACACAGCCATCGTCCACACCAAATGTCTACTTCTGTAGACAAAGACACATAATTGCTAATGTGAACTGGACAGGTTTATTTTCTACAGACACACTGGCATGTCATGCTCCTGCAGACACCTCAACACTGTGCAGAAAATATACACAACCACAACCTTCAAACATAACAACTCATACAGCACTTTGTCCCTGTGCTCCAGCAGCATGCTGGGATTGTTTGTAAATTAATATTTATCTACAAATTATTTTTGTATGTTTAGTACACATAATTTATAAATGTTGTTCAATCTCAGCTCTGTTCAGTGTTGTAGCAGCTCTGCAGCTGTTCTCAGCCTCAGTCCTCCGTGGTTCCTGTTGATGAGCCAGAGCAGCTCCTGTAGAGCTGAGGGAGGTTTTTGTACGGCTGTGTAACACTGTGTGAACACTCCGCTGTGTAGACTCTGACAGTAATAATCTGCTGCATCTTCAGCCTGGACTTCTGTGATGGTCAGAGTGAAGTCTGTCCCAGATCCACTGCCACTGAAACGACCTGGAATCCCAGACTGACGGATTGAAGCCCCATAGATCAGGAGTTTGGGAGCTTCTCCAACTTTCTGATGGTACCAAGCAAGACAGGGGTAATTTGAGCCACTGTAAGAACAGGTACCCACAGAACTGCTGGTCTTGCATCTCACAGTGACTGTCTGTGCTGGGAAAACAGATGTCACTGATGGAGTCTGAGTCACAGTAATCTGTCCACTGGAACCTGGAACGAAATAAATAAAGGTATTACTGGGAATGTAATTTCATAATGATATGCCTGAAATGCCCAAAATAGAATCATTTCTTGCAATCAGTTTCTGCATTGAAAAAGGACCAAAACGCGTTATGTTTCATTGCATTAATTTAATTTCTACTCACCATGAAAGCTGACAAGTGTCCAGATGAAGATGGTGATGAGAGTCATTGTGGCTGTGGGTTCTGTTGCCATGAAGGGCAGCTCTCAGTCATGAAGTGTTAAGCTCACAGGGCTATAAACACTCCCAGAGCACTGAAGCATGTGCTGCCAATGCAAAGTGTCTCTTCTATGCAAATTGTCTTCCTGGCTTCAGCAGCACTTGTAGCCAGTCAGTGCTGGAATCACAGGCTACACTGAAGACATGTCTGCTGGAATCTGCTGGTCCTGCATCATTATTCATATTCCAGGAGTTACTACAGGTTACAAACCTCATGTTTTCTAGAAGATATAGTCCATTGTTTCTGACCAAATTCACTTTGGGATCTTGTTCTATTCTAATAGCATGGGACAGTTACTGATATATGTTTGCCCACTGTTGTTTTTAGTTAAGACTCACAACATGGATCTTCCACTGTTCAGTCCTTTCAGAGCCACTGACTCACACAGGACAATGATGCCGCTGATTCTACTGCTGGTCTTGCAGCTCACAGTGACTGTCTGTGCCGGGAGAACAGATGTTGCTGATGGAGTCTGAGTCACAGTAATCTGGCCACTGGAACCTGGAACAAAATAAATGTATTACTGGGAATATAACTTTATAATGTTAAAATGCCTGAAATACCTAAAGTAGATTTGTTTCATCACTTTGCAAATGGTTCCAGAACTGAAAACCTTATATAAAGTACAGTACCTTTACATGAATTTAATGGCTACTCACCATGAAAGCAGCCAAGTGTCCAGATGAAGATAGTGATATAGGTCATTGGTTCTGTGGGTTCTGTTACCATGAAGGGCAGCTGTCAGTCATGAAGTGTTAAACTCACAGGGCTATAAACACTCCCAGAGAACTGAAGCATGTGCTGCCAATGCAAAGTATCTCCTCTATGCAATTTGTCTTCCTGGGTTCAGCAGCAATTGTAGCCAGTCAGTGCTGGAAACACAGTTTCTGCTCTGACGTCTATGAAGACATGTCTACTGGAATCTTGAACTGCTCATTCTGAATGATAAATGAAACCTCTTTATCACAGGAATATTCCAGGAGTCACTACAAGTAACAAACCTTAAACCCAAATTTAACTCTGTTTTAGAAGATGCTATCAATTGTTTCTGATGAAATTTAGTTTGGGATCTTATTCTTATTCTTATTCTATTCAATCAACATATAACGGTTACTGAGATAACTTGCTCACTGATGTGTTTAATCAAGACTCACAGTGTGGATTAGTCACTGTTCTCAAGGGCACTTCGCTCGAGGTGGGCATTGAAATAAAAATTAATAAAAATGTTTTTACTAAGTTAATTTAAGTAGGTGGCTGCGTCAGCATGCGTAGGCTACAAAGGAACAAGTAAAGGTTTATTCCAGGCTTAAAAGAGAAGAAAAGAAACACAATATTTTAGCTTTGTGTTTATTTTCTTCTCTTTTCAGTATGGAATAACCCTTAATAATAATAATAATAATAATAATAATAATAATAATAATAATAATATTGCTTACACTTATATAGCACTTTTCTGGACACTCCGCTCAAAGAGCTTTACAGGTAATGACAGGGACTCCCCTCCACCACCACCAATGTGCAGCCCCACCTGGATGATGCGATGGCAGCCATAGTGCGCCAGAATGTTCACCACACATCAGCTCTCAGTGGGGAGGAGAGCAGAGTAATGAAGCCAATTCAAGTTGTTCCTAAGTTAATTTTAGTCCTGTTATTTTAATACTAACATAAATCTTATTCACAATAGGTCAATTAAAAAAAGAAAATAAAACAAACAAATGCGTTTTCTCAGGCAAATCAACACTACTGTGCAGTGCTTAGGTGGAACTCTAGGATTTGTATCTGAAAAATCATGGAACAGAAGGTGTTTTAATCATTTAAATATCCATCCATCCATTTTCTAACCTCTGTATCCAATATAGGACCACAGGAGAACCTGAGCCTATCTGCAAGATGGAGCTGACAGGGAAGGCTGCTGTCCTGCGAGCTCCCATTCGTCCTTGTCTATTTCTTTATTTTTTGTTGTTTTTCATACTGCTAACTGCACATACTGCTTGCTCGGTGATTAGTTATGACCGACAAACACTTATAAACATAAGATCGAATATTGGCACAGTTAAATCTACACCAATAATAACTGCCGACTATATGGACTGTGGTGTCTCACCTGTACCTGTACTGGGAAGAAGACGGCGTCGCAGGAAGAGGGGTAAACGGGCAGGCATTCTGGGAAGATTGAGGCAATGCAGCAGTAGCGCCCCGCTCCCAAGTATACTTCTTGCTAATGTTCAGTCACTGGACAATAAACTGGATGAACTGAGGGCAAGGCTTGCTTTCCAACGGGACATCAAGAACTGCAACATGCTGGCGTTCACTGAGACCTGGCTTGACCCGTCTGTTCCGGACTCTGCTATCATCCCGGGAGGATTTCCTATTCACCGTCAGGACAGAACAACGGATTCGGGTAAGAGCAAAGGCGGCGGGGTATGCTTCATGGAAAACAATTCCTGGTGTACAGATGTGGAGATTATTTCAACATCTTGCTCTACACATCTTGAACATTTGACAATAAAATGTTGCCCTTTCTATCTCCCGAGGGAGTTCACATCGGTAGTTCTCACAGTGGTGTATATTCCGCCGCAGGCAAATTACACAAAGGCACTGGATGAACTACACTCTCACCTTAACAGACATGAGAATACACATCCTGAGGGAGCATTCATCATAGCGGGTGATTTCAATGGTGCTAACTTGAAGAAAACAATGCCTAACTTACATTAACACATTGACTGCCCGACGTGCGGAACAAACACTTTGGATAATGTTTACACTCCCTTCCGGGATGGTTACAAAGCCCTCCCCCGACCTCCTTTTGGCAAATCCGATCACGCCTCCATTCTGCTACTTCCCGTTTACAAGCAGAAGCTTAAACAGGAGAGGCCAACGTTAAGAACCATTCAACGTTGGTTGGATAATTCGGATTTTATACTAAATAACTGTTTTGCTATCACTGACTGGCAGATCTTCCACGAAGCTGCCGAAAATAAAATCAATCTGTATACGGACTATGTTACTGGCTACATCAGTAAATGTATTGAAGACGTGGTTCCCAGGATTACTGTTCGCACCTATCCAAATCAGAAACGTGGGTAAATGGTGAGATACGCTCCAAACTGAAAGCTAGGACAGTTGCTTTCAATTCTGGCGATATGGATCAATACAAAAAATCCAGATACGACCTCAGGAAAGCTATCAAAATAGCTAAATACAACTACAGAGTAAAATTAGAGTCATATTATCATGGCTGCAACGCACGGGCCATGTGGAGTGGTATATGCACCATTACAGACTACAAAACGCAAGCCAGCTATATTGCACAACAGTCTACCTCTCTTCCTGATGAGCTAAATTCATTCTATGCTCGGTTTGAGGTCAGAAACGCAGATCCAGTCAGGAAGATTCCAGAAATCCAAGATGGAAACCCACTGATCAAACCCTGATGCCATCCCCGGCCGCGTTCTGAAGGCATGTCCAGACCAGCTGGCAGATGTCTTCTCAGACATATTCAATCTCTCTCTAGCTCAGTCTATAGTTCCTTCCTGTTTTAAGAAAACCACCATTGTCCCTGTTCCTAAGAAACCCAGAGTCAGCTGCCTGAATGACTACCGCCCTGTTGCACTCACAGCAGTTACAGATGCAGCCATTCAAAATGGGCGAGGTATTTCGCGGCATACCCCAGTGGGCGTGTCACGGTATCACGCAGTGTCACGCGGTTAACCGTGCGTCATTTGACGCTCTGCCGGAAACTATCCGGTGTCACCTTGTAAAACCGCCAGGGGGAGCTTAACCTCTCATGTACAGCATTTGAGCCTTTAATTTTGAACTGTGTATTACAGCATGTTAATCATCAGTCATTAAAATGTTGGTATATTTTATGAAAGCAAGATTGCTCAGTTGGACAAAAGTACACAACCTACCTTCATCAGAAATATTTATGCATCAAAGCCTTTACCGAAGATATTACTAATAGTATTAATAATGGATGACTTTGGACAAGCTGTATACTCAAAGTATAATTTCTTTAGCACATTTGTACAAGCACTTGGAATCTGTCCAAGCCATACTTTGTCAGGCATTTTGTTTTACTTCAACGGGCATAAAAACTTCCTTGCTTTTAACAGGGCGTTTCATAATTTTTAACTATGAAAATGATTTAAAATGCGACACTTATCATTCAACTAGAGCTCAAAATATCACAAGGATCCTCAAGAGCACAGCAAAGAGTGTATTAAAAGACACTTGTATTTATCAATGCTTTCTTTTCCGTATACCAGATTTTATGGAACCACTTCAGAAGGGTGTCAGCCAGTCAGATTCCAGGAATCGGTACTTTAAAGGAAAAATACACACGGTATTCCATTTCTCCCTAACGATTTTAAGCATCGAAGTATTTAACTAGCATGTGAAATAGCGTGTGAAAAAGTGGTAGTTTTAAGCTTTTCTGCTAATATAATATGGAATCGCGTATCTAAAGAATTTAATAACGGTATGATTATATTGGTGTACTGCGACAGGGCTGTGTAGGGCTGTTTCGCCTCCCTGTGCATGGGAGCTGTCTTGTAGCCAACTGGTATAGGTGTGTGACTAACAACGCAAAGGTTGTGTGTTCGAATCCAGTTGCTGCTGGACTTTTCTTTTAACAAACATTTCTTCGAAAAAATAGAATAGCGATATTATGGACAATCAATTGACTTTTATATTTCAAAATATCGCAACATGATCGATTCTAAGTCATTTTTGATAACAATGAATAGTCACCTTCTTCCCTTTTGACAACGGTCCCTGCTTCTGCTTCCTGATTCTATTGTTTGTGTGTGTGCAACAGAGTAAATTTTCATAGAGAAATGGAGGCTGGACAGTATGCGTTACAATATAAACATTTATATTGATTTAAATCGTGTTCTGATTTAAATCGCAAACGCGTGTTTAATTATATGTGGTTTTAAATCATAATCAGGCTAATGCAACATAAATTGATACACTATCTTTGTCTTCTAAGTATCTTAATAAACTTTCTACCCGTCAAGATTTATATTTCTTGGGATTTTGGGATCAAACGTGGAAGGATTAGATTGTAATCGTTTTTATTTGTCAAATACGTGATTGTATTTCTGAATGTTATGTGACACCTACAGTAGTTCACTGCTTTAAATACATCGAATTAAGAAAGTTATGTGTAGCACATTAGATCTTTTTTCTGAACCAGGGAAAATCTGATCATGTTTCTCTATAACAATAATAAAAAACTTTATTTTACATATTGCCTTTAAAAGTGGCATCTCAAAGCAATACAGTAGATCGAAAAACAGTTAAAAGGGACCAAATTAAATACCAGACAATCGCAAACGCGTTTTCAATAAAATTATTTTATTCATTCAGCAGAGAGTGAGAGGGACATCCAGCAGAGAGAGACACGCACACCGGTTTTCATTGACAAAATTGTTTTTTTTTCAATTCCTCTTGTCTAACAGGAATGTTTTGTTTGTGGACAGACTGTTAGACTAGAGGAAAAGAGCGCCTCCTCCTGCGAAGCATTAATCGCGTATCTAAGGAAAATTGCAGTATACCTTTGTTCATGCACATCATTATACAGTATCTCATTTTGTATTTCAATAAAAAAAATAATTTGCCAAGCCACTATTGTTGTTATTGTTTTTATCCTGTAAAGCGCTTTGAGGAGCGCCACACCATCCCTACACAAAGCAGAAACTGATTGTATTTTCCGATAACATACAAGTGCAAAGATTACAGATTTTAATCGTCTTTTTTCTGAACCAGGGAAAATCTGATCATGTTTCTCTATAACAATAATAAAAAACTTTATTTTACATATCACCTTTAAAAGTGGCGTCTCAAAGCAATACTGTAGACCGTAAAAACAGTTAAAAGGGACCAAGGTAAATACCAGACAATCGCAAACGCGTTTTCAATAAAATTAATTTATTCATTCAGCAGAGAGTGAGAGGGACATCCAGCAGAGAGAGACACACACACCGGTTTTCATTGACAAAAAGTAACGTGAGACTGTCTTTCTCAGACTTAAATTCCCGAATGTCCCCCGCCCCGGTCAACAATCCTAGGAAGAACACGAAACAGCCTGTTAATAAAATTGTTACAATTTTGTTTTCGGTCAGTTCTTCCTCCCAGAATTTATAGATCGCATCGATCAGTTCCTGCTTTGTGACGGGCTTAGCGGTTTTCCGATCGTAGTCTTTCAACGAATGCCAAACCATCTCTATCGGATTTAGATCTGGGGATTTGGCTGGAGTTTTCACCCAGTTCACTCCTTCTGCTATAAGCCTCGCCCTTGCTGCTGTGTGTTTCGGATCGTTGTCTTGAAAGAGACGGTGCCTTGATCCAAACTGCTCCCTGATATATGGGGCAGCATGCTGTGTGTGCTTCTACCACGACTTCCTCTAAGAATACACGGTCCATAATTCCTTCGAAAATAAGAAGTGGTCCCGGGCCTCTTCTAGATATACCCCCCAGACATGAACCTTCAGTGGATGTTTGGGTTTTGGCTTGTCCACATGTCTCCCCTTTTTGCAAAATGCCATTGTTGAAAACTGTTCCAGAGCCACTGTTGTTTCGTCGGTAAAAAGTACATCCTGAAATGCCTCCCCCTGTTCAATCCATTGGAGCGCTTGCTTGAGTCTTTCCTCTTTGTTTTTTAGCCTTATCATGGGGCATGTGTTGGTTTTTCTGTATCTCCATCCAAGCCTCCTGCGTACTCTTTTTATCGATGTCGGGCTAATATTCGCACCGAGGTCAGCCCATAGCCGTCTTTGGACTTGCATCGCTGGTAGCTCATCATTTTCATCGGTCAGTTTGTCGATAGCTCGCACAATAGGACTTGAAAAAAAAGAGATCAGCAGTTAATTTTAAAAATAATGTGCGTAGTTGTATTTACATGCAAGAAAGGTATTTTTAGAAATTTATTTACCTTTGAATCGTCCTCGGTTTAGATTCTCTTTGCCTCCTCTCCCCTTTATAATGCCGTCTCACTGTGCTTTCAGAAACGAAGATGTCCATCGAAGCCAACTGCTGTACAATGTCCCGTGTTGACTTCCCATGCTAATGCCAGGGAAAGACAAAGCGATACAGTGGTGCAGCTTGAATTCTGTACCTATATACTGTATGGTATGGTACAGATAAAACTTACACCATACCGATGAGCTAATGCCAGGGAAAGACACTCCTATTTTATTCAAAACACAATACGCCAGGAAATGTGTCTGATGCATTAGCAAGTT
Source organism: Lepisosteus oculatus (assembly GCF_040954835.1). NCBI lineage: Eukaryota > Metazoa > Chordata > Actinopteri > Semionotiformes > Lepisosteidae > Lepisosteus > Lepisosteus oculatus. The sequence goes on from NC_090713.1 coordinate 17,135,878, forward strand.
AAAACAATTGGGTCGAAAACCTGGGCGTAACACCATTTCCTTTTTCTGATCACTCACTTTCTGGATACACATCTCACCTGTCCTGTTCTTTGTTTTCCTGGTTTGCTGATTATGCCTGCTGTGGTCCACTCCTACCCTCACACCTAAAGAATACTATTTTAAATTTCTTGGCGCAGTTCATTAACCCTTGTATGTGCTGTCCGCGCCCAAAATGCAATTTAAAAAAAGTAAAAAACCGCGCTCAAAATGCAATTTAGAGCTTAATAAGATACACTCCACAGGCATTCACAACAGCAACATATGAAACGTTTATTTTTTAATCGCGTATCTAAGGAAATCTCAGTATTTTGCACGTACTGTATAGTTAAGTTATTACTTGGTTTTCAAAGTGCAATGAAATACAATATTGTTGTTGCTGCTGTTCTGGTTGTTTTTATCCTGTAAAGCGTTTTGAGAAGCCACCTTTAAAGGCGATATATACTGTAAAACCGCTGATTCTTATGGAATGTGTTCCGCAGGAGATTCAAATTTGTATTTATTTATTTTTTAATCGCGTATCTAAGGAAATCTCAGTATAACTTTGTTCATGAACAAACAGTGGCATGTAACATTATTATTAGTTTTTTTGTTAACAAGGCTCGCCAGCTAATGTGAATCTAAACCTGTCTTGCTAGCTTTTAAAGTCGTGTGAGGTGTAAACGACAATTGAAATAGAGAAAAAAAGACCTGACTGACAAGATTTAATTAATGTAGATCAGTAAATCAAGGGACAAAACAACTATTGCGCCCGGGTCCTCAAAGGGCTTTGACGTGCTAATGCGTTGGTTTAACAGTCCGGGTTTGGCAAGCCTCTAATGTCTCCCGACTTCGGCAAAAGGCACCTGCCTTTCATTGGAAGACAATGAACACACTCTAGCCGTACATGTGAATATAGCATAAATACACCAAGGGATTGGGTGAGCTCCCATCACAAAAAAAAACTGTGAACCTGCACTACAGTGACCATAGTACAGTATGGAGACCAAGACCTTTTACGGGAAGAGATGGGGTGCTTCTGCCGCCCCAGCTTCCAAAGAGCGAAGGGTAAGCAAATACAGCAGACTTCATATGAAATACGCGATTACAGCGCATATTACAAGGTATTATTGCCGTTTTGAATTTTAAATTCAATTATAATTATTTCTTCGTAGCCTGTTCTTCAAGAAAACACCGCACGGGCGAAACGATCTACCACCAGGACAGTAAAAAAGAAAGCGGTAAGACGGAAAAAAAGAAAAGTTTATTTTGACTTCTGTTCCGCGACTGATGAATACTACTGTGTGACTTTATTTCTTACATGAATTATGTTATTTTGCCACAGGCCGTGGGTCTCTGCTCTCAGCCACTGGCCAGGGTGCCAACCTGTAGAAGCAGCACCTGCATGGAGACATTTCGGCAGCAGCGGGAGCAGTACGATGCATTAGTGGGGAGGATTGGGAGGCTAGAGACACTCCTGAAAATGCAGAGGAAGGAGACAGTATGTTCCAGCAGTCAAACAGTTGAGCAGCTGTCTCCCGAAAAGTGCCTCTCCCCGCCGCGCAGGTTGCAATGCCTGGCGGAAGCTCTGCCCCCCGCAGAGCACACACCGCCTCAGGACACTCCATCCCGGCCTCTCCATTCACCACCGCGCAGAAATCTGTTGATGCCGTCCCCGCCGTCTATCTCCCCCCAGGAAGCACAGTGGAATTCACAGAGGCCAGTGGGACGAATAATTCTCCCAGATGTCCAACTGCTACCCATCACCCAGGAGATAGAGGGGGGGTTGTACTTGCAGTGCATCGGCATAGATTGGAAAGCAAGAGCCGACCGCTACATCGCTCTCGTGTTTCGAAATCTTGTGACTTTTGAAATTTACTGGGGGTGGACCACGTCTGTAAATTTCGATGGGTCCAGAGGCAAAAGTGCCTTGCCTTGCAATCTCCGGGAAACCATTAGTAGCATGGTGAATCGGAGATTCTCAACACTTGCTGCGTGCGACTGGAAAAGAATTCGTGATCGGATCAACGAAATGCTTCGTAGGAGGAGGCGCTCTTTTTCTCTAGTCTAACAGTCTGTCCACAAACAAAACATTCCTGTTAGACAAGAGGAATTGAAAAAAAACAATTTTGTCAATGAAAACCGGTGTGTGTGTCTCTCTCTGCTGGATGTCCCTCTCACTCTCTGCTGAATGAATAAAATAATTTTATTGAAAACGCGTTTGCGATTGTCTGGTATTTAATTTGGTCCCTTTTAACTGTTTTTCGATCTACTGTATTGCTTTGAGATGCCACTTTTAAAGGCGATATGTAAAATAAAGTTTTTTTATTATTGTTATAGAGAAACATGATCAGATTTTCCCTGGTTCAGAAAAAAGATCTAAAGTGCTACATATAACTTTCTTAATTCGATGTATTTAAAGCAGTGAACTACTGTAGGTGTCACATAACATTCAGAAATACAATCACGTATTTGACAAATAAAAACGATTACAATCTAATCCTTCCACGTTTGATCCCAAAATCCCAAGAAATATAAATCTTGACGGGTAGAAAGCTATGCTGAAAGTTTATTAAGATACTTAGAAGACAAAGATACTGTATCAATTTATGTTGCATTAGCCTGATTATGATTAAAAAACACATATAATTAAACACGCGTTTGCGATTTAAATCAGAACACGATTTAAATCAATATAAATGTTTATATTGTAACGCATACTGTCCAGCCTCCATTTCTCTATAAAAATTTACTCTGTTGCACACACACACACAATAGAAGCAGGAACCGCTGTCAGAAGGGAAGAAGGTGACAATTCATTGTTATCAAAAATAACATGATCATGTTGCGATATTTTGAAATATAAAAGTCAGTTGATTGTCCATAATATCGCTATTCTATTTTTTCGAAGAAATGTTTGTTAAAAGAAAAGTCCAGCACCAGCTGGATTCAAACACACAACCTGCCAGTTGTTAGTCAGGCATGTAGACCAGTAGGCTACAAGACAGCTTGCATGAACAGGGAGGCAAAACAGCCCTACACAGCCCTGTCGCAGTACACGAATATAATCATACCGTTATTAAATTCTTTAGATACGCAATTCCATATTATATTCCCTATTAATCAAATTCTAAAAGTATGCTTGTTGACTCCGGTATCACGTTAGTTAAAGACTTCGATGCTTAAAATGTTTAGGGAGAAATGGAATACTGGTGTGTATTTTTTTCTTTAAAGTACCAAGACCAGCTATATACTGTATGTTTATGTTCCAAAATTAATATCGTTTATGGCCTTCACACGCGTTACAGTATGCTCCTATTCTTTTTATGCTCAGCTACTAAGATTTCCCTTCAGTGGTAAAATTCAATACAACGGGCACAGTAAAGACGTTTACAGTAAGTCTTTCTACGACAGACCAATGCACCACGAGTGCCCCTGTCGGTCAACCAATCATGTACCGCGGTACGCAACGTCATCTTGCGTCATGATACGCGACACTGCAGCCAATTACCTGCGGTACGTGTCTGTACCGCGCACTTTGAATGGCTGCATCTGTATCATGAAGTGCTTCGAGAGGCTGGTCAAAGCATACATCACCTCCTCACTGCCTGACACCCTAGACCCACTGCAGTTTGCATATCGCCAGAACAGATCAACAGAAGATGCTATTGCCATTGCCCTTCATACTGCCCTCTCACACCTGGATAAGAAAGGAACATATGTGAGAATGCTGTTCGCATTGAACACCTCCCTCTGTAATTGGATCCTGGACTTCTTGACAGAACGTCTGCAGGTGGTGAGGGTGGGCACCAACATATCCTCTACCCTGACTCTAAACACTGGAGCCCCCCAAGGCTGCATGCTTAGCCCTGTCCTCTACTCCTTATTTACCCATGACTGTGTCACCAGGCATAACTCAAACTCCATCATTAAGTTTGCAAGACGATACAACAGTCATTGGCCTGATCACAGATGTTGAGGAGTCTGCATACAGGGAGGAGGTTGAAACCCTGACAGCATGGTGCCAGGAGAACAACCTCTCTCTTAACATCAGTAAGACAAAGGAGATGATTGTGGACTATAGGAAACATCAGGGAGGAGACCACACACCTATTTACATCAATGGGACTGCAGTGGAGAGGGTCAGCAGTTTTAAGTTCCTGGGAGTTAACATCTCAGTGGACTTAACCTGGACCCACCATACCAACATCGTGGTCAAGACAGCACGGCAGCGCCTGTTCTTTCTCCGCAGGCTAAAGAAGTTCGGCATGCTGTCACATATCCAGGCCAACTTCTACAGGTGCACTATTGAGAGCATCCTGACTGGTTGCATCACTGCCTGGTATGGGAACTGCTCCGCCCAGGATAGCAAAGTACTGCAGAGGGTGGTGAAGTCAGCACAGCTTATCACCAAATGTGAGCTACCAAGCATCCAGGATATCTACTCAGCTAGATGTCTGAAGAAGGCCAGGTCCATTCTCAAGGACCTCAGTCATCCCAGTCACAAACTGTTTTCCCTCCTACCGTCCAGTAAACGGTACCAAAGCATTCGGTCAAAGTCCAACAGACTACGGAACAGCTTCTACCTCCAGGCAATAAGACTGCTAAATAGCCAACCTGCAGCTCCTTTAGCAAATCACCTGTAATGGCTACATGGACACACAGTTTTCACTGTATTCAGCATAACTGCACTACATGTATATATTGCACACACCATGGACACATAACAGCTCTACACATATTACGTTTTATTCAATTTCAAGAATGTAACCTCAGTTTTGTGATTTTTGTGTTTTTGTGAATTTTGTGATTTTTGTGATTCTTGTGATTTTTGTGAGCTTGCAGAAAAAGACATTTCATTGCCAGCAACTACTGCTGCACGCCGTATTGTTGTGCATTTGATAAATAAACTTTGACTTTGACTTGAGCCCATCCTGGTAAGCAGCGGGCACAAGACAGGGTACACCCTGGACGGGACACCAGTCCGTCACAGGGCTGTTCCAAGCAGTCTTTCATTTTTTCTCCAGACTGGACCCCAATAAATAGGAACAGTGCAGTCTGGCTGCCGCTGTGCCAAGTGGTCTCTTTATCCCCCAGACCCTGTTAGACAGGGAGAGCCCAGTCTGGATGCTGCTGTGCAAAGTTGTGTGCTTTTTTTCGTGTTTCCTTTTTTGGTTTCTCCTGACCTCACACTGGTGCCTCTACCCCCAGAAACTTTTACAATGTAAGGTTCAAATGATTTTTTTTGCGGAATAATATCTATTTTATTTTCAGTGAATTGACTTGTCTTTCTCTTTGTACATTCTATAATGTATTTCAGATAAACTCATACAAGACAGTTCTGATAATTTGTGAAAGTAATTAGTAAGTATTTTGACATCTCTGTAACAGAATGTTCAAAAACTAGCTGTTAGTTCACATCATTAACAGCAATAAAAACTAAATAAATAAGGGCAATATACACGTGGTGTTTTCTTTTATTATTCATGCAGTACATGACAGCACTGCCCCCGTTTAACCTGGCCTCATCAGATCTTAGAAGCTGAGTACAGTGTCATCCAAAGAAAACCAGGTTTCTGCTGTCAGTGGTGCTGCTCAACTAGAATGTTAAAATAGCTACTCTATTTTTGGTTAAACTAAAAGGTTACTCAAAATAAAAATAATCAATTTTATTACAATAAATTTAATATATTTTAATGTTAAAATTTACAATTGTTTCTTCAATTAAGAATGATATAAAACCATTAAAATGACCTGCATTTGTACAAGCTCACAAAATATACGTCAATGCTCTGGGAGTGTTTATAGTAAATTAACATATTATATACGTAATATTAACAACATATTAATAACATAATATTAACAATATTTGGATTAAGTGGAATTACGAAAATTCCAAAAATGGAGAAATTCCACTTTAAATTATGAAAATCAATTTGTAAAGCGAGGTACCAGTGAGTAAAAGAAAATAGATGCATGCGGGTGACGAGATAAGAAGGAAATGGTTAACGGGGGTGATCAGAAATCGTAGTCAAAAGGGAAAGCGAAAAGGTCCAAAAGCCAGAAAACGCAACAAATCTTCAATATCCAACACATTTTCCAGGAGTCGAGGTCAAGTAGGCAATCCAAAAGTCCATAAACAACGAAGCAGTCTAGTTACAGGAAGGCTCTGATGTGAGGCTCACAGAGTACAACCCAATACGAGGAAACAGACAGCAGGGTTTAAATAGACAGAAGGGGAGGCATGGTGATGGGCTAACGAGGCCTGGTTAACCTACGCCTCCCCAGAGTGGATGAAGTAGGCTGTAACCGTGTAAGTGCCCAAATGTTAATTAGTTTTAACATTATTTTACGTTTCATAACTTAAATACATCTACTTAAACATATATAGAATATTCTAAATATATCTACTGTAGATGCAGGAGATTGTTGCTACCATAAATATGGTAGTTGCTGTTACAGACGTGGCCTGCAGTCCATGTCGGGTTTTGTTGTAGACCCTATGCGATGCGGTAAGAGCTGGAGAGCTGGAGGTGTGGTATGGGAAACACACAGGGGTTTAATAGTGCACAAAATAACAGTGACAGTCCATGAGACAGTGAGCAGGGGAGACAAAGAATGGCATCCAAAACCGAGCAGGTCCAAAGGCAGGTCAGGGCACAGTCCAAGAGTCCATCAACAATTAATCCATCCTCTGACGCGACAAGGTTAAAATCCCCGGGAAGGGGGAAAACACGAACACACGCAAAACTAGGATGACGGGGCGAGTTCCTCCATACCCCTGGCTCAGGAAATGGGAGGTGTCAGGGATGAGGCCTACGCCCTCAGGCGATGGACGTAGGGTATCCTAGGCGGGCCTCAAGACATCCGTATCCTAATGTTGAGCCCCGAGGACTGGAGGAGCTAGACTTTAAATAGTGGTAGACATAACAGGGTACACCTGGGGAACATATCAACAATCACGGGACTAATGACAGGAGTATTGGAGCCCCCTCTATGAGAGGAATGTCAGGCGTGAAAGTTACCCTCTCAAACAGTGATACACATCTTTTCAAAAACCTCCCTCAGCTCTACAGGAGCTATTTGATATTTAATTTTACATTTTACAATTTTACAAAATTATTTAACATTTATATTTACAAGTATATGTAATGACTTAAATATATCTACAACTTATGTACTGTATGTGTGCTTATTACACAATATTTGTAAATGATATACAAACCCAGCCCTGTTCAGTGTGATTGTAGCAGCTCTGCAGCTCTCAGCCTCAGTACTCTGTGGTACCTATTGATGAGCCAGAGCAGCTCCTGTAGAGCTGAGGGAGGGTTTTGTACGGGTGTGTAGCATTGTGTGAGAGGAGTACTGCCATACTGCTGACAGTAATAATCTCCTGCATCTTCAGCCTGGACTCCTGTGATGGTCAGAGTGAAGTCAGACCCAACTGTCACTGAAAGGCTCTGGGATCCTAGTCTCACATGTTGCTGCATAAATCAGAAGTTTGGGAGCTTCTCCAGATTTCTGATGGTACCACACAAGACAGAGGCCAAATGAACTACTACTGTACTACCACAGTAACAGCTACCCAGAGAACTGCTGGTCTTACATCTTACAGTGACTGTCTGTGATGGGAGAGCAGATGTCAATGATGGAGTCTGATTCACAGTAATCTGGCCACTGGACTCTGAAACAAAAAAAACAAACAAATGTCTTACTAGAAATTCAATTTGATAATGTTAAAATGCCTGAAATGCCTAGATCAGGTTTGTGCAATCCACTTGCAAACATTTCAATCCAGTTTCTGGACTAAAAAAATAATATAAAATAACTTTACATTGCAAATCGCCCTGTGTTATGTAACATTGCATTAATTTAATGGCTAATCACCATGAAAGCTGACAAGTGTCCAGATGAAGATGTTGATGAAGGTCATTGTTGCTGTGGGTTCTGTTGCCATGAAGGGCAGCTCTCAGTCATGAAGTGTTAAACTCACAGGGCTATAAACACTCCCAGAGCACTGAAGCATGTGCTGCCAATGCAAAGTGTCTCTGCTATGCAAATTATCTCCCTTAATAGAGCAGGACTTTTAGCCAGTATGAGCTGTAAACACAGTTTGTGCACAGGTCTGTGAAGACATGTCTACTGGAATCAGGTCCTGCATCATTCTGAATGATAAATAATGATAAATGTGTTTGTTTGTCACAAGAATATTCCAGGAGTCAATACAGCTAAAAAAAACAGTTCTACTTCATGTTTTCCTGAAATATTGTCCATTGTTTCTGATTAAATTCACCATATGCCAATTACATTTGCATTTAGTTAAATCTTACAGTGTGTATCAGTCACTGTTCAGCCCTTTCAGAGTCACTGACACACACAGGACAATGATGCATCTGAGTCTGCTGCTGGGGACAATGGGGCTCTTTGCTCATAGTGAGAACTGAAAAAAAAATCAGTCTAGTATTTAAGTTAACTAATTAGTAAAGTTCATTTTAGTCCTACTATCTTAATACTAACAGAAATCATTATTACAATAGGTAAATAAAAAAAAATGAAATACATGGAAAAGTACCAAATATATTTTTTAGGCAAATATGCAGTACGCACAGTAAGCAACATACAATATACAATACAATATACTGTACAAGTTACAATATTTACAAACAAGGTGTGCATCTTGACAGAAAACCCCAGACCACTGCCAAGTATTCAAATCCTATTTTTTTTCTAGTTGAGCTTCATTTTTATTAGAATCTCAGTCTCTAGGGGCCACATCTCCTCCAGGACATGGTGTTCCGACACAGCGCTTATCAACATCTGTGTTTTCCAGCACTGGGATTTTGCGGCCATCAAAGCAGCCCTCCACACTCTACTGTTACGGATTTGGTAAGAGAAACCGAAACCAGTGAGTGAACCCACTTGCAGGACCTGACAAAGCCTAGCCGTGATCCAAAGAAAGCTGTAGTCGAAGGAACGAGCCGAGAGTCCAGGGGAAGCCAGAGATCCAAAAGGGAACGAGTTACCGAAGCCAAAGCTTGATCCGAAATCTTAGACAATAGAGCAATCCGATAGTCCAGGGGTAGCCAGAGATCCAAAACAGAACGTGAGTAACGAAGCCAAGCCATGATCCGAAAAGCCGTAGTCAAAAGGGGAAAAACCGTAAACCGAAAGTCAAGAAGAACACAAGGTAGAAGAAGGAGTAGCGCAACCAGGAAGCTCGAAAGGAAAAACCAATACTGAGCAAGGAGGTAGGGAAAGACAGGTGTTTAAGTAGGATGAGTAGGGGGTGTGGTGGTGAATAGGAAAACTGATAGGAAAACTGATGGAGTAGGGCTATGCCTACTTCTGCCTCTTCCGTTGCCGGGAGGCAGGGATCGTAACATTACCCCCCCCCTCTACGGGCAGCTCCTGACGCCCTAGCGGGACGATCCGGGAAGTTAAGGTGGAAGTCTTGGATGAGGTTGGGATCCAGAATATCCTTCTCCGGAACCGACGAACGCTCCTCCGGACCGTAGCCTTCCCAATCGACTAGATATTGTAGGGATCCACGAGACTATCGGGAATCCAGGATTTTATTGACAGTGTAAGCAGGGAGTCCATCAATTACTCGAGGCGGTGGGGGTTTTTGTTGCGGTTTAGACAGGGTGGATCTGTGAAAGGGCTTAAGGAGGGAAACATGGAAAGTAGGGTGGATCCGAAGAGTAGGAGGCAAGGCCAGACGGTAAGTTACTGGGGTAATCTGGGTGAGGACACGAAAAGGACCAATGTACCTGGGAGCAAGCTGGCCAGAAGGTTGCTTAAGAGGAAGGTTACGGGTAGACAACCAAACAAACTGACCACGTCGAAATCTGGGTGGGATACGACGGCGCCGATCAGTCACCTTCTTTTGCTGAGCTGCGGTGCGATGAAGGGTGGCTTTGGCCTTCCTCCAGAAGGTCTGCAGGTTTGTGATATAGTCCTGAACCGATGGGACCTCCGTGTTGGGATGGGAGTCTGGGATAAGAGGAGGTTGATAACCGTCTGCAGGTTTGTGATATAGTCCTGAACCGATGGGACCTCCGTGTTGGGATGGGAGTCTGGGATAAGAGGAGGTTGATAACCTAAGGCACACTTAAAGGGAGACGTGCCAGTAGATGTGGTATACAATGAATTGTGTGCATACTCTGCCCATGGAAGCAAGTCCGTAAGTAGGTCAGCAGTTCCTGGTTCATGCGTTCCGTCTGACCGTTGGCCTGAGGGTGATAAGCTGAAGTAAGTGAAACTGAAGCGCCCAGCGACTTACAGAAGGCCTTCCAAAATCGGGAGACAAACTGAGGGCCCCTATCTGAAACAATATCTTTAGGGATGCAATGCAGTCGGAAGATATGCAGTATGAACAATTCTGCTAGTTCTCGAGCTGTAGGTAAAGATGGCAGGGGAATAAAATGAGCAGATTTGGAGAAGCGGTCTACCACTACCATAATAGTAGTGTGTCCATGGCTAGGTGGAAGGTCAGTAATAAAATCAACTGAGAGGTGGGTCCAGGGACGGTTAGGGATGGGTAAGGGTTGAAGAAGGCCCGCCGCCCTCATCCGGGAAGACTTCATTTGAGAACAGATAGAGCAGGCCTGGACATACTCCTTGACATCCTTGGCCATAGTTGGCCACCAGAAGTCTCTGGAGATGAAATCCAAGGTACGCTGGAATCCAGGGTGTCCAGCGAAGCGGGAGTCATGTCCCCATTGTAAAACTGCAGATCTGACTGGATTAGAGACAAATAATTTGTCCTGAGGGCACTGAGGAGGTACCGTCTGTCCTACCAAGGCTCGTCGAACAATTACCTCAATGTCCCATCTTACAGCTGCCAGGAACTTACCAGATGGGATGATGGGTTCTGGAATCAATTCGGCCTAAGGAGGGTCGTGGATCCGTGAGAGAGCATCTGCTTTGATGTTCTCAGAACCTGGAGTGTAGGTGATAAAGAAGTTAAACCTGGTAAAAAAAAGGGACCACCTAGCCTGGCGAGGACAATGACGTTTGGCCGATTGCAGATACTCCAGGTTTTTGTGATCAGTGTAAATCAAAAATGGGTGACGAGCACCCTCTAGCCAGTGCCTCCATTCCTCCAATGCCAGCTTAATGGCCAAGAGCTCACGGTTACCAACGTCATAGTTCATTTGTGCAGGGGATAACTTCTTAGAGAAGAAGGCACAGGGGTGAAGAATCTGTTTTTCTCCATGACGTTGAGAGAGAACAGCACCCACACCATGGCCAGAAGCATCCACTTCGACCACAAAAGGCAAAGTAGGATTAGGGTGTTTTAGGATGGGGGCTGTTGTGAATAGGTGTTTCAGGCGCTGAAATGCTTCTTCTGCTTGAGGGGTCCATTTGCCTTGTCTTGGTCCTTTATGAGTTAAAGAGGTTATTGGAGTGACAACCGAGCTGAAGTTTCGAATAAACTTCCTGTAAAAGTTAGCAAAGCCGAGAAATCGTTGTATGTGTTTGAGATTCTTGGGTGTGGGCCAATCAGTAATCGCAGAGACTTTACTCGAATCCATTTCCACCCCCTCTGGAGAGATGACGTAACCTAAAAAATGAATCTTCAAAGCATGGAAGGTGCACTTCTCCAGTTTGACATAAAATGTATTCTTAATGAGCCGGGAGAGTACTTCTCTGACATGGAGAACATGATCCTGGAAGGAATCAGAAAAAATTAGAATGTCATCTAAATAAACCAAGACAAATCTTTGTAGGAGATCACGAAAAAGATGTCATTAATAAAAGACTGAAACACTGCTGGGGCATAACCAAACCAAAAGGCATGACCAAATATTCGTAATGTCCATGGGTTGTCATGAATGCCGTCTTCCACTCATCCCCTTCCCGAATGCGGATTAGATTATAGGCCCCTCGTAAATCCAGTTTGGTGAAGATCTTGGCCCCATGCACAGACTCAAGTGCTGCTGGAATTAGAGGCAAAGGGTACCGATTCTTGATTGTGATCTCGTTGAGGCCACGATAGTCGATGCAGGGACGGAGCCCACCATCCTTCTTTTCCACAAATAAAAAACTGGCACATGCTGGTGAAGTGGATGGACGTATAAGTCCAGCCTTCAGAGAATCTTGTATGTAAACTTTCAGGGCCTCAGATTCAGAATTGGAGAGCGGAAAAATACGACCTTTAGGAGGGATAGTACCTGGCAAAAGGTCAATGGCACAATCATATGGTCGATGAGGTGGGAGGGCCAAGGCCTCCTGCTCATTAAATGCTTCCTGTAGATCAGAATATTGAGGGGGTATGGTAGTGTAAGAAAACCGGCTCAGGGACGCCAAATATGTAATCATTGCCATAGCAAAATTAAATGTAGTGGCTCTCTGAAGGCACCAGTTCTGTAGGGTTTGGGCATTTACTGAGACAATTATTAATTGTAGCAGTAAATCACAAAGTTGATTCTTTTGATGGCTTTAGAATCCAACCATGCGACATAACTCAACGCACACACACACAGGTACTAATACATGAGGATACATTTATTAATACATAAAATATGCATGTAAACCTAACAGATCTTATCGAGAGGGTTATCAGAATACAAAAGGTATATTCGGTCAGTTACAAAGTGTTACACATATCAAGAGGACATACGTTCAGTATATCATTCATTTATACCGTTTCGTAAATGAACTTGGTTATAACTTCTACAATAGATACTCAAAACAAGTACATAACTCTTAGGAATTAAATTGATATCAACGGTTGGGATAACAATTGAATTCTTGAGCTGTAATGCATTGAAGTTGAATACTCATCCAATCTTTGGGGATTCAGATCTCTTGCGGGCACAAAGAAACAGTTGCAGGCTGTTGCTGTCCAATCCGCGCTCTCTGGCTCCGTGCCAGGCTGTGCTGTGCGGCTTGCGACATTGCGCTGCTGATGCTCACTGTCCGGCTAGTTAGTGTTGGCCTTAACTAGCAAAGTTTGTGCACAGGAGAAAAGATGACTGTGGGTCCCAGCAAGTCAGGAAGAGGACCGGTTCGTTCCTGATGAAGCGCTAGTTCTGAATAGTGATTCAGCTGTCCACAGTTCCGACCTGTTTACGAGGCCTGCTGCTGGTGCTAACCTCGGGTGGATCCTCTAGTTACTCTCTGGCAAACCCCGCTCTCGACTCTTAGAACAAAGGAAAGTTCTGGCACTCGGACACACTGGCCGTTCCGTGGTTGTCCGGGCTGAGTCTCAGGATGGTCAGGAGGCGCGCTGCGAGAATGTCCTGCCCTTGGGAGCCTTCTGCTCCTGGGCTGTCCTGCCCTGGAATTCTCCTTTGAATTCCCTTTATAATTCTCCTCAGAATCTTACTGAATCTTCCAGGCTCTCTGTGTTGCCTGTTTTTACCTGGAGGAACTTCAGCTCATTGATTGGCTGAAAGTTCCATGGGCATCAGAGTCCCACGTGGGTTACTCGGCCCTACCAGTCCCTGATTGGTTGATCAAGGTGAGATATGAGTCACTTACTCCTGACACTTAGTAATGCAGTCCAGATGTCCATCTGGCACTCCCTAGACAGATAGGCGCCAATGGATGACCATTGATCATGATAGCCAGGCTTAGCTAAGTGCATCCCCCTTTGGGAGCTGTCCTTATCAAACCTTAAATCAGCCTGCATGAATAGTTTCTCTGTGGCTGCACCACAGAGATGAACAGAGAAATGGGGCCTCATTTGGGAAAGCTCAGAAACACTTAATTCTGCCTTATTAATAAGCCTCGCCGCTACAGTAGGAACCCCGGAAGGGGACGTCGCCGTGAGTGCAATTCTTACGGGTAGACGACAGCAATTTCTAATACATCTGGGACCCAAAGCTAAAATTTATTTACGGGACCAAGAAATGTTAGGTTCATGCTGTTGTAGCCAAGGAAAGCCTAGTACAAGGGGATGTGTTGGGGTCTCAAGGAGATAAAACCAGATGTCTTCCACATGGGTGGCGCCAATCTGCAAGCTTATAATTTCAGTTTGCCACCTAATAAGTCCTGGAGATACGGGGGAACCATCAATAGATTGAACACGAAGAGGTGTAGTCACCAGGGTCAATGGTAAGTTCCAAGTTCGAGCGATGGAGGCGTCTATAAAGTTTCCTGCCGCCCCTGAGTCAATAAAAGCAAGAAGAGGTTTCCTTTCATTACCCCAGAATAGTGTAGATAGAATAAAAAATCCTGAGGAAAACTGAGGGGATTGAGTTATCTCACTCACCTTAGGATCTTGAGAAAGTGGGCGGCGCTTAAAGGATGAGTATGAAGCAGGGCAGGCAGCTTTAAAGTGTCCTAATTTCCCACAGTACATGCAGCGACCCTCTCGTTGGCGTCTCTCTCGTTCTTCAGGGGTTAACCGGGTGCGGGCTATTTCCATAGGTTGTTCTGAGTCTAAAGATCTGATAGGTGATGGCCGAGGAGCCTCTAGTATTGGGGTCCGAGACCTTTCAGCACTCCTTTGACGAATTCTGAGTTCTAATTCCAACACCTGGGAAATTACTTCCTCCAAGGTTCTGCCCAATGGCGGCATATTTACCATGTGGTCCTTTATTTCTTCGCTAAGTCCTTGACGGAAAAGAAAAATAAGGACCTCATCATCCCAGTGAGTCTCCGCTGCTGCTACTCGAAAATCTATAGCATAATCTTGTGCAGACCGGCGGCCCTGGTGGATGGAGGAGAGGCGGAACGCGGAGTCTTGACCAACTACGGGACGACAAAATACCCCCTTAAATTTTCCTAAAAAGAGATCATAATCCTGAACTTCAGGAGCCCCACGATCAAGCAGAGCAGTAGCCCATTCCAAAGAGCGGCCAGTTAACAGTGAAACTATGAAGGCGATCTTGTCCTGAGGAGAAAAAAAAGTTTCCGGATGGAGCCTGAAAACCAGCGCACACTGTGCTAAGAAGCCCCGACATTTCGTAGGGTTGCCGTCAAACCTGTCAGGTGGAGTTAGTGGAAGAGGTCGAGGGGCAGGTGTAGGAGCTGGCGGGGGCGGAGCCGAAGCGGCAGCTCCAGCGTTGCTTCCTCGATTGCCAGTGGGCGGCATTGCTGACAGGTGCGCAGAGATCTGCTGGACGGAAGCCTGTAGCTGGAGTAAGGCTTGCCAGTGCTGGTCCAAAACCGAGCGAATCTCCTCTTGCTCCGCTGGGTCCATGTTAAGTGGCTCAGTATTCTGTTACGGATTCAGTAAGAGAAACTGAAACCAGTGAGTGAACCCACTTGCAGGAGCTGACAAAGCCTAGCCGTGATCCAAAGAAAGCTGTAGTCGAAGGAACAAGCCAAGAGTCCAGGGGAAGCCAGAGATCCAAAAGGGAACGAGTTACCGAAGCCAAAGCGTGATCGGAAATCTTAGACAATCGAGCAATCCGATAGTCCAGGGGTAGCCAGAGATCCAAAACAGAACGTGAGTAACGAAGCCAAGCCGTGACCCGAAAAGCCGTGTCAAAAGGGGAAAAACCGTAAACCGAAAGCCAAGAAGAAAACAAGGTAGAAGAAGGAGCAGCGCAACCAGGAAGCTCGAAAGGAAAAACCAATACTGAGCAAGGAGGTAGGGAAAGACAGGTGTTTAAGTAGGATGAGACGGGGGTGTGGTGGTGAATAGGAAAACTGATAGGAAAACTGATGGAGTAGGGCTACACCTACTTCTGCCTCTTCCGTTGCCGGGAGGCAGGGATCGTAACATCTACCACTCAGACGGTAGGCACACTTCAGACACACAAGGACAAATTATCAGCTTGTGCTGGCTGGGCTGCTCCAGCAACCTGGCTAATTACTTATTTATCGTGAAGCTCCAGAACAAGGCAGTGCCCGTCATCATCTTCCTGCTCATTAGTCCAACCTGTGCTCCTGGACTTCAGCGTCGTCATCTTCATCCCTCCACCTTCTGTTGCCCTTGACACACAGCTCAACATCAGCTGTCAGCAGACAGGTTGTATTCCTTCACTTCCTCCCCTACAATATCTTCACATACTGTGAGATCTAGCCTATGCTGGAGAACAAAAGCTCTCCTCCTGAGCACCTTCAATACCTGCTCTGATCCCATCATCTCTGTCTTCTCTTCTGCTTTCCTGGAGACCTTCAGACCTTCAAAAAGGTTTTAAACACAAGCTCAATAAAGAGGCAAACTCCTCAGTCTAACTCCCTGGGACTTCCCCACATTCCTCCATCCAATGACTCACTGGGCTGTGGGTGTGGCTCAATGGTTTAAAGTAAATTTTGACTAATGTTCTTTTTAAAGTGCATGATTTAGACCAATATCCTTTTCCATTTTTATTTTCCGAGATGTTTTTAAGGGACAAAAAAAGAAAATGAGTTAACAGATAAGCATATCTGATTGATAAATTAATTGAAAGCAATTAATTAATCAAATATATACATCAACAAAATAAATGTTCCAAAATCTTTCCACAATTCACTTAAAATGAAAAACAGAAATTATTTAATTTTAAAAGTATTCATACCCCTTGTATTCATACCCCAAGCTCAAGTTCACACAGGTGGAATACAGTACATTACCTCAAAAGTTACACAATTTGTTGATTGACTCCACCAGTGTAAGAAATTACTGGATCACCTGTTGTCAATTATTTTGTAAATATAAATAGCCTCTTTCTGTGAGATCTTACAGCATGGTAGAGACTTTCTAAAAGAAGTCAGAGATATTATTATAGAAAGGGGGAGGAATCTAGTGAAGGGTACAAGACTATCGCCTCAGTGGGGTCCATTGTACAGAAGTGGAAGAGTATGAAACTACAGCCACACTGCTTAGATCAGGCCGTCCTCCTAAACTTAGTTGCTGGACTAGAAGGGCACTTGTCAAGAAGCTACTGCGAAGCCAACTGTGACACCGAACAAGCTACAGAAGTCAGTGGCTGTGATGGAAGTTAAAGCACATGGGTCAACGAGGCTTTCTACAAAAAGAGCTTCCATGGGAGGTTTCAAGGAAAAAGCCCTGGCTGAGAAACCCATATCTTTGAATGCAAAGAGTTTGCAAAATCCCATCTAGAATATACTGCAGAGACGTTGCAAAAAGTCTTCTGGTCTGACAAGACAAGTGGAACATTTTGACCTGAATGGTCAGAGGTACTGCATGTACTGTATGGCTCAAATCCAACAATGCACATCAGCCAAGTTACATCATCCCCTCTATAAGGTATGGCGGTGGCAGCATCATGTTATCAGGATCAAGAAGATGAATCGTGTATATCACCGACAAATCCTGGACAAAAACCAGCTACCCTCTGCCAAAGAGCTCAAAATGGGGAGGATGTTTGTTTTTCAAGCAACAAACAGACTAGATAGGCTACAAAGACCTTTGAGCCAGTCTTATGTTCTTATTTTTATTGGCAAAGTATATTTCTTCCATGATTAAATTTCAGATGTAGGAATACAGTAACTAACATCTACTATCTATGTCTTACAGTCCTTTCAAATTCAGAGTTGGGCTTTACTTAAAAACATTATTAAGCCCCTTCAAAAAAGAGAGTTCTACATGTCCAAATTAAATAATCATAGCTGTATTCATATTTTTTCATCCCAAAGGATTGCAAAGAGCCTTATACATATGAGGGCAACTCTTCAGCTGAGCTAAAATGAAATAAGGAGAGGGCAGATTGTGCAAACCCTGCTCCCTATTGAATTACCACACAGATAAATAAAAGAGACACAGATTAACATTTAGCCTGGATAAAGTGGTTAGAAAATGGATGAATAGATAAACAATTATCAGATCTTTCTGAAATATCAAGACTCATCACAATGTTAAACATGAACACTGGTGGTCCTAATAACCAGAGGTATACAACTACAGTAGAAGCCCTACTTCCACACAAAAAGGCCAGTGATTAAAAAAAAAACATTTTATCATATATTTATCATTTATTTTTGCATGTATGCTTTATTTTTATTTGGTCATATTGACAAGATGTTTAACCCTTTTTAGTTTAGAGTTAGATGTTTCATGTCCTATGCTTTTTAACTGTGTCCTCAGGTTAGCTCTTTCATTTCTTAATGCCAGACTACAGGGATTATTGAGATTCAATGCTGGGCCTCTGACACAGATAAAAACATATTTCTGTATCTCTGTCTCCCCCTACAGGTGTTTCTTGCAGCAGCAGGTAAAATAACTTGGTGGACCACTTTCCCAGATGGCTGTACTTCTTCTCTTTGCCTTGAAGACACCTCAGTGCCTCTCAGTGCCTCTCAGTGCCTTTCCTGTCACTCTGATTGTTTAAGTGAAACAGTCCTTTTACACTCCGTGTCTGTTTCTACAAATCAATATCCTCTACCTTTAGAAATTCAGCAACTAAAGAAAGTTTCACCAGGCTCCTAAAACTCCTTTTCAACATACAGAAATGTCTTTAAATTGTTTAACTGACAATTTACGGTCTGGCTCAATCAATGGAATACATTGCCAAGCCAGTGAAAGAAGTAAACATATTTTCTTCAAGCAGACAGGCACTGTGATCTTGAGTTATTCTTTACATTCGCCCCTAGATGTCAGAGAAAGATTGTTGTTCTGTTGTTATGTGCTGTTAGGTGTTTTTTTTTACATATAGGACTGCACTGTGTTTATTGATATATAGTGGAGCTCCTGTATACTGTATATATAAGAACAGCTCACTCTGCCACCATAGAGCAGGAAGATGCACTGAGGCAGAGTGGACTAATAACATGCAGATTCACATAATACACAGTTAACTGACATCATTAATCATAAGGGTGACTTACATGCAAATTATTTAGCCCACAAGCCTGCGTGGTTTGCATCAAGAGAGTCAGACAGCATTGAATCTGGACTCATCACCACTCGGACATCTTTTCAAATCAGAAAAAGACATCAGCCATGGTGTCGGTCATTTCAATCACCTGGATTATTTTATTCTACACTTTTGGTGAGTCAAATAAATATTTCTCTACGTTTAGTTCAAGTCGGTAGGTGCATCATCATGCAAAGGCTGCAAAGGAACAAGTTAAAGGTTTATTCCATGCTGAAAAGAGAAGAAAGGAAACACAATGTTTCAGCAGTGGAGCCTTCTTCGGGTGTTAAAAACATTGTGTTTCCTTTCTTCTCTCTTCAGCATGGAATAAACCTATTAATTGTTCCTTGCTCTACATTTGTTTTGTATTTTCACTTAAAATATATTACTATAAAATATGATCTGTCTGATACAGATTGTTTTTGTGTTGTTTCTGCAGGGACTGAGTGTCAGATCACAATGACTCAAACTCCAGCCACACTCTCCATGTCTCCTGGGCAGGATGTCAGTCTCCAGTGCAGCACAAGTCTGGACATTAGCTGGAAAATAGTCTGGTACCAACTCCAGGCTGGACACAGTCCTAAACTGCTGATTAAAGCTGGGGATGAGCGATTTGATGGGCTTCCAACTCGATTAAATGACAGCTGATCCAGAACTGTTTTCACCTTCAAAATCACTCCAGGACTCCACGTGGAAGATGCAGGAGATTATTACTGTCAGCAGTATAGAAGCTTTCACAGAGTGATACATAATAATAAGGAGAAAAGAGTGATGCAATTAATAGATGGGGATTATTAGGAGGCCAAAAGGAAATTAAACCAGGGTAACACCCCTGCTTTCTTCAAGAAACACTGTGGGATTTCTAATGACCACAGAGACTCAGGACCTCAGTTTTACATCTCATCTGAAGAAAGGCTCCTTTTTATAGTCTGGCATCCCCGTCACTATACTGAGGCATTAGGACCTACACAGACCACAGGGTGAGTGTCCCCCACTGACCCCTTAATATCTCTCCCAGCAGAAACATTGGTTTTTCCCAGGCGTCTCCCATCGAGCTACTGACCAGGCTTACACCTGCTGAGCTTTAGTGGGCTGCCAGTTGTGAGTTGCAGGGTGATATATTCTTCTTCTAGAAAGTGAGAAAGGACACATACAATGAGTCAAACTGCCAACCAGTCTTTCTGCTGTTTTCTGGTTGGCATTTTGGCTCCTTCTTGCTCATACTCTTGCTCACACCCCTCGTCAGGAGTGGACAAACAGCAGCACTGGAGGCTGGAGAGCGAAGAGAAGCAACAGCTGGGTTTGAACAGAGAGGAGGAGGAAGAATTCGAGATTATATATATTATATGTGTATTGAGTACTGACAGTGTGAAACTTTCCACACTACACTGAATTGCAAACCGAGCACTGACACACTAGGATCTACAGTACCACAGTGTTATCAAATTAACAATTGTATTTCCTGCATAGTAACAAAAAGAGTCAGCACACAAGAGCCATTCTGTGCTTGTCCTGCCGTTACTCATCCTGTTTCTAATCTTTCATAGTTTGTATACATTCTGCAACATGCCTTTTCATTTCACATCTATTTATCTAGTTGTAACTTTTACAAACCCTGTAAGTATATATCAACAGAATACATGTATCACATATATGATATAAATCAGAATAAGGAATATGGTCTTATAATGAGACCTCAGGCCAGCTCAAAGGAGAGTCAGACAGCAGGGCCCTGAGGAGGCTGGAGATACCCAGGAGTGTCCAACAGGAGGCCAGTCGCCTCATCTTGCTTATTTGACAGCTTAGTAGCAAATTGAATCAAAAATTTTGCCTGGGCTTTTCTTAAATGTTCCCAGAGTTTGGAGCTCAACCACCTAGATACCTAGAACAGTTTGGTTACAGCATCAATTTTTATTTTCCATCCTGTATTATTTCCATTTTAGTTCCATTTACTGTATGACCTTGCATCCTTATTTGACTTCTGAGTGTGTAAAAGAGCCTGTATGTTGAATCTGTCCATAGCCCATTATAGTTTGTATAGCTGAAACAGATCTCTCAATTTCCTCTGTTCTAGTTCGATGAGATTTAGCTCCTTGAACTTGTCTGTAAATGACAATACACTGAAACTAGGATTTATTATTGTTGCTCTTCATTTAACTCTTTCTTAGACTGTATTCTCCTTTTTGATATGCTGCCCAAAACTGAACACAGTTTTCTAAACAAAGCCTTAGAAGTGCCTTGTAAACCTGGAGTATAACCTCCGTGGAATTAGATTCCACACTTCCTGCTCTGTACCCAGTTCGCTTTATTGATTCCCCACATCGTCTAGATGAAGACATAGAACAATCCACCAGATCTCTTTTGTGTGTAACATCCTGCAGTCCAGACTCTTCCATGCTAAATATACACAACGTATACAACATCTTCCTCCTACCTGCCTGGATCACTTTGCACTTAACAATGTTAAATTTAATACCAGGTGTCTCCCCAATTTCTGAATTTGTCTTTAAAGTCTTATTTAGTTCCCTTACCACTGTTTCTGTGTTAACCACTCTATCAAACTTGAATTGTTTAAAATTTAACTAGTTTGATAACTAAACCTGAAGCTGATGTTTATATGGACCAGGAAGATGACGGGGGCCAAAAACACATCCTTGAGGCACACCACTAGTTTCATCTGCCCAGATAAGTTCAATTCAATTCAATTCAATTTATTTTTGTATTGTGACCATACATTTTGTCAATACAGAACAGAAGACCATGAACACAATGGTGGAGAGGAACCAAAAACTCCTTAGTAAGGAGAAAAAAAACCTCTAAGGGTCCAAGGTCAACTGGTTGCCCAACCCCTTTGGGCATGCTAACATTATATAAAAAAAGGAAATGAATGAATGAGGGTATTAATCCATCCATCCATCATGTCTTCTGTGTGTTAGTACTCCATGCAGATCTCTGTAGACCAGAAAATTCCTCCTAAACGATAGCTATATCCACGATGCCCCTCTTGGATCCATGGCAGTGATGCAGCATCCAACTCAGACGATGCCCAGCCCGGGCGCCATCCGGACATGTGGGGAGGAGAATAGGATAGTTGTGATACCCTTCAGGATTATGCACTATGCTCTTAAGGCTATGCACATTATGTTCCCTTTTTGCCAGTTACCAATCCATATACTGTACATAAGGAAATGAGACTTGAACAGTGAATTTTGCACTGTTGTGAATGTTTTGTGCCTTGACCATCATGGGTTCTGTTGCATTTCACTCAGATTTCAGAGAAAGGTGTCTTTGTTCCTTCTTTCCTTTTAAGCCATGTGGTGTTTTTTTCTCTGTTCCATTTTAAGCTTCAAGGTGCATTTTTACCAAACTCTACAGGACACTGTTATTGTTTTTTACTTCAAGTTCTCCGCTTAAATGTCTAGTCACTTCAAAGCACATAAACAACAAACCAAATAAAAGGTTTTCCTAGTTTATTCAATGATTAGTTATTAGATAAAAACAATGGGCAGATCTAAAGGAGCTACTTGCAAATGTAAGTGGTAAGAATGGGCAGAAGATTATCCTCTAACTTGTACTTGTAGCTTTCTCTTACAGACAGTCCAACAGAAAGGGCTCAACTGGTGAAGGCACTTTTTGGAGTTCAGGCTGGGCTCTGAAGATCTGGACTGAATCTATGATATAATTTACCCACTACCATAACTTAAACACGGACACACACAGACACAGACACACTCACACCAGGGCCAGTCTTCCCAGAAGCCAATGAACCCGCCAGTATGTCTTTGGACAGTGGAAGGAAAACAGAGCATCCGGAGAAATCCCAGGTAACCACTGGGAGAACATACAGACTCCACACAGACAGCAACCCAGGTCTGGAATTAAACCTAGGACCCCAGTGCTGCCAGGCCACGCTATCCCTGCTTTCATTATCATAAATACAACTTAACAGAGTATTCCAATAAGGTGTCTCTCTCCTTCCAGGACCCAGCTACTGTCTCTATGACACTACCTGTGCTGACTCTACAACAATCATTGCCAAAACTGTCAGTACCCACCATCAATCTTAATTCATAGTGTGTGAGCACTGGCCTTTTTCAAGGGATCAGCTTCTAACATTTGTGGGGATTTTCGGGGTTCTCAGCTTACTTATTTTAATTACAATGCTGTACTCTGAATGGTCGGTGTGAATATTAATATTAATCGTGTTAAAGCCTTTAAAAACCTCTGAGGGAACTGCACAGTATTCTAAGTGCTGAAGAAAGAGAGTCAATTAATCTATCATAAAGGGATACGGGTGATGGTCTGTGAGACTGGAGCTCCCTGGAGCTGTCTGCTGCTCTCTGAGAGATTCTGACACCTGCAGCTGGTCTATTCTGGGAGCGCGTCGGTCACGCTGGGGCAGCTGCGCAGTTCGATATGCAAATCCTCTCAGCAGCGGTTTCGCTTTCTCCTCCCCGTCTTCCAGTTTCACAGCCAGAAATAGCCCGGGGGCGGCGGGGCAGCGGAGCGCGGCTGGGGAGATTTGCCTGCCGTGGCAGAGAGCCAGCCGGGCGGACAGCGCAGTGGTTTCGGAGAGCCCAGCTATCTGAGCCACAGGCAGGAGCTCAGCTGCGTTGTTCAACACTTTGACTACATGAGAGACGGAGAAACGCGAGGTGCTGTTACGATGCACAGATAATGAATTCAAATTTCTAGATTAAATGTAATTTTCTGAGACTGAAGATTTCTGGAACTGTCAATTACAAAAGAAGTTCAAGTAGGGAGCTGCGGCAGCATGTGTGGGCTGCAAAGGAACAGGTAAAGGTTTATTCCAGGCTTAAAGGAAAAGAAAAAAAGACATGTTTCAGGTGAGAGAAGAAGGATCCACAGCTGAAATGTTGTGTTTGTTTTCTTTTCAGCATGGAAAAAACATCTACCTGGTCGTTCACAAAGATATTTGTTAAAATCTGACATATTAATAGAATAATACAGATTAATTTAGTTTAAATTCCCAACAGAAATCTTAATTCACAGTGTGTGAGCAATGGCCTTTTTCTAGGGATCATCTTCTAACATTTGTGTAGATCTTTTGTGATTCCACATTTTATTGATTTTAATGACTATGTTTTTATTTATACTAAAATATTATCCAGGTGTCAGAGTCTGGATTTTATTTATTAATCTGTAGTACACAGATAATATATCATATCTAGCAAATAATTTACTGACATCATTTACTTCATTTACAATTTCTTACCTGTCATTTTGAGCATTAAAATGACCATTTTATTTATACATCTGACATGCACTTTAATTACACCCAGGTTTAGTCTGAGTGCTGTATACATGTTGGTAAACTCCTGTTTTTACTGCAATGATGAATGATGACATCAGCAATAAGAAACGATTTAAGAACCTTAATCTGCCTGGGCTCCTGTAAAATCGGCTTGTAAGGCATACATTTTACTTTTTTAGCTTGTTCTCACACTGAATCTAGGATTCTAGCCTCTTTCTTAAATATTACAGCATCAAGTACTTTGTGAAACGATTCATACTGAACACTGTTTACTCAGTGTTTATTATTCATCTGGTGTTGTTTCTCCTATTAAACTGCACCCAGTTGTGAACCTCTGTGTAAACTTTATAATCTAGTATATGCCAGTATAAACCTTATAAAACATAAAGTACATACAGTACATACTGTACCAGATAGTACACTGCTCAGATTTCTGTCTTTACTTGTTACTGTATATATGTGCTTTTTGAATGAATAATGAAGTGTGTATTGATTCTTGGGCTGTTGATAGGCCAATGGATATTGTGGAGGCTTAGAAATTGATTTTTTAGATAACCTTAGACCTTGACATTTCTATCTTAAGGAACAAGTAATAGGTTTATTCCATGCTGAAAAAAAGAAGAAAGAGAACACAACATTTTGGCCGTGGAGCCTTCTTCAGGTGTGACACCTGAAGAAGGCTCCACGGCCGAAACATTGTGTTCTCTTTCTTCTTTTTT
The DNA here is from genome assembly GCF_040954835.1 of Lepisosteus oculatus. Taxonomy (NCBI): domain Eukaryota; kingdom Metazoa; phylum Chordata; class Actinopteri; order Semionotiformes; family Lepisosteidae; genus Lepisosteus; species Lepisosteus oculatus. The sequence continues at coordinate 17,160,645 of NC_090713.1, forward strand.
TCAGCGTGGAATAAACCTATTACTTGTTAATTTTTAATATGATTGTATTTAGTAAGAAACCAGGATGATACTCTATTTTGCTGCCAGGACCCACAAAGAGCCTGTTCTGCACTGGATTTGAGGAGCTTCAGGGGGATTGTAGTGTTTGGAAAAATAACCTCTTTAAAAGCAGGAAACACAACTGGTGCTACAAGGGAATGTTTGGCTCTCTGACGGTTTTCAGGTTTTGCACAAGGTCAGTGAGTTCTGGAGATGGAAAATTATATTGGCTTAGAAAAGTACTGTACATTCAATGTACTTTTCTCTTTGAAGAAAAGGAATAAACCTATTGTAACGGACACGGACTGGAATCCGTGTCAGATCTTATAGAAGACCCTATGCGATGCGGTAAGAGCTGGAGAAAACAGGAGGCGTGGTAAAAAGGAACACACAGGGGTTTAATAGTGCACAAAATAATAGTGACAGTCCGTGAGACAGTGTACAGGGGAAGACAAAACGGCATCCAAATCCAAACGGGTCCAAGGGGAGGTCAAGGACAGTCCAAGAGTCCATCAACTAGAAATCCATCCTGGGACGGGACAAAGTTAAAATCCCCGGGAGGGGGGAGCACACGGACAGACGAGACATGGAGGTCCAAGGGTGACGGGGCGAGATCCTCCAGACCCCGGGCTCAGGAAACGGGAGGTGTCGGGGATGAGGCCTATGCCCTCAGGAGACGGACGTAGGGTTTCCTGGTGCTAGGCGGGCCTCGCGACATCTTACCCTAATGATGAGCCCCGAGGACTGGAGGAGCTGGTCTTTAAATAATAACACTAAAAAGGTACACCTGAAGAGCTAAATGACACGAACGATAATAAGAGCAGTGGAGCGCCCTCTAGGGAGGGATGTCGGGCGTGACAGTACCCCCCCCTTCAAGGGCGGCTCCTGACGCCCTACACAATTAAAAATAAGGGCAATACTATCAACAAGAATAGCACAAGCACAGACTATATACAACCAGAGAAGGAAATTCAGAATCACTATATACACAAGAAATAAAACCGGAGAATACTATATACAAAACGGCAGGGCTGTCCACCCTAAAAATAGTTCCAGCGGGGAAAGAAAATAAAACGGAGAAACAAAACGGTCCAGGAAAAAAAAAATCCAAGAATTCCTTTAAAAAAAAAAAATCCACAAAAAATACCTTGTCCAGCGAAACAGGAATGGATCTTGACAGGAAAACAGGAAGGGCATCTTGAAAAGAAAAAGGTCCAGATGAGGGTCCGGGTGTTCCAGATGACCGCTCGCGGGGTCTAGAGTTGGCTCATCATTCTGTAACGGACACGGACTGGAATCCATGTCAGATATTGTAGAAGACCCTATGCGATGCGGTAAGAGCTGGAGTAAACAGGAGGCGTGGTAAAAAGGAACACACAGGGGTTTAATAGTGCACAAAATAATAGTGACAGTCCGTGAGACAGTGTACGGGGAAGACAAAACGGCATCCAAATCCAAACGGGTCCAAGGGCAGGTCAAAGCACGGTCCGAAAGTCCATAAACTGGAAATCCATCCTGGAACGCGACAAAGTTAAAATCCCCGGAAGGGGGGAGCACACAGACGAACGAAACATGGAGGTCCAAGGGTGACGGGGCGAGATCCTCCAGACCCCGGGCTCAGGAAGCGGGAGGTGTCGGGGATGAGGCCTATGCCCTCAGGAGACGGACGTAGGGTTTTCTGGTGCTAGGCGGGCCTCGCGACAGCTTTCCCTAATGATGAGCCCCCGAGGACTGGAGGAGCTGGTCTTTAAATAATAACGCTAAAAGGGTACACCTGGAGAGCTAAATCACACGAACAATAATGAGAGCAGTGGAGCGCCCTCTAGGGAGGGATGTCGGGCGTGACAGTACCCCCCCTTCAAGGGCGGCTCCTGACACCCTACACAATTAAAAATAAGGGCAATACTATCAAGAAGAATATCACAAGCACAGACTATATACAACCAGAGAAGGAAATTCAGAATCACTATATACACAAGAGATAAAACCGGAGAATACTATATACAAAACGGTAGGGCTGTCCACTCTCAAAATAGTTCCAGCGGGGAAAGAAAAACGGAGAAACAAAACGGACCAGGAAAAAAAAAATCCAAGAATTCCTTTTAAAAAAAAATCCACAAAAAATACCTTGTCCAGCGAAACAGGAATAGATCTGACAGGAAAACAGGAAGGGCATCTTGAAAAGAAAAAGGTCCAGATGAGGGTCCGGGTGTTCCAGATTACCGCTCGCGGGGTCTAGCGTAGGCTCATCATTCTGTAATGGACACGGACAGGAATCCGTGTCCGATCTTGTAGAAGACCCTATGCGATGCGGATTCTCCTAGAGCTCCCTAGTGCGCGGTTTACTTCTGGTTTTTCTCAGGTTTTCGAATTCCTAGTCTGTCTTTCGTTTACTCTTTCGTCTTGTGATTTGGATTGCTGCTTCCCCGTTTACGCCTCCGTGTTTCGATCGTCTCGCCTGCTTCCCGGATTGGATTTTTGCCTAGTGATTTGGATTGTTGCCTCCTGTTCGCCACCCTGTGTACCGACCTACTCACCTGCCTCCTGGTTTTCGTTTTTTGCCTTGCGATTCTGCTCAGTGTTTTCTCCACTCTAGAGTCCTGCATAGGATCCTATTGCTCTAGCAGCCCACTCTAACAGCTATTTATACCATCTTCACCTGCTTCCCGCTGCTCGGTATTGAGTCTACTCCTTGAGAGCTCTACCTGGCGTTTTTTCCCCATACCTCATTTATTCTGGTTTTTGGATTCCCCTTCTTCCTTTTCGACTTTGCACCTCGCCTCTCGCCTCGGACTGTTTGCTACTGGAGATCTTCCTGGATTACGATTTGCCTTTCGCCTTTTGACTACGACCTTGCCTCTTGTTTTGGTTTGTTCGCCTGCCTCATCTATTACTCGTGCCTGCGTCTGCACAAGATCCTTGTATCTACCCAGCAGGGATTCCTAACAGAATACCGAGCCCAAAAGATGGATCCCGCGGACGCACAAGCTTTTCGCTCACTTTTCAATCGCCATTCCCAAGCTCTCACCCAGCTTCAATCTTCGCTCCACATTCTCTACAACCACGTCGCTAGCCTTCCGCCCTCCCCTGTCCCTTCGCCTCCAGCACAGACCACTGCTCCGATCCCTGTGACCCTGCCCACCACTCCCGTAACCTCACCGTTTGTTCTCCCGGAAAGATATGACGGCAACACCGCGGGCTGTAGGGGTTTTATTGCGCAATGCTCCTTGGCTTTCCAGTTGCATCCTGAGCATTTTTTTTCTCCCTGGGAGCAGATCGGTTTCGTCCCTTTCCTTGCTCACTGGCAAGGCTCTGGACTGGGCAGCTGTGTTGCTTGCTAGAGGAGATTTTCAGTTTGCTGATTTCCAGCTTTTTGCTGACCGGCTCCAGGCACGTTTTTCTCCAGTCAACCCGGACCTGACTCATCTCCGGCTCGCCTCGCTTCGTCAGGGTGATGGATCTCTGAATCATTATGTGGCTGACTTACAAGCCCTCGCCACGGAGTCTGACTGGAACCCTGAAGCCCTGATTTGCCTTTTTTATAAGGGTCTCTCTGAAGATCTAAAGGACCAACTGGTGCTCTCATCACTTCACAACTGCTCTCTCTAATCAGCAATCGCTCAGGTGGTTGAACTGGACACCCGCATTCGGCTGCGGAGAGCAGAGAGTCATGATGGAAGCAGTCCTGGCCGTCCTGAAGGTACTACCCCCACGGTGCCCACTCTGCATCATGCACCCCTTTCCTCGGAGGAAAAGGAAAGGCGCCGTCAGGAGGGACTGTGTCTCTATTGCTCTGCACCTGATCACCTTCTCTCTGCTTGTCCCTTGAGACCCCCGTATCCCTCTCGAACCCTTCCGCAGCCTACTGTTAGAGTCAGTAGTACCGTTTTTTCTCAAACCTCATCTGGCCCTTTATTCCCAGTTGAAATTTTTTGGACTGACTTACACCTTCCCCTTTTGTTTTTGTTGACTCAGGGGCAGCGGGGAACTTTATAGATGCCACAAGAAGTGGGATATTCCTCTGGCTCCGGTCTCACCCCCGATCTGTATTCAAGCTCTGGATGGATCCCCGATTGCACCTGGACGGATTACATGGCAGACCATCCCTCTCTCTCTAACAGTTGGTGCTACTCATGTTGAGGAAATTTCACTCCTTCTCCTGGACTCACCTGCCTACCCGGTAATCCTAGGTCTTCCCTGGCTCAAGAAGCACGATCCCCACATCTCCTGGGACAAGAACGAGCTCATTGCCTGGAGCCACTCCTGTCATGTCAACTGTTGTCGTCAGCCGGTTAAGGTTGCTGCTGCAGTAACCTCTATGGAGGAGCACTCTACCATCCCGACCCAATACAGGCATCTGAAACAAGCCTTTGATAAGCGGAAGGCTCTTTCGCTTCCACCTCACCGTACCTGTGACTGTCCTATAGAGTTGCTCCCTGGAACCCTTCCACCCAAAGGACGGATCTACCCTCTCACTCAGGCAGAGAATCAGGCTTTGCAAGATTATATTAAGGAGGCTCTGGAGTCAGGATTCATTTGTCCCTCCTCTTCTCCAGCCTGTGCGGGGTTTTTCTTTATTGGGAAGAAGGACGGCTCCTTGCGGCCGTGTATTGATTACAGAAGACTGAACTCCATTAGGGTCAAACATCGTTACCCCCTGCCTTTAATTCCAGCTGCTTTGGAATCCGTACGGGGAGCCTCCATCTTCTCGAAATTAGATCTACGGGGGGCTTACAACCTAATCAGGATACGTGAAGGGGATGAGTGGAAGACGGCCTTTATGACCACCCATGGACATTATGAATATCAGGTGATGCCTTTTGGTCTTGTTAATGCCCCGGCGGTCTTCCAGTCATTCATGAATGACAAAAAAGATGTATTTGGAAATAAAATGTACTTTGATTTTGTGCCTGTGTACTTTCTAAAGTGGTAAGGAAATGCTCATCAAAATGTAAGAACTTGGATGGACGGACTGTTTGGTGCCACCAGAGAACAGACTTCTCACGAGCAGAAAAATAAAACCCTTTGAAATTCAAAGATGAGAGATGTGATCAGTATCTCTCTCTCCAGCCCCACACTCAAAATGATTGAAATAAGAAATAATGAAATCACAGTTCTTTCAATACTGTGACTGTGGTAAATGATCTCTTACAGTGGTAAAATAAACTTGTAAGTGCACCTGCAGTAGGTCCCAGCTGCAGTAGTGCAGTCATTGTGCAGTCCTGCTGAGGGAGGTTTTTTTACAGCTGTGTAACACTGTGTGAACACAGGAGTACTGCCAGGGTAGTGGAAACTCTGACAGTAATAATCTCCTGCATCTTCAGCCTGGACTCCTCTGATGGTCAGAGTGAAGTCAGTCCCAGATCCACTGCCACTGAAACGCTCTGGGATCCCAGACTGATGGGTAGTTGCATAATAGATCAGGAGTTTAGGAGCTTCTCCAGCTTTCTGTTGGTACCAGTTGAGGTAGTTGTTACCATACACTGCAGGACTGGTCTTGCAGCTCACAGTGACTGTCTGTCCAGAGAGACCAGATTTCACTGCTGGAGTCTGAGTCACAGTAACCTATCCACTGGATTCTGAAAACAAGACAAAACACAATAAGTGCAGGAACTTAATAACTGGAATGCTTGAATTTCTTTTACCTATTTTACACTTTTCTATAAAGCTTGTTGAAATAATATTTTCCAAGGTATATGCTCTATCAAAGTTTTAAAAAATGTTTAAGTCAACACCTAGATATGTATTAAATCATACCCTGAGCACAGATGAGGAGTGTCCAGAGGAAGATGGTGATGAAGGTCATTGTTGCTGTGGGTTCTGTTGCCATGAAGCTCTCAGTCATGAAGTGTTCAACTCACAGGGCTATAAATACTCCCAGAGCACTGAAGCATGTGCTGCCAATGCAAAGTGTCTCTTCTATGCAAATTGTCTTCCTGGGTTCAGCAGCACTTGTAGCCAGTCAGAGCTGGAAACACAGGCTTGGTGCTGTGTGTTGTGACAGAGCAAGATATTAACAGGACATCTCTGACTTCAGGGAAAGACCCTGAGGGACTGTGCCCTCTGGTGGCATGAAAGTGATTTTGTTTTCAATGAAAATACATGTATTGGAACCTCTTCACTACGAATACATACTTACTCTATACGTACTTGTCTTGTCACCTGGAAATGCAGCCTGAAAAATTTTTCCTAACCATTATGTTTCAAAATGAACTTTATACCCCTCTTGAATCCTTAGATTTAATGATCTTCTCAGCACCAGTTGAGTTCAAATTATATTTTATTTTTTTCCATGATGTTCTCCTAGCTCTTCCAATCTCTATAAATGACTACTACAGCATTTGAGAATTCAATTGCCTAGTAATGTCTTTGGCCCCTCTCTATAATATTTGCAGATTTCCATGAACATATCTATATTGTCACACCTGAAGAAGGCTCCAGAATCAGAAGCGTTTTTATTTGCCAGTACGTATCAGGTACAGGAATTTGCCTTAGCACATTTGGAACCTGCTCACACCAAAATCACACAGGAGCATTAACATTTCTGAAATATTTCCACTGGACAATATACAAAAGATGGGGAGACACAGAAACACAATCACAGTGTGTGCTCACATTACAGTTCAGATGTGCAGAAACATGTAAACATTACAGTTATATATAAGACACAGTGCATTTCACATTTTGCAGTACAGTGCAAATGCACAAAAACAATAGACATTATAGTATAAACAATTTCAAACCATATAAAAGAATACGATCTGAGGAGTAAGGTGCAACTGTGTAAACATATTGGAAGACACACCAGTTCTTAGGTGCAAAATGTACAGGATGTATGAAGCAAGTCGGCAATAATAATAGTTCAAGTTTTTCAGCTGGAATGGGGGATTCACATGAGCAATGGCTTCAGCAGCCGCTTTGTTGTTCCCTCATGGCGGACTTCCTGGACGCCTCGATCCCGCGTGGGGCAGGGCGGTGTGCTCCCCTGTGAAGCAGACTCTCTGAAAGGGCACAAGCAGGTCCTGGTGGTAATCCATCAGCTGGAAGGGTGTGAAGAGCGAGAAGGCACCCAGGCTGTACTCATCCAGGCTCCACTTCTTCACCAGCTTGCCTTCGTACAGAGCGCAGACACCCACGCCGTGGATGGCGGCCAGGTCACTCAGCGCCACCTCCTGGCAAGCCTCGTCACTCCTCCCCAGGAAGAACAGGGACTCATCTGACCAGATGTGAGACGCCAGACCAGCCCGACCCCACTCTTGAGCACTTCGCTCATGTAGTAGATAAAGTGTGATGGGTGATCCGTGATGGACTTGCCCCGCGGATCCCTTCCTTCTACCAGAACTGTTCCTTGAAGACCAAGAAAAGTTTAGCCCAGCTGTCGTAGTGGACGCTCCACAGGGTCTCCCTCTTCTGCAGGGGGAGAGGGGGGTTAAATCTGATGCTCAGTGTTGTGTCGCGCACACCTTCTGTTTGGGGTTTACTGCTTTACGGTACTTATGTGCCTTGGCGGGTTTTTGCCATTCTGTGTCAGTTCCGATTTATGCACAATAAAGAGCAGACGTCTGTGAAAACTGTCCCCCTCATTCCCTGGTCTATAGCGGTGTAACACTCAGAGTCTCCTTGGCCATGCCAGTGAACAGAAGGGAGTCCGCTGCTGTCGTTTTGACTGAGTTGTCTGTTTGTGTTTGTACGCAACCTGAACACCTCCTCTGGTCTGGTTTATTTCCAAAACTCTTGAATCCAGAAGCACACAGCTGCTTCAAAGGTCTTTACTCACAGCCTGAGGCAGCAGATCTGTGCCTCCATCTCTTTTGTAAAACCTGATGGAAACAGATCAGAAGGAAAGATCATTGTTATGCTCCTTCACATTTCCCAGTACTATCAATCTGAAAACATCATACTGTAAATATTAATATGGTCTCTGTATTAGAATGACTAGATTTCTCAAGACTATAATAAGTCATCTCAGCACTTTTTAATCAATTTTCTCTTTGTTTTAGGGAAGAGTCACCAGTTCTAATAGAAATTTAGAGCTGCAGAAATTCTCATTCAGACATTCTGTATCAGGGATCTTACTGTATAGTTCTTAAGGAATAACAACATCCAAAAATCAGGTGCTTTGCAGATGTTTGATCATTTAATTATAAAAAGTTTTGGTTTTATCTGCTTGGTTAAGAGGTGATTGGACGAGGAAGCTCGACCTCCAAAAAGAAGCAAGCGAACCCAAAAACCATCAATGCAGAAACAGACAGAAGGAATATTGAAATACTGACATAACATTAAAGGAGAAGGTGGACATTAAAAGCTGTGGGGCACTCTGAGACAGAGACTGGCCATTTGCCTGGGTGTCACCTGAGCGATGCTGTTCATCCCAGAGAGTAACTGGGCCCATTAGTGTGTCCGGTCTCAATCTCTCTGTCAAGATTTACTTTGATTTTGTGCCCCTGTACTTTCTAAAGTGGTTAGGAAATGCTCATCAAAATGTTAGAAATTGGATGGATGGACTTTTTGGTGCCATCAGAGAACAGACTTCTCACGAGCAGGAAAATAAAACCCTTTGAAATTCAAAGATGAGAGATGTGATCAGTATCTCTCTCTCCAGCCTCACACTCAAAATGATTGAAATGAGAAATAATGTAATCACAGTTCTTTAAATACTGTGACTGTGGTAAATGATCTCTTACAGTAGCAAAAAAAACTTGCAAGTGTGCCTGCAGTAGGTCCCAGCTGCAGCAGTGCAGTCATTGTGCAGTCCTGCTGAGGGAGGTTTTTGTACGGCTGTGTAACACTGTGTGAACACACGAGTACTGCCAGGGTAGTGGAAACTCTGACAGTAATAATCTGCTGCATCTTCAGCCTGGACTCCTGTGATGGTCAGAGTGAAGTCAGTCCCAGATCCACTGCCACTGAAACGCTCTGGGATCCCAGTATAACGATTAGTTGCATCATAGATCAGGAGTTTAGGAGCTTCTCCAGCTTTCTGTTGGTACCAGTGGAGGTAGTTGTTACCATACACTGCAGGACTGGTCTTGCAGCTCACAGTGACTGTCTGTCCAGAGAGAACAGATTTCACTGTTGGAGTCTGAGTCACAGTAAACTGTCCACTGGATTCTGAAAACAAGACAAAACACAGGAAGTACAGGAATTCACTAACTAGAATGCATTAATTTATTTTAGGTATTTTACACTTTTCTATAAAGCTTGTTGAAATAATATTGTACAAGGTATATGCTCCATCAAAGTTTTAAAAAATGTATAAGTCAACACCTAGATATGTATTAAATTATACCCTGAGCACAGATGAGGAGTGTCCAGAGGAAGATGGTGATGAAGATCATTGTTGCTGTGGGTTCTGTTGCTATGAAGGGCAGCTCTCAGTCATGAAGTGTTCAACTCACAGGGCTATAAATACTCCCAGAGCACTGAAGCATGCGCTGCCAATGCAAAGTGTCTCTTCTATGCAAATTATCTCCTTGGGTTGAGCAGCACTTGTAGCCAGTCAGTGCTGGAAGCACAGGCTTGGTGCTGTGTGTTGTGGCAGAGCAAGATGAGCAGTTTAGCATGAACACTCCCAGGACAGCAGGACTAGACAGAGAGCAACTTTATAAGGAGCAGAGGATGAGACACAACCAGCTGAGCCCTTATTCCACAGCTGGAATGGAGTGGAGTGTGGAGAGTCTGGATAAAGCAGCACTTGGCTAGTTGTGTTCTGATACAGCAGGAGTGAAAGATTAAAATTTAAATTGCCATTATAAGACATCAGTTAAGTCTTTCTTAATGTTCAGTGAAACAAGTAATTAAGTCCCTCCTCAATTTCAGCACTTTGTGTGTGGGGCTGGAGAGAGAGACATTTAAACAGGGCATCTCTGACTTCATAGAGAGACTATGGGGTAGTGTGCCCTCTGGTGGCACCAAAGTGATTTCATTTTCTATGAAAATACATTTATAGAAACCTCCACTCTACAAATTTTCTTTTAACCTAAAAATGCAGCTTGAAAAACTATTCCTATACATTGAGTTTAGAAATGGAGCTTATGCTCGTCTTGACTGCTTGGATAAAATGATCAAAGAAGGTCCAAGCTGCTCAGAGTCACAAGAGAGATTACAAATGAGGAGGCTAGTGGGCCCGTCTTGCTTTCTCAGTTAGCTAATTGGAAAGCTTTTGAAATCTCAGCTATACTACTGCCATTGTCCCCTTTCAGCCTGCACTTCATCTAGATTGCTCCAGTAAATTACTTGGCACTTCCAATGGACTGTCTTAAAAGTGACAGCTAAATAAACTGATTTTTGATGATCCAAGAACCTCATCTTGTGTGTTCTTGAATAGGATCGCCTTGCGTGTTCTTGAATAGGATCGCTTGTTCCATGCACCTACACTTCTGGGTGTAAAGAGTTGCCTCCTGTTCTCAATTAAGCTTTTTTCACTCTCATTTCTTTCCCAATACTCAGCCTTGATCCAGTTGTAGATCTTGACATCGAATGCTTGATAAACTAAGACCCTTTTAGGACTTTGAATTTTCAATTAGTCCTGAAACCTGTTCTGTGTTACCTCTTACTTTGAATAATGTCTGCAGTGCATTCAACTTCATTTAACATGTTTTTGCCTCAATATTTCACCAGTAGCTACTTTGCTGTCACACACAGGACAAGGGGATGGTGTCCTTAAAGAATGAGAGGGCTGGCTAACAGGTGGTGAACCTTTGCAGAAAGAGCTCAAGAAAGATAAAACCTGTTTGGAAGTGCTTTATTTGTTTTAGCAAATGAACTGTACACCAGGTATATTGGAGTTGCTTTTCTAAGCCAATACAATTTTCCATCTCCAAACTTACTGATCTTGTGCAAGCCCTGAAAAAAACCTGAGATCCAAACATCCCCCTGTAGCACCTGTTGTGTTTCCTGCTTTTAAATGAGATTTTTTTCCCCTAACACTGCATTCCTCCCGAAGCATCTTACATCCAGTAGAGAAGCATGCTCCGTGGGTGTCCTGACATGAAAATAGAGTAAAGTTACAAATGGTGGGGTTTCGAAAATGTTGAGTAACAGGAAGTGAGCGAGTGAATACATCAATAAGTAAAAAAAAATCATAGCCCCCAACTTGTAAGGATTTCTTCAAGAATTTACCAAAGTGGTTGGTATAATTAGAAGCACTTGAAATATGTGTTTTCTAGCACATATTTGATGAAAACAGCAAAAATTCAGGCACACTGGGTTAAACAAATATTAACAATGACAATACAAACTGTACACTACACACATCATAAACACACAACACACAAGTTACTGTATTTACAAGTATACAGACTAGGCCTACATCCAGACCACCCAGATAACCCCAAACTGCTACTGAATACCTGAATCTTTAAAAATGCCAACAGAGGCCAAAGGAGAGATAAGCTGCCTTCTAAACTAGAAAGAATACAGCTTACACTTAGATCTCTCTCTACACACCCAGATGCTACAGAAAAAAATGGGATTTCAGGTTTGTCATCTCTCTATTCTAAAATGCACCCGATAAGCAGGAGAGGCAGTTTAAAACTGAGGGATTTTTCTTTCAGGAACTCCATGTTTCCTAAAAGCCACAGAATAACAAGCTCTCTTAGCAAGATTCAGATACTGAGCTTGAATCAGGACTTTTCAGATGATCTTGAAGTAGGGACTCTTGCCTGGTACAAGTTACATCCATTCTGACTGTGTGGTAATTAATGAGCATCTAGGCATCTAGGTGCTTTTGCTGTGATAATTGCACCAATAGAAATAAGATTTTAAATCATTTTTAATCAGACCCATCCAACTGGTCATTATGGAATCAATTATGTGTTTTCAAATTATTAGTATACTATGTTAAATTAGGAGATTCTATTGTTATATCCCCTTCCAAATAAGTTCTACCAAACTTTTATGAACTTTTTATTTCAGTATTTTGTTTTTGCATCAATATACTAGTTTTGGAACCCCTATCACTTGCCAGAGATTCTATACATTCAGTGACTCATGTAGAAATTATTTTTAATAAGAATTACATCTTAATTTTAATTCCTGTTTAATTGGTGCCCTGTTGATTCCATATTTTGTATGTGAGGTTGTATGTGATCACATTCTGTCTGCATTGAAAGAAAAGTATCAGAAGCATTCTCATACTTTTCTAATCATCTTTGTGTGCCTTGACCAAGCAGAAAAGGTACAAGAATGTAACTGAAGAGGCCCCTGTCTTTAGTTCCATATGGCTGTCATGTTGTGATCTCAGCCACAAAGGGACCTGGTGCTCTTTGTGTGGGGAAGTGAGGGAGATGAGTTTGACCCAGTACTCTCCATGATGGATGTTTGCTGCTGGTGGCTGGATGTCTAGCAGAGAGTCATCTGGACATGATCATAAGGTCCAAGGTCACTGTTCATCACCCAGAGGAAGATCCACCAGTGGGAGATCTGTAGGGTGGTACCAGAACCTAACCTGACAGCATCTCAGCCAATCACCAGCTGTGATGTACAGAATTCTGTCCAGGATATTCTTTCTGCAACAGAGGAAATCTTGTGTTCATGAACCAAGTATTTTTTCCTTAGATTTTGAAATAAGACAGTCTGACTCTTTCTTTTTGTCAACATGTTAAAGATCTAAATATATTCAGAAATACATTATAGCTGGGACAAACTGAGTTCTCCCATCTGTCAACCTGGTTTCCAGATCCAGCAAAACATATTGTGTACAGACTTTATTTTTAAAGACCGAAGTTCAGCAAGACGTGGTTATCCACAGGTGAAGCCAGCTTCCCATCTGACTGTGTTTTCACAGCAACCGGCCTGACTGGTAGAGCTAGCCAACTGCACAGCACCCCCCAGGAGGTCGGGAGAGATAAATGGTACATTGTAGTAACTGCTAGACCCAGACAACACTATGTACCTGAGCCGATAGAACTGCAGATGGATTTCTTTAGTTTCTTATAAAGTGTAAGAAATAAAAAATGAAGAGCAGCAGTGCTTCAGTAGTACCAAGAAATTCGATCACAATATATATTTGAAGTATTCAAATAGTTTTAAACAATAGAAGATAAACACTTCAGAGAACTAGAAAACAATAGGAGTTTTAAAAATATTTTCCTGAAGTGGTACAGCCTGGTATTGAGCTCCCTTGAAAATGAAGGGGACAAAATTCAGCAGCAGCACACTGTTATGGCATTGCTGACTGGCAGTACTTGGGCCCTGGATACAATTCCCAGGGTGCTAACTGTGTGGAGTTTGCATGTTCTCTCTGTTTTTACATGGATTTCCTCCAACTACTCTGGTCTCCTTCAACAGTTCAAAGTAATAGGTTTATTCCATGCTGAAAAAAGGAAGAAAGAAAACACAGTGTTTTGGCCGTGGTGCCTTCTTCAGGTGTGAGGGTAACTTCAGGTGAGGTCAAGGCTCCACGGCCAAAACGTCAGATGTTCCCAAATATTGGATGTATGCTAAACAATTGATAGTTCATGATTGTGAAATCATATTTACTTATATGTGAGAATAAATGTGATTTAACTCATTGAGACTGATATAACCTACAAGGTTGACAACAGCACTTTATAGTCGATATACAGATCCTGCCATTCAGAATGCCACAGCTTTTTAAAAATACTCAGTTGTGGGGCTGCGCTATTTTGTAAAACTGCCAGGTGGAGCAGTGAAAGTTTAATAGAGTGTGTGGAGCATTTGGGCTCTCGCCAGAAAACATCTGGTTTCAAATCCCAGTCAATACTGAGGGGTGATCTCTTTCCAGTTACAGAATGTAAGTTGTATACTGTTTGATTTTTATGAATTTTAAACTGCATTACAGTATGTTAAATATTGAACTAATTAAAAAGGAGGTATATTTTATAGAAGCAAGATTTCGCCGTTGGATATATAAAAATAGTTTATTATTATACTGTAGCTTGTGAACATAATGTGCCTCTTTCAGGTTAACTGTATAAAATCTTAATTAGTGTAGACTGTAGTTTAGGACATTAACTGACAGCATTTTTAAAAATCTTTCTGTCTGTTACAGAGTAAGTGTATGGATACTTATCAATTACTTTCAAAAATAGAATTGCCTTGCATGAGCACTTGTGAAACACCACAAAATTAAAAAAGATGTACTGTAAGCTATCTACTGTATTTCAAGGCAGCACTAAAATAAATAACACCATACATTTGCAGCTTTTTAGATTGGTCCTGACATCATTGTTACTTTTTCCACTTACACAAAACACAGTCACCTGCACTATTCTGATGGAAAAAAAGGTTTGTTTTTGCAAAATGTTCATTAAAATGATAATGGAATCTACAGCAACACACCTCAATAAAATGCATGCTGAATATCAAAAAGCCATGTCAAAGAGGGTGAGAAGAGGTACAGTACAGAGCAGAACTGTTTAATTATAATTAGACTCTGGGCTCTTGTTTGGATGTGTTTAGAGTATCAGATGCCAGCAATTGTTTATTGCTTCTATTTTCACACAAAAGCGGCAGGGTAATTAGAACTGCTAGCTAACTTTTTAAACTGCTTCTAAAGGACATAAAATAAACGCTTGACGTGCGTTTCTTTCTGCACGGGATGCCGCTGAAGGACAAGGCCATGCTGGCTCTGTGTTAGGAAGTGACGTCTATAAAGTTCCCCGCTGCCCCCAAGTCAACATAAACCAAAAGGGGAAGTTGTAAGTCAGTCCAAGAAATTTCAGCTGGGAATAAAGGGCCAGACGAGGTTTGAGAAAAAACGGTACTACTGACTCTAACAGTAGGCTGAGGAATGGTTCGAGAGGGATAAGGGGGTCTCAAGGGACAAGCAGAGAGAAGGTGATCAGGTGCAGAGCAATAGAGACACAGTCCCTCCCGACGGCACCTTTCCTTTTCCTCCGAGGAAAGGGGTAGTACCTTCAGGACGGCCAGGACTGCTTCCATCATGACTCTCTGCTCTCCGCAGCCGAATGCGGGTGTCCAGTTCAACCACCTGAGCGATTGCTGATTCGAGAGAGCGGTTTTGAAGTGGCGAGAGCACCAGGTGGTCCTTTAGATCTTTAGAGAGACCCTTATAAAAAAGGCAAATCAGGGCTTCAGGGTTCCAGTCAGACTCCGTGGCGAGGGCTTGGAAGTCAGCCACATAATCATTCAGAGATCCATCACCCTGACGAAGCGAGGCGAGCCGGAGATGAGTCAGGTCCGGGTTGACTGGAGAAAAACGTGCCTGGAGCCGGTCAGCAAAAAGCTGGAAATCAGCAAACTGAAAATCTCCCCTAGCAAGCAACACAACTGCCCAGTCCAGAGCCTTGCCAGTGAGCAAGGAAAGGGCGAAACCGATCTGCTCCCGGGGAGAAAAAAAATGCTCAGGATGCAACTGGAAAGCCAAGGAGCATTGCGCAATAAAACCCCTACAGCCTGTGGTGTTGCCGTCATATCTTTCCGGGAGAACAAACGGTGAGGTTACGGGAGTGGTGGGCAGGGTCACAGGGATCGGAGCAGTGGTCTGTGCTGGAGGCGAAGGGACAGGGGAGGGCGGAAGGCTAGCGACGTGATTGGAGAGAATGTGGAGCGAAGATTGAAGCTGGGTGAGAGCTTGGGAATGGCGATTGAAAAGTGAGCGAAAAGCTTGTGCGTCCGCGGGATCCATCTTTTGGGCTCGATATTCTGTTAGGAATCCCTGTTGGGAAGATACAAGGATCTTGTGCAGACGCAGGCACGAGTAATAGATGAGGCAGGCGAACAAACCAAAACGAGAGGCAAGGTCGTGGTCAAAAGGCGAAAGGCAAATCGTAATCCAGGGAGATCTCCAGTAGCAAACAGTCCGAGGCGAGATGCGAGGTGCAAAGTCGAAGAGGCAGAAGGGGAGACCAAAAACCAGAATAAACGAGGTACGGGGAAAATACGCCAGGTTGAGCTCTCAAGGAGTAGACTCAATACCGAGCAGCGGGAAGCAGGTGAAGAAGGTATAAATAGCACTGTGCACCGCACGGTGAGTGTGAGCAGGTGGTTTAACTCGTGCGGCGGCGTTTGTTAATAATCACCCGCTGCTGGGGCTGATTAGCTCGCTTACGAGTTGGTCTTGACTGCCTGGTGGTCGTGACACTCTGAGCCTGTGGAGAGTGTCCAGGCAAGCCAGCCAGGAGCCCAGTGCTGTCACTGCCTAGCTAGTGAGGACTCTGATCATGTCTGGTTTCCACAGCACTGCTGCTGGTGTTCAAGCCTTCAGGATATATTCACAAGCCATCAGGCTCTGAAGACCATCAGCAGCGAACACTGTTTCCAACATTCATCACAATGAAATCTTCATGTGCCATTGTTAGCACTTACAGCTGTATGTTTAAAGAGGTGTAACTGGTATGGAATTAATTACATTATTTTTTCAAATAGAAAAAAATGATATTTTGTATATAGTCTTATTATTTTATATTCTGTGATTAATAGCGACGTAAAATATTTAAAAAATAAATAAATGTCCAGCTAAGCTTTTAAAATTAAAATGATATACATGTGTTCATTGGGTGTTCAAATTGGACAAGGTTTTCATGATTTGTATGATAACACCTTAAGAAACACAGCAAGGACTGTAAGTTATTTACAATTTGGAAAACAAAGCCTTTTTTCCTCATAACTGACACAGAACAAACTACAGCAATCACCCTGCAGAAAGGGAGCTATCAGGCTGAAACATTTTCAGATGTGTGTTGTGCAGCAGCATTAGAACGGGTTGAAGCCCAAGTGCAGGTTTCAGTGCTGGTTTAGAGAATAAGGAATCGGCGATAAATGGCAGAATCAGGAGATTCAAGTGGGGGGTGATATGGGCTGGATACTGGACAGTTCGTTATGAACTGTTTAAAAAATAATAAGCGAGGCTCCCAGCTGAAAAATAAAGAAGGGAGGCTGACAAGCCAATGCAGAATGAATTGTATATAAAATGAAAAAAATTACATAAAGAAGATAGGAAAACACAAGGCAAAAAAAAACAAGGGGTAAAAGTGAAAAGGGAAAAAGGGAACCGCTATATTGCAGCGCAGGGAAACAGGAAAAACAAACATTCATTTAGAGAGCCGCGAACGCTCGCATGGAGATTGGAGCTCTAATGACAGAGCAACGATAGTGCGGTTTGAAGAAACTAAATAGGACATCTAAGTAACAAGATGGGGATATAGATAGAGATCCAGATTGAAAAAGGTTTGGCTGAATTGAGCGGCCTCCCGATCTAGTCTGAGTGACAGTTGTGGAGCTCAGGGGGATGTCCCCATTGCCAGGGGCAACAGGAGGACGCGAGTCCGGCCCGCCGGGCAAGACAATATGTGAATCAACGCAGTGATGGTTCTGGAGTTTGTGTGATATTAAAATGCTTGATAATAAGCATTGCCAGAAAGTTGGTGTTAATGAATGAAACACGTTAGTAACAGCTCAGGGAAATGAAACAGTATTTTGCTCCCTTAAACAGTGAAAATGTTTTTTAACACATCTCCTTCCCACCAGCAGCTCTTCATTGCAAAGTACTGAGGCAGGCTAAACCGGTGGTGCACTACATAAATTAGAAACTATTGCAGATATTATACAAGTTGCGTACTGTGGATTTCTATTATATAAATCACAACACACTTAGATCTAAAGTGTTTTGTTTAGAGCCAGAATAACAAAGCTGTTATATGTCTTTCTAAATAATATGTAGTTTTGCACAATATTGGATATTTGCACATATTGCAATTCTACCAAAACAGAAACATGCATGTTTTAAAAGGTTTAGAAAAGATCTTTTCTGAGAGAAAATAGAAACAGAAGAGCTGGAAGAGCCTGGGTCAAGAGCAGGCCTTCAGAAATGACACATTGGGGCAAAAAAGAGTCTGAAGCCAACAGCCCAGCTTGTGAGCAGCAGTGAGACGATTCATAACAATAAGATCCAGAATCAAGAGAAAGACCAGAAGAATGACCAAAAACTTCTATCAACCAAAACTCAGAGACAACAGAAGCCAAACCTGTCAGTGCCAACAAGACAAAACACAGACCCTGCAGAATCTCGGACAGAACTACAGAACAGGGCTGGGCCACTACAGGAATCTGGGCTAGAGAGCAGCACCATCACCGCTGAGCTCCCACAGAACAGAGATGGAGAGGAGAAAACTCCAACAGTAAATTCAAGGAAGAAGTGACAATAAATTCAAAGAAGAAGGAAGAATGAAGGAGTTGGTGTATCGCTGCTCTGTAGAGGTGAAAAGGATCTTGTGCAGATGCAGGAGTCGTAGGGAGGTAAGTAAGCGTACTGAGCAAAACCAGGAGCTGAGTCGTAGTCCGAAGGCGAAGGTAGGTCGAGATCCGGTAAAGGCACTGGTGGTGAACAGTCCAAAACGTGAGACAGTATCGTGGTCGAAAAGAGGGCTGCAGGGTCAAATCCGAAACAGGCAAAGATAGCAAACAATCCAAGGGGCGAGAGGAGATCCGAAGTCCGAAGGCAAAAGGTGTAGGCAGAATTCCAGGAAGGCAAAAGGGGGTAAGAAACACTAGGCAGAGCAACAAGTAGTGAACTCAATACCGAGCAACGGGAAGCAGGTAAGAATAGTATAAATAACCCGGCGTGCCGCACGGTAGAGCAATTGCAGGTGTGTTAACTCGTGCGGCGGCGCTTGTTAATAGTAATCCGCTGCTGGTACTGATTAGCTCGCTTATGTGTTGATCTCTGCTGGCTGGTGGTCGTGACAGTACCCCCCCCTTCACGGGTGGCTCCCGAAGCCCGAGACGGCCGATCAGGATAGTCCCTGTGAAAGTCGCTGATTAGTGTAGGGTCCAAAATATCCTTCTCTGGAACCCAAGATCTCTCCTCGGCACCAAAACCCTCCCAGTCGACTAGATACTGAAGGGTACCGCGGTTCCATCTGGAGTGGATGATCTTGTGGACCGTATAAGCCGAGCGCCCCTGAATGCGACGAGGAGGTGGCGAGCAACGTTGGGGAGCCACAAGGGGCGAGCGGTAAAAGGGTTTCAGGAGGGAGACATGGAATGAGGGGTGGATTCTGAGGGTAGGGGGGAGAGCAAGGCGGAAGGTAACCGGGGTGATCCGGGAGATAATCCGGAAAGGACCGATATACCTAGGCCCAAGCTGTTTGGAAGGCTGATGTAGAGGTAGGTTCTGTGTAGATAACCAAACAAACTGTCCTTTCCGAA
Organism: Lepisosteus oculatus; assembly: GCF_040954835.1. Lineage (NCBI taxonomy): Eukaryota > Metazoa > Chordata > Actinopteri > Semionotiformes > Lepisosteidae > Lepisosteus > Lepisosteus oculatus. The sequence continues at coordinate 17,179,818 of NC_090713.1, forward strand.
AACGAGGGGCTGGTCTGCGATGTCGGTTGGTGAATTCGGCGTGGCGCTGGGTTGACTTAATAAGAGCTGTCCTCGCCATTCTCCAGGTCCTTCGCGATTTGGAAATATATTGTTGCACTGACGGCACTGCCGTGTCTGGAGGTGTGACAGGGATGAGAGTGGACTGATAACCTAATGAACATAGGAAGGGAGAGAGACCTGTGGAGGAGGAGGTAAGAGAATTGTGGGCATATTCTGCCCAGGGAAGTAGTGATGACCAATCATCCTGTGAGCTGGAGGTGAAGGCTCTCAAAAAGGTCAGGAGGCTTTGGTTGGTCCTTTCCACCTGACCATTGGCCTCAGGATGATAACCAGAAGTCAAAGATACATGGGTCCCTAGAGCTTGATAGAAAGCCTTCCAAAAGGCCGAGATAAATTGAGGTCCCCTGTCCGAGACAACATCGTCAGGCAAACCATGTATCCTAAAGACCTGTTGTACAAACAAAGATGCCATTTCCTGGGCTGTGGGCAATGCTGGGAGGGGGACAAAATGGGCTGCTTTGGAAAAACGATCGGAGACCACCATAATTACCGTATGACCTTGACTGTTAGGAAGGTCCGTAATGAAGTCAACAGCTATGTGGGACCAAGGGCAGTGTGGGATTGGAAGGGGGTGAAGGAGGCCAGCCTTCCAAGAGCGCGGAGTCTTGCTCCTGGCACAGACCGGGAAGCCCGGACGTACTCTGCTGCATCAGATCGCATGGAAGGCCACCAAAAGTCCCTGCTGAGGAGGTCCAGAGTGCGTCTGCATCCAGGGTGGCCAGCAAACCGGGAATCATGCCCCCACTGCAAGACAGCAGAACCCAAGTTGTTTGGGATGAAAAGCTTATCCGGGGGGCAGCACAGAGGAACTGTAGTTCCGTTGAGGGCACGCCTGACCTGATCATCAATGGAGCAATGAATCGCTGCCACAATTCTGTTGGAAGAGATGATTGGTTCAGGCGTGTAGTCCAGGTCTGGGGGGTCATGGAGCCGAGAGAGTGCATCAGTCCTCCCATTCTTGGAGCCAGGAGTGTAAGTGATAACAAAATTGAAACGAGAGAAGAAAAGTGACCAACGGGCCTGACGCGAGTTGAGGCGCTTGGCAGATTGAATATAGGACAGGTTCTTATGGTCCGTGATAATGACAAAGGGGTGATGAGCCCCCTCCAGCCAGTGTCTCCATTCCTCAAGGGCCAGCTTGATAGCTAGGAGTTCACGATTGCCCACATCATAGTTAACCTCGGCAGGAGAGAGCTTCTTGGAAAAGAAGGCACATGGATGAGGAAGGCGATCCTCTTCGAGGCGCTGGGAGAGGACTGCACCAACCCCATGGGCAGAGGCGTCAACTTCAACAATGAAAGGCTGGGAGGGATCTGGATGCCGTAGGAGAGGAGCGGAGCTGAAGAGTTGTTTCAAGCGCAGGAATGCCTGGTTAGCCTCCAAATTCCATTTACCCCGGCTAGGTCGGTTGCCGGTCAGAACCGTGATGGGTGCCACAACGGAGCTAAAGTTCCGGATGAATCGCCTGTAGAAGTTGGCAAAACCTAGAAAGCGTTGGATTTGCTTTAAATTGCGAGGCACAGGCCAATCATTGATAGCTGCGACCTTAGCTGAGTCCATCTTGACTCCAAGGGGAGAAATAATGTAGCCCAGAAAGTAAATCTTAGAAGCATGAAAAATGCATTTCTCGAGCTTGGCGTAGAGCTGGTTGTCGATGAGTCTGGACAAGACCTCCTGGATGTGATGGACATGTTCCTGAGGGTCGGCGGAAAAAATAAGGATGTCGTCAAGTATGCCAAAACAAATTTTCCAATAATGTCCCTAAAGATGTCATTTACGAAGGATTGGAAGACCGCGGGGGCATTATCGAGTCCAAAAGGCATAACCTGATATTCATAGTGGCCGTGCGTGGTCATAAAGGCCGTCTTCCACTCATCCCCTTCACTGATCCTGATTAAATTATAAGCCCCCCGTAGATCTAGTTTTGAGAAGATGGACGCTCCACGTAGGGACTCCAGAGCGGCTGGGATTAAAGGCAAGGGGTAAGGATGTTTGACTATAATGGAGTTCAGGCCTCTGTAGTCAATACACGGCCTCAAGGAGCCGTCCTTCTTCCCTATGAAGAAAAACCCAGCACAGGCTGGGGACGAGGAGAGACGAATAAAACCAGAATTCAGGACCTCCTTGATATAATCCTGCAGGGCTTCATTCTCTGTCTGAGTGAGAGGGTAGATCCGTCCTTTGGATGGGAGTGTTCCTGGAAGCAAATCTATTGCAGAGTTGTAGGTGCGGTGAGGGGGGAGCGATAGAGCTTTCTGTTTGTCAAAGGCTTGCTTCAGATGTGCATATTGGGGGGGGATAATAGAGTGCTCTTCCAAGGGGTTTACTGCAGCAGCAACCTTGAGTGGAGGACGACAACAGTTGTCACGACAGGCATGACTCCAGGCAATGATCTCATACTTGGCCCAGGAGATGTGGGGATCATGCTTCTTGAGCCAGGGAAGGCCCAGGATCACAGGGTAAGCAGGGGAGTCCAGGAGAAGGAGTGAAATGTCCTCCACGTGAGTGGCACCAACAGTAATGGATAGGGGAATGGTCTGCCAGGAAATGCGTGCAGGAGCGATCGGTGACCCATCCAAAGTTTGAATGCAGATAGGGGGTGAAAGCGGAGCAAGAGGAATATCCCACTTCTTAGCAAAAGAGGCATCCATAAAATTCCCAGCTGCCCCTGAATCCACCAAAACCAAAAGGGGAAGGTGCGTGTCCATCCAAGAAATCTCAGCTGGGAATAAAGGCCCTGAAGAGGATTGTGAAAAAACAGCACTACTGACTCTAACAGTAGGCAGTGGGGGAGCTCGAGGTGGATGTGATGGTCTCGAAGGACAAGTAGCGAGCAGGTGACCCGACGCAGAGCAGTACAGTCACAGCCCCTCCTGACGGCGCCTTTCCTTTTCCTCCCTCCAAGGACAGGGGTGCATGTGGCAGGGTGGGCGCCAAGTGGGGAGGACCCATGGGGCGCACAGGTCTGCTTTCTGGGTGTCTCTCCGCTCTCCGAAGCCGAATGCGAGTGTCCAATTCAACCACCGCAGCGATAGCCGCCTCTAGAGACCAGGTGGGTAAAGGCATGAGCACCAGGTGGTCCTTTAGATCCTCCGAGAGACCCTTAGAGAAGAGGCAAACCAAAGCTTCAGGGTTCCAGGCAGACTCCGTGGCGAGGGCTTGGAATTCAGCCACATAATCTTGCAGTGGTCTGTCGCCCTGGCGAAGAGAGGAAAGCCGAAGGCAAGTCAAATCCAGCTTGCTTTGAGAAAAACGCGCCTGGAGACGGTCAACAAAAAGCTGAAAGTCAGAGAACAGCTGATCTCCTCTAGCAAGCAATACTGCTGCCCAATCCAATGTTTTGCCTGTGAGCAAGGAAAGTGCGAATCCGATCTGCTCCCGAGAAGTAGAAAAATGCTCAGGCTGCAGCTGAAAAGCCAGGGAGCACTGGACAATAAAGCCCCTGCAGCCTGCAGGATTGCCATCATACTTCTCTGGGAGGACAAATGGTAAGGTTGAGAGAGTGGTGGGCGGGGCCGCGGGTGTTGGAGCAGGTGTTTGCAAAAAAGGCGTTACAGGAATCGGTGCGGGAGCTGGCGAAACAGGGGAAGAAAAAAGCCAGGCGACCTGGTTAGTGAGCAGTTGGAGAGAAGATTGAAGCTGGGCGATGGTTTGGGAATGCTGCGAGAGAAGGGAACGAAGGGTCTGTGCGTCTGCGGGATCCATAATCTGGCTCGGTATTCTGTAACGCTGCTCTGTAGAGGTGAAAAGGATCCGATGCAGATGCAGGAGTCGTAGGGAGGTAAGTAAGCGTACTGAGCAAAACCAGGAGCTGAGTCGTAGTCCGAAGGCGAAGGTAGGTCGAGATCCGGTAAAGGCACTGGTGGCGAACAATCCAAAATGTGAGACAGTATCATGGTCGAAAAGAGGGCTGGAGGGTCAAATCCGAAACAGGCAAAGATAAGCAAACAATCCAAGGGGCGAGACGAGATCTGAAGTCCGAAGGCAAAAGGTGTAGGCAGAATTCCAGGAAGGCGAAAGGGGGTAAGAAACGCTAGGCAGAGCAACAAGTAGTGAACTCAATACCGAGCAATGGGAAGTAGGTAAGAATAGTATAAATAACCCGGCGTGCCGCACAGTAGAGCAATTGCAGGTGTGTTAATAGTAATCTTGTTAATAGTAATCCGCTGCTGGTACTGATTAGCTTGCTTACGTGTTGATCTCTGCTGGCTGGTGGTCGTTACAGTTGGAGGACAGTGATGAGGAAAGGACTCCTGAGGAAAATGAGGACATGGGAAACGAGAAGAAAGAAAAAATATTTTTGTGACAAAAATGACAAAGGTGAGAGCATGGTGTCAGAAGATAGTGAAGAAGTGACACCACACAGCACTGAACCCCTGCTGTTGCCCCAATCACAGACACAGAGAACACTCTGCTCTACTGGAGCTTCACAGAGCCCTGTTCCTGCCACACTGCCTCTTCACCCACAGGAGAATGATATTGAGAGACGGACGACAGGAATGGAGAAGCAGAAGATGAGAAATGAGTCTGAACTTAATGTCAGTAGCCAGGAGAAAGAAGCAAAAGATGCCAGACATATATATGCTACAGCAAACCCACTCAGAGAAGAAGATATGGTAAAGGATGGAATTCACAAACCCAAATGTGAGCGAACACAAATTCAGCAGTGTAGCGGCGAGGCTTATTAATAAGAAAGAATTAAGTGTTCTGAGCCTTCCCAAATGAGGCCTCATCTCTCTGTTCATCTCTGTGGTGCAGCCACAGAGAAGCTATTCATGCAGGCTGATTTAAAGATGTTTTCTTTTGATAAGGGACAGCTCCCAAAGGGGGATGCACTTAGCTAAGCCTGGCTATCATGATCAATGGTCATCCATTGGCGCCTATCTGTCTAGGGAGTGGCAGATGGACATCTGGACTGCATTCCTAAGTGTCAGGAGTAAGTGACTCATATCTCACCTTTATCAACCAATCAGGGACTGGTAGGGCCGAGTATCCCACGTGGGACTGTGATGCCCATGGAACTTTCAGCCAATGAACGAGCTGAAGTTCCTCCAGGTAAAAACAGGCAACACAGAGGGCCTGGGAGAATTCTGTGGAGATTCTGTGAACTTTTCTAAAGGGAATTCAAAGGAGAATTCCAGGGCAGGACGTCCCAGGAGCAGAAGGCTCCCAAGGGCAGGACATTCTCACAGCGCGCCTCCTGACCATCCTGAGACTCAGCCCGGACAACCACGGAACGGCCAGTGTGTCCGAGTGCCAGAACTTTCCTTTGTTCTAAGAGTCGAGAGCAGAGGTTGCCAGAGAGTAACCAGAGGATCCACCCAAGGTTAGCACCAGCAGGAAGCCTCGTGAACAGGTCGGAACTGTGGACAGCTGAATCACTATTCAGAACTAGCTCTTCATCAGGAACGAACCGGTCCTCTTCCTGACTTGCTGGGACCCACAGTCATCTTTTCTCCTGTGCAGAAACTTTGCTAGTTAAAGCCAACACTAACTAGCCGGTCAGTGAGCATCAGCAGCGCACCGTCGCAAGCCGCACAGCACAGCCTGGCACCAAGCCAGAGAGCGCGGATTGGACAGCAACAAGCCTGCAACTGTTTCTTTGTGCCCGCAGGAGATCTGAATCCCCAGAGATTGGATGACTATTCAACTTCAATGCATTACAGCTCAAGAATTCAATTGTTATCCCAACCAGTTGATATCAATTTAATTCCTAAGAGTTATGTACTTGTTTTGAGTATCTAATGTTGAAGTTATAACCAAGTTCATTTATGAAACGGTCTTAATGAATGATATACTGAACGTATGTCCTCTTGATATGTGTAACACTTTGTAACTGACTGAATATATACCTTTTGTATTCTGATAACCCTCTCGATAAGATCTGTTAGGTTTATATGCATATTCTATGTATTAATAAATGTATCCTCGTGTATTAGTACCTGTGTGTGTGTGTTGTTTGAGTTATATCACATGGTTGGATTCTAAGGCCATCAAAAGAATCATTTTGTGATTTACTGCTACAACTAATAATTGTCCCAGTAAATGCCCAAACCCTATAGAACTGGTGCCTTCAGAGAGCACACACTACAGCAGTGTGCAGGACAGACACAGGAAGAAGGACACCAAGTCCCTGTGAAGCCACTGCTGTTCCGCTGCAGGACAAAGGGAAAAAAAAAGAGACGGCAGCAGAGGCAGGAGGGAGAAATGTCATTGACGACTCAATATCCCCACAGACTGCCAAGGTGAGGCCAAGTACCCTAGACAGAGGCAGAGAGAGTCCTTCACTTTCCTCTGAGCCGCAGACAGAACAGAGGAGAAGGAGCACTGAAAGCACGAAGGACAAGGGACATTTAGTGGCAGAAATGCCAGCAGCTCTCCCACCTGACAAAACACCTGACAATGTGGAACAAGATGGCGGGTCAAACGTACTCAAGATGAGCTGCTCTTGCTTCCCCAGAGCCCAGCCAGTGCTGCAGGAGGAGGATCAGGGGCAGAAAGAAAAAGAGAAACCTGGTGGAAGTAGGGGCTGCACCTCCCCCATCACAGAGAACATCAAATAATTCCTGCACCAAGGAGACGCAGTTCAATTACCCTGCTGAGATAGAGGGAGACAGGAAAAGAGGGACAAATAAAACTGACAAGGAGAAGAAAGTGCTGCAGGAACAAATGAGCAGAACAGCTACATTGACACCTGAGTTCCTCATATTGACCACAGGCCTCCACACTGGGGCTGGACAGGTCTGGCCTCTGACCTCAAAGCCTGGGCTAGGGAGCAGGAGAACTGGGGAGCACGTGTCTTCGTCTCCAGAAAGCCACTCCAATGCAGCTCACAGGGGGATATTGACAAACAGGACCACAGTGACTTTCAGGAAGCAAGAGGTCACGTCTCTTGTGAGGCAACAGTCTTCAGGTGGGGGGCAGCAGCAAAGTTCCGACGCAAAATGGATCCCCATCGGGTTTATCCCAAAATTAGTTTTCTGGACCAGTCAGATGAAGGGCAGAGGGCGGAGATGGTCCTCCTGCCCTGTCCAGGTCACACCCCTTCCACCCACACAGACAGGGAAACAGCACACTGGCAGTCAGGGAGTGACCGCGGACCATGGACAGCCAGACCAGCTGACAGGAGATCTAGTGCAGCATTTGTAGGTGTGTAAGGTGGAAACAGTAGAGCTCAATACATCCAGAACCAGACAGGCGAAGCCATGACCCGTCAAGGCATTAAACAGCAGAGAGCAGAAGCCCACCTGACCCACTGTGACGCACTGAAATGACAGTCTGTCCCTGGAGGGAAGAAAACTCATCAGTAAAACTCCCCCCCTAATTGCAACAGGGGGACTCATTGAGGACCTGGACTACAGCCCAAGAGAAAGAACAGTGACTAAGAACCATATGTCAAGAAAACTCTTGCTTAACTTCATAAGTTCCAAAAAACTTACAATATAGCATAAAAAGAAACAATAATAACAAATGTATATAATATTATACTTATTATTACTTTCTTCTTATTATTATTACTTTCAAATTATTTAACAGGTGCCAGATGCTGGATGGAAAAAAAATATGATAACCACTAAATTCAACCCTTCTACTTAAGAACAGAATAAATCGTAGTCTCTGTTCATTAACCTCAGGATAGCAGCAATATAGCGATACTTTTCTCCTATTAATGCTTGATACTTGATATTTTGGAATTGGAATATTGACTTACCATTTGAATGACACTTTTGTCAGATTCAGTCCTACAGTATATTTATAATTTAAGAAGGTACAGCTGACTTTTTATGAATTTGATTATTAATATTGCATTAACGATGGTAGTTATTGTAATTGTATTGATTTAATAAACTATTTATTGAAATATAAAAGGATGTTGTAAATTTTATTGTATTGTATGATTAATATAAATGCAAAATATTATTTCAATTATTTCAAATAAGCTTATCAAATGACAACATAATATGCACTGATTCTAAATCAAAATGGATATTTATTTTGATTTATGGATGGATGTTTATGTAGATTCTTAAGGAGAGAATAAAATCTTACTGATCCTAAACGTCAAGATACCAGAAATATTGATATTAATGGCCTTTAACACATGGCATTTTTTAAAAGGATTCACAAAATACAGACCTGATTTTTCCAATACAAACAATGCAATCTGTATCACACATAAGGGAGCTCTTCAATAAACTATTGTATTTAGGTTAGTTAACATTATCTTGTCATGTAGCTATAGCTACACACGTATAGTTAACGTAATTATCTGTTCAATTGCATATCTTTAAAAATTATTTAGTGCAATGATTTTGTATTAAATTTTGTATAGTTAAGCAATAAGGCATGAGAGGTCGTGCTACAGTATATCGTGAATATCCGCTTCGCGTGGGACCTAACAACGCCTTTTAACTGTGACTATATTCATTTTAATTTAAAAAAAATATTTAACAGGAAAATTAAGCTGTTTACGTTCCTCCGCCAGAACATTTACATTTATCGTACAAGCATGGAAAAACTGCCCAATCCGTAGTTCGCCGGGCATTTTCTTTATCGCTGGAGGAGTGCTCCCACTGCTGCTGGTCTCAGTGCCTGCCAGGATCACTCCAGCACTTTCTGTCATTAAAATTGGGTTTCCAATACACTGAAGTACTTATTGCTATCTCATGAGACATCTATCCCGAGATTACGAGATAAGGGAGGCGGGTTTTTTTCCTCGGTGTCAGCAATGCGCATCAGTACAAATGTCAGCAATGTGAGAACTGCGTTGACTATTATTGGAAATGATGCCGTTACAGCAGACTCCTGTGACCTGTTCTGTCTCCCTCTTGTGGTCAATATTTATAACTGTACTCTGTGTTTCCGGTGGTGCTGTTTGATTAAAACTACTGAATGAAAAACATCCAGATGCCCAGTGTCTCACAGTAGCTGCTGTGATCTGTCTTGATTGGATTGTTTACATAATAAATATTACAAGATAAAAATACACTAATTGCGCTAAAAATATTAAAATATGTTTTTCTGATGTCAGTTATTAGCTACAGTATAATACAAATCAACATAATTTATTTAATTGTAATGTTCAATTTCACAGCCTATTAAGTTTAATATTTAAATACATCTACATATTCTTTCTGTATTTATTACACAATATTAATAAATGATGTAAAAACTCAGCTCTCTTCATTTTAATTGTAGCAGCTCTGCAGCTGTTCTCAGTCTCAGTCCTCTGTGGTTCCAGCTGATGAGCCAGAGCAGCTCCTGTAGAGCTGAGGGAGGTTTTTGTACAGACTTGTGTCACTGTGTGAAAGGGAGGCTTTGTCTCTGCTGACAGTAATAATCTCCTGCATCTTCAGCCTGGACTCCAGTGATTGTCAGTGTAAAGGCTGTTCCAGACCCACTGCCAGTGAATCGATCAGGAACCCCAGACTGACGGTTTGTGGCATCATAAACCAGGAGTTGTGGAGCCTGACCAGGTTTCTGCAGGTACCAGTGCAGGTACCTGCTGATAGACTGACTGGCTGTACAGCTGATAGAGACAGAATGTCCTGGGAGAACAAACTGAGTTGCTGGTGACTGAGTCAGAACAATCTGTCCACTAGACCCTGTAGGTGAAATAGCAACAATAATTAATTATAAACATTTGTATATATAAATATTTACATCAGAAAACAAATTATATTGAAGTTCTTTAACTTTTAGGTTTATTCTAAATTTAAAAGTTCTTTCAATCTTTAATATTGTTAAATTAATGTTACCAAAATAAAACTAATAGGATTAGAGAAGTATTTTCTTTAATCCACACCTTGAGCAAAGAGCCCCAGTGTCCCCAGCAGCAGAATCAGTGGCATCATTGTCCTGTGTGTGTCAGTGACTCTGAAAGGGCTGAACAGTGACTGATCCACACTGTGAGTCTTAAAGTGTTTGGAGCAGTGAGGCGGCACAGGTATGCAAAGCTCCTTCCTGTATACAAATCCTGTCACAGACAGTTAGATGTGATCTGAGCTGTGAAAACAGATAGGGCCTGTTAGGGTTTCGTGTCTGTTAATGTTTTGCTCTGTTTATCCAAGTCAAAGATGGGTTACTAATCTCTTACATGCTAAAAACACAGCTTATCATATTACAGCTTGATCTTTATACTGTAAATTTAATACTGAAAATAAAATGTACTAGTACTTTAAGTTTCAATTCACATTTTATAAGACGTTCTAGTATTACAGTATAAAGATGCTTTGATGGAGAACCAGTAAAGTAACAGTGAAAAGGCTGAATTCATGTCCTCAATGGCACCTCAGTGTGTGGAGTGGGAATATTGTCCACCTGGATAACTGACTCCTGTTAAGAAGAGACTTGGGGGAATAACCTGTTTGTCTGAAAGACATTGTATTGAGTTCAGTAACGTATATCAGGAAAAAAGAGAACTGTATATTCAACTTCAGTCATGAGCTCAGATAGAATCAAATTAACTGCAACATAGGATAATTGATTTAATTGATTAAGGAAGTTGTTTCTAGTTAACACTTTGATTGTGTTGTGTCCAGTTCAGAAATGTGCAATTAAGATCTTTCTTAAATATCACCAAAATGTTTGGCTAAATATGTGACCTCTGAACCTAAGCAATGCTTAGGTCCTGGTCAGGACTGCAATGGGAAACCAATAATATGATTGTGTTTCTGTGAGTGTTGCTTGTAGAGCAGGAGTCTGCAGACCTTCCTCTGTATCAGGAATTCATTAGCTGCCCTGTAAGAGGTGCTGCCCTATTGATAGGGTGTGTGGCACAGCGGATCGTTTTCTCACCTGAAGTTCTGCTAGTCACCACTAGAGGGCACTGGAGGACCAAGAACTGCACTCAATCCCCAAAGCTCTGAGAGCTGCATGGGAATTCTGCCTTGACAAAATGCCAAGCAGCTGCGCCTCTTGAGAGGGCAGCTATAAAAGAGCTTCTCTTTTCTTTCTCATTACCAGTACGAGCTTGGCTTGTCGCATTTTCTTTTAAACCTCGAAATAACATCGAAGTAACAGTACTGACTGTCCTTGGCCCAGGCCACTGTACCTAGCTGCTTCAAGATGACCACCATTGTGCCAGTACCAAAACAATCAGCACCCACATGCCTGAACGACTACCGCCCTATTGCACTCACCCCCATCATAATGAAGTGCTTTGAAAAACTATTTATTCCACACATTAAAGCCAGCATTCCAAAAACACTTGATCCTCTCCAGTTTGCCTATCGCACAAACCGCTCCATGGAGGATGCTATCTCTATAGCTTTACACACCACATTAACCCACCTGGATAAAAGAAACACCTACAGTATACAAGAATGCTCTTCATTGACTTTAGCTCAGCATTTAACACCATCATACCCATAAAACTTTCTACCAAACTCAGGGCTCTAGGTTTAGATACAACCCTCTGTAGCTGGATCCTAGACTTCCTCACCAGCAGACCCCAGACTGTCAGGATTGGCCACCTCGACTCCAACACACTCAGCCTTAACACCGGTGCCCCTCAAGGCTGTGTGCTCAGCCCACTGCTTTACTCCCTGTTCACCCACGACTATACTGCCAAGTTCAGCACAAACACCATCATCAAGTATGCTGACGATACCACAGTCATGGGCCTGATCACTGACAATGATGAGACTGCCTACAGGGAGGAGATAAAACAACTTGCAGACTGGTGTCGAACCAACAACCTATGTCTCAACATCAGCAAAACCAAAGAGCTCATTGTTGACTTCAGGAGACAAGGAAAAGTCAACTCCCCCATCTACATTGAAGAGTCTGCGGTGGAGATAGTGAATAACTTCAAATTCCTAGGTGTTCACATCTCTAAGGACCTTACATGAACACTCAACACCACCAGTCTCATCAAGAAGGCACAACAGCGTCTGTACTTCCTGAGAAGGCTGAAGAAAATACACCTGCATCCACAGATCCTCACCAACTTCTACAGATGTACGGTATAGAGCATACTGACCAGCTGCATCACAGTCTGGTACGGCAACTGCACCACATCCGACCGTAAGGCACTGCAGCGGGTGGTCAAAACTGCCCAACACATCTACGGCAGTGCCTTACCGTCCATCCAGGAAATCTACAATGCCAGGAGTCTGAAAAAAGCAACCAAAATTATATCTAACCCCACTTACCCCAGTCATAACTTGTTTGTTCCCCTACCATCTGGCAGAAGGGTCCGGTCACTCCAGTCGCACACAACTAGACTCCAAAATAGCTTCTTCCCCAGAGCCGTCAAGTTGGTGATGCCCCCACTCCATCCCATCATACTATGATCTCTCCTAACTTCTTCCTATACCCACAAGGACTGTACTCCAACACCACTACACACACGACAACCGAATGTAGGCCGAAATTGTACTTACCTCAGTAAAACTGCTCAGTAAAACTGTTTTAGTTGTAATATTTATTAATCACTGTACTATTTTTGCACTGTTCCAAGAATTACCTTGCACTGTTTTTGTCCTGTTATATTCTTTTCTCTGTTTGTGGATTTTGCACAGTTTTGATTACGTTATGTTATTACACGTTACTGTTGTTGTTATTGTGTTACTGTCTATTGTCTTATCTTCTGTTCTATTTATATACTGCACTTGAGTGACTAATTAGAATCACTTTTCACTATACTATGCACCTGTGTAAGTATAATGACAATAACGTTTAATTGAATTAATTAAACGAAAGATCCCTGAGCTGGTCCTCTGGCTCTCACTCAAGTTGTTATGGATCTGAGACCGCTGTCGACGCAGGACCAGAATTATTCCAGCACCACAACCCTGTTATAGGTGTTCAGACAAATTCTTGAGCTGCTGGTTATTAAAGACCCATGACACCCATGAATGTTTACCACAATATCCAATGAAATGAATTTGTCTTTCCTGAGTCACCAGTTAAGCATTTGCATAAACCACATCAATTCATAATGCATATACTGTATACAGCAGTAACAGATCCTCCTTGAGGTATCATGAATAGAAGGCATTTTGCAGATTAACCCCAAACTGTCTCTGTTTTACTGAGGTTTTCCCAAGCTCAGACAGGAACAAATCCAGTGTTATTTTCTCTGCCCTTGTGTTATTTGGTCTTGAATCTTCATTTCTCTTTCATAACTCTGCAGATTTGTACACCTTTAATAACCTGGAGTTTAGCCCAGCAGACACTGTTGGGCCCAAGGCTGGTGATACAGTACATGTGACATAATGAATGACGCAAAGTACTGGCAAATCCTACAGGAAAACATGTTTGACTCATTAATCTAAACAATGGGCAAAAAATTCACTCTTCTTTTTGAATAGTGACTTGAAGCACAAGGCCAAAACCACACTGAAGAGGTCTGACAAGAAGAGAATGAATGTCCTTGAGTGTTCCAGTCCCAGTCAAAGCCCAGACTTGAATCAATAGAGAAGTGATGGATTGAGACGGATTGACAAATGTGGATCATTAACTAATTTTGTCAAGCATAATGGACACGATTACACTATCCCTCAGCGCAAATCCAGTACAGACCTGTCCAAACCTGTAACCTGTGAAATATCTGACCTGAAAGGAACACAGTGGTCTGGGCCGGTGATGAATGCAGGCAGGCAGATGAATGAGCAGGACGGCAGATAGGCAAACAGGCAGTAGACTGCAAGCAGGTTGGAAACATTCAGCAACCAGAGAAACAGTCCTGTGGCCATACTGTGGTCATGCAAACAGGCTTTGTTGGATAAGAGTCAATGTGTACGCATAAAAGGAGTATAGCCAGGTGAAATGAGAAGGTCTGTAGCACAGGAGAGAATCCAGACAAGGTAGAAACTGTCTGGATCAAAGACAGGGGAAACAAGCAATGCACAACCGAGATCTGAAATATAGTATTACAGCCGATGTGTTATGGCTGTATTCCATTGCAGTTGATAAGAAAGCTCAGCTTATCTTTGATGACCCATCCCAACCTCTTCATTCCCATTTACAAGAGCTGCCTGCAGGGAGGTGGTTTAGAAAGCCTGTGGCCAAGACAAATGTCTACAAGAAATGTTGTGTTTCCTTGAGGAGTCGGTATATTAAACACAGTTTCCTGTATGGAGCTATAGGAATATGTGTAATGGTAGCGTAGCTGGTTTCAGCGTGGTGACGTCATTGCCCTCCCTACGCGTAGCAGGGACCTTGGCGGGCTGGGTTTGAGGGAAGTCTCCTTTAGCTCATTCGGCTGATTCCCTGTTGCGTTACACCGGAGACCTTGGTTCGTGCCCAGTAGTGTAGTATGGGCAGAGCAAGATGTGTGTACTGTATACAATACATATTTTTGCATGCATAAAACCATTGTTTGTATGTAATGTACATTGATTTTGTGTTGGGTATTGGATTTTTTTAGTTTTGTATGATGATGCCAAAGACAAATTTCCACCCTTTTGGATAGAAAATAAAGTTATATCTTAACTTATATCATCAGTTAAGTTCATCTTTTGTCTCAGTTCAATTGCTTCATACAGTAAACTGTGTTCTGTTTAATCTGTCTTCATCTCAGTAGGTCCCAGCTGCAGCACTGCAGTTGCTGTGCAGTCCTGCTGAGGGAGGTTTTTGTACGGCTGTGTAACACTGTGTGCGTGGCCAGTAACTGTTGATGTTGTGTAAACTCTGACAGTAATAATCTGCTGCATCTTCATTCTGGACTCCTGTGATGGTCAGAGTGAAGTCAGTCCCAGATCCACTGCCACTGAAACGCTCTGGGATCCCAGTCTGACGGGTAGTTGCATAATAGATCAGGAGTTTAGGAGCTTCTCCAGCTTTCTGTTGGTACCAGGCTAGGTAGTTGTTATTATACACTGCAGGACTGGTCTTACAGCTCACAGAGACTGTCTGTCCAGAGAGAACTGATCTCACTGATGGAGTCTGAGCCACAGTAACCTGTCCACTGGATTCTGAAAATAATTAAAAATATATATATTTATATTTTATATATATTATATATTTTTTGTTTTCATTACCAGCATTATATTTTCACATGGTACAATGCATTATACAGTACTTAATTTCTATTTCCCTCAAAAAACTATTAAATAATATCTTACCCTGAGTGTATATGAGGAGTGTCCAGATGAAGATGGTAATGAAGGTCATTGTTGCTGTGGGCTCTGTTGCCATGAAGGGCAGCTCTCAGTCATGAAGTGTAAACTGACAGGGCTATAAACACTCCCAGAGCACTGAAGCATGTGCTGCCAATGCAAAGTGTCTCTTCTATGCAAATTGTCTCCTGTGTCTGTAGAAAATGGAGAAGAGCAGTTTCTGTAGTTGTTAATTAAAGCAGTGTGGCTCTGGTATGCAAATGACTTTCTTCTCCTGCGTATAAATCCTGTGTCAGACCGAACAATGTGATGTGAGCCGTGAACAGAGGTAGGACTTGAAAATGGATGGATCGTTTTTCTCTGTTTTGCATTATTCATTAATCATAGGGTTTTGAAAGATGAGAGAGAGGGGCTTTTCTGATCCCTGACTGAATTTGAAAGAGACATTGACCAACATGAGACAACAGTAGGCGAGGGCCAGGGAGAGATTACATCTCACTCTGTACAATATATCCCTCTGCTGGGGACTGTGGGGAGAGCATTATCATTACAACCCTGTTCTCCTCACGATCTCAACCCAGGAGGAGGAATTTCTCACACAGCCTGCTCTCAGCCTCCAGGGGACAGCAGCTCCCTGTAGAAGAGAGTAGGGACTTGTAGCCTCCAGTCGACAACAGAGGGAGCTACACTGAGAAGCTGTTCTTTCCACTTGCTGGAGGGTAGAATTCACACTGTCACACACCGGTCTGATGAAGTGGTTTTGTTATATCCAGGGGCTTCAAGATGGAGATTGGTGTTGGGATTTGAAGAGGCTCCAGAGGAGTTTTGCTTCAATAAATACTTCTTGCGCTGTAATTATTCTACAATTGCAAGTTTTAATGTGCTGAGGCTACATGATCCACAGGTTGTGAACTGTCACAAGTAGATATTTTTATAGGCAGCCTTGTGGGGTTAACTACCATCTCCCTGCAGTGTTGAAGGAGCTCTCTGCTCTTCACTGTGATAATGCAGCTGAGTGTTTTCTGTGTGTTGCCTCCTTTTATACCCCAGGAAAACAGTAACCTGTTGAAGGCTTCTAGATATTTCTCTATATATTCTTGGACATGTTTATTGTAATTGCACAGTGGAACATTATTGTTGATTTAATTGTGTTGGATTTTATTGTAAAATGGAAGTATTTGCAGTATTAAAAGAAGTCTTTGCCACAGTCATTAGACTCCTAAATTCCAGCTCTTAATTAACCATCCCCTACTCACACCCCACTGTTGCTGCACTGAACTCACAATACTGCCTCTGCTGGGCTTTTGCACAGTGCTGCTGTCTGAATGCTACTGAACATTACAGCTGTTATACTTCTAATGTATACTACTGCTGTTGTATTCTGTATTAATCACATGCATATTCCCTTAAGAAAACCTGTACATTAATCTGAACCCAGTAATTGTAACTGAACAGCTCAGTGGAAACCAATTTGATGTTTAATTGAAAATTAATTAATCCATTAAGTTTCAATTAAATATCACAAGTCCAGAAATTGAAAACAGAATCTGATTAACTGAGGGGAACCAAGGTGAATTTTATGAATGCTTAAATCACAGGATCTGGACTATCTAGCTTCTTGTCACCTACAGTATAGCTGTAATAATATACTGTATTTTGATGGCTGGATCTGACATGAAGAGACGAAAACAAGAGACAAACATTTGCAATACTTTTGGACTTTGCGAGTGACATTAATTAATATTACATTTCTCAAATAATTTAAAAGTTTTTTTTATTTTTAAAGGGTCTGTTTAAATAGAACAGGAAATGTCTCCTTCACAGCATGTAGCTTTTAATCATGCATGAGCTGAATACGTGAACAGAAAAAGTCATGATGTGCCACACACATTAAAGATTTCCGTGAAGTAATATCCGCAGACATCCATGTTGTGCATCAACTAAAGTATTAGTAGCATTCTTGCACACTGCCTTCATCTAGATGCAATTATTTACAACATTACAACACTACAATGCAACTTACAGTACACAACAAAGTCATTCAAATCAAATAAAAACAAAGTTTATTTATCAAATGCACAACAATACAGCGTGCAGCAGTAGTTGCTGGCAATGAAATGTCTTTTCTGCGAGCTCACAAAAATCACAAAAATCACAAAATTAAGGTTACGAAAATAAGGTTACATAATAATAGATAATAATGTAATAGAAATTGAATAAAACTCAATATAAATAGAGCTGCTATGTGTCCATGGTGTATGCAATATATACAAGTAGTGCAGTATGCTGAATACAATGACAACAGGATGTCCATGTAGCCATTACGGGTGATTTGCTAAAGGAGCTGAAGGTTGGCTATTTAGCAGTCTTATTGCCTGGAGGTAGAAGCTGTTCCATAATTTGTTGGACTTTGACCGAATGCTTTGGTACCATTTACCAGACAGTAGGAGAGAAAACAGTTTGTGACTGGGATGACTGGGGTCCTTGAGAATATACCTGGCCTTCTTAAGACATCTAGCTGAGTAGATATCCTGGATATTTTCCAGCTCACAGCTGAGATGCGCTGACTTCACACTCTGCAGTACTTTGCGATCATGGGCGGAGCAGTTCCCATACCGAGCAGTGATGCAACCAGTCAGGATGCTCTCAATAATGCACCTGTAGAAGTTGGCCTGGATATGTGATGGCATGCCAAACATCTTTAGCCTATGGAGAAAGAATAGGCGCTGCTGTGCTGTTTTGACCACGGTGTTGGTGTGGTGGGTCTAGGTTAAGTCCTCTGAGATGTTAACTCCCAGGAACTTAAAACTGCTGACCCTCTCCACTGCAGTTCCATTGATATAGATAGGTGTGTGATCTCCTCCCTGGTGTTTCCTATAGTCCACAATCATCTCCTTAGTCTTACTGATGTTCAGAGAGAGGTTTTTCTCCTGGCACCATGCTGCCAGAGTTTCAACCTCCTCCCTCTACGCAGACTCTTCACCATCTGTGTTCAGGCCGATGACTGTTGTATCGTCCGCAAGGTTAATGATGGAGTTTGAGTTAAATCATTATTATTATACAAAATGTGAACATCTTACAACCAGTTTTAGACTGGAGGGTAGTAGTAGCTAGATCATATTTGATGCAACTGTTTTGATGCTGATGATTTAATCAACATTTTATTTCTGTGCATTTTAGGATTACAGTTCAAAAACAAGCTGTTGTTTGTCTCAGAATTTGTTACTAGTTATTCTGTAGGAGCTGAGAGGAAATTTCTGTCCCTGTGTTCTTTAACTGTGTTTTTTTCTCCTTTTTATGAGCAGTCCCAACCCACCCCAGATTCTCCAAAAAACAGGAAGTCAGTATATTTTTAAAGAAATTTCCTGCAGCGGGGTCCTACAAAATCAGATTTTACATGTAAATTGCACAATGCACATTGCACTTTATGTACCCTGTCCCCTGTTAGAAATGTCTATGTCAACATTGTCAACATTGTCGCATTGTCTTGTCAGCTTCTAGTCTGTATTCGCACCGTAGACCTGGAGAATGGTATCTCGCTCCTCTGTATACTTGTATATGGCTGGAATGACAAATAAACTTGAACATGATGTATTGTAAATGTCCCCATTGTGGTTTAGCCAATACACTTAGAACAACACCTGTACTACAAGAAATTGACAAAAATGCAATTCTAAATGTAAGAGTTTTATTATTACATTTGTGTATTTGGCAGATTATTTTACACAAAACTAGATGCTTCAGTTTTTATCTGCAGAAGACAACTCCATGTGTCTCCCAGGTTAGTGTGTAGACCCTGGAAATGATCATTAAGCTGGAGCTGCTCACGGTAGGCAATTTCAAGGGTGAAACTAGATTGTCCAGGCATGATGGAAAGAAAGTTCTTTGAGTGACAGGAAACAGTCCAGGTAATTTTTTAAGATTATCTGTGCTGCAGGTATAGGTGTAAAAAAGAACAGAGAAACATACTTTAACACTCAACAGTCTCAATTTGATGTGCGTCTGCTGAGACTCAACATAACTAAAAGACTGAAATGAGATAGTGAGGTGATGAAAGCTGGAAAACAGTGTTAAGTGATGTAAGATACTCATTCTGACCAACAGCAACAGTGCTCTTAAATCTTTAAACTGATATGAAATAAGGGATTCTGGTTACTACTTGGAGACTGTTGCATAGTGTATATCATTTTTACCATGACCATATTTCACCAATCCATCCATTTCACTTGAATCCTGATTTCGATTCCAAAATTAGAGAGAACACGTCAGCTGTAATATTGGATCACTGCTTTTCTTTCTTTCACAGCAACAATTATGTTCTGTAGCCGGCGCTTTAGGGACAATTTCCAATTCAGTGCTCCTTTGATGTGCTCTATGTGTATCTGAAAAGTTGCATGTATAGAAAGTACTGTATGTTGTAATGTACATACAGTACATGTTGTAACAGGAATGTAATTATTGCACTCCAGCACATTAGCAATCCATTTGAAGCAGCTCTGCAGTTGGTGGTTCCTGTTTATGAGCCAGATCAGCTCCTGTAGAGCTGAGAGAGGTTTTTGTACAGATTTGTATCAAAATTCCAAAAAGGTCATTTTTCATTACAGAGATTTATAATAGGTTACAGATCTGTACCTTTTTCAGAGTTTCGCTGTGGAACCTGACGTAACCAATTGGACCTGCAGAATTAAAATCCTCTTTTTGGCGTGTCTCATACCTTGCCTGGCTCCAAAGTGGGCATGTTCAATAATGTCATTCCAATTGTGGGTGCTTTTCTCATAGTGTCCCACATTAAAATTAGCGGGTCAGATATAGGGTCAGTCCTGCTATAGGCATGTCTGATACCACATCACTCCCACCCTTCTGTTCATTTACAATTCACCATCAGGTAAGAGCTGTTTAATCAGAATCAACAGCCGGCAAGTTGAGGACAGGCCACCTAAAGATCTGTGTGCTGATGCTGCACAGCTGAAGTTTGATAAAAGTCTGAACAAGCAAGAATATCAATAATGTTATGAACACGCACTGGAGGAGTTCAGCTGGAATGAAAACCAGCAGACTGTGTTCCTGCAGCCCCAAAGCTGAGAGCCACTGCTCTGATTTATTTTCATGCCCAGGGAAATGTTGGAATGACTGTCAGTGAGACTGACCTTTGGAGGGGCTCTGCCTGGGCGTACAGACCTCCAGCCTGTAGAGATCACTGTGCTTTGGAAAGAAGAGTCCAGAGGCCCTGCAGGCTTTTTGAAAGCTCCATCTTTACTTGATGAATGGATTCAGCAGATACTTTGTAGTTCACACGCCGGGTCGCCCTCACAGCGGACATCCTGGACATCTCAATCCCCGCGTGGGGCAGGGCAGTATGTTCCCCCGTGAAGCAGACTCTCTGAAAGGGCACGAGCAGGTCCTGGTGATAATCTGTCAGTTGGAAGGGTGTGAAGAGCACAAAGGCACCCAGGCTGGACTCATCCAGGCTCCACTACTTCACCAGCCCGCCTTCGTACAGAGCACGGACACCCTCACCATGGATGGCAGGCCTCTTCACTCCTCCCCAGGAAGAACAGAGACTCGTCCAACCAGATAAGAGACGCCAGGGGAGAGGGGGGTAAAATCTGATGCTTAGTGTTGTGTCGCGCACAGCGTTCGTTTGGGTTTTACTGCTTTATGGTACTTATATGCCTTGGCGGGTTTTTGCCATTCTGTGTCAGTTACGAGTTATGCACAATAAAGAGACCTCTATGAAAACTGTCCCCCTCATTCCCTGGTCTATCGCGGTGTAACACTCAGAGTTGCCTTGGCCGTGCTTGTGAACAGGATGGAGTCCGCTGCTGTCGTTTTGACTGAGTTGTCTGTTTGTGTTTGTACACAACCTGGACACCTCCTCTGGTCTGATTTATTTTCAAAACTCTTGAATCCAGAAGCACACAAACAGCTGCTTTGAAGGTCTTTACCCTGAGGCAGCAGATCTGTGCCTCCATCTCTTTTGTAAAACCTGATGGAAACAGATCAGAAGGACAGATCATTTTTATTTTCCTTCCCATTTCCCAGTACTGTAAATCTGAAAGCATCGTAAATAATATGAATATGGTTTCTCTATTAGAATGACTAAATTTCTCAGGACTGTAATAAGTCATATCAACACTTTTTAATCAAATTTCTCTATGTTTTAGGGAAGAGTCACCAGTTCTAATAGAAATTTAGAGCTGCAGAAATTCTCATTCAGACATTCTGTATCAGGGATCCTACTGTACTGTATAGTTCTTAAGAAGTAACAACATCCAAGAAACAGGTACTTTGCAGATGTTTGATCATTTAATTATAAAAAGTTTGGTTTTATCTGCTTTGTTAAGAGGTGATCGAATGAGGAAGCTCGACCTCCAAAAAGAAGCAAGTGAACCCCAAAACCACAAATGCTGAAACAGACAGAAGGAATATTGAAATACAGACATAACATTAAAGGAGAAGGCGGACATTAAAAGCTGTTGGATACTCTGAGACAGTGACTGGCCATTTACCTGTCCCAGAGAGTAACTGGGCCCGTTAGTGTGTACTGTCTCAATCTCTCTGTCAGGATACCTATTACTGACTGTGAGCAAGCCTGTTATAGCCAGAACTGATCTGTCCTTAATTAAGAAATGGTATATATATTTGAGACATGTTTAAATGAAACGGGAAGATTACAGGTATAAATCGAATAATACTAGGCTTTATATATAGCTATGCATTTTATATATAGGCTTATGCATTTTATTTGAGTCAAAATACAGTTTTAAAGGGAACAGGAAAGATGATACATGTATGTTTGTCGTGTTTTCCTCCGTTTAAAGGGAGCAGCAGGAACGTAGATATAGATGTATGTTTCTGGTGTGCTTCTTGTTTATGAACATATACACACGCATGATACTTACATAAACACACCTCATAATAAAAGAGCAAAGCACTAAGTAGCAGGATTTAAAGGACGTTGAGATCCGAGAATAGCCCTGATTGACCTCAGTGCTTAAGTCCACCCCGGGGCAAAAGCAGCGATGCTGGCGTTCTGGGGATGGTGAATTACTGATCAAGGAAGGGAGTTCTCGAGGTCTCATTCCTTACCTGTGAACAGTGCTGTGTAAGTCCTCTCTAAAGACTCTGAGAGGCATTTAGATATGGAGGTAACAGATGCCCATAGTTGAATAAGTGCAGGAATGCACAGGATTTCCAAAGTGAAAGCATCCCCCTACTGTATGAGCTGTTACCTCACACATGACAAAGTAACTCTTAAAGAGACTGAACATGTGTGCTAACTGATGGTCTGAGAAAGTAGCGTAAGGATCCGTTTATATATCGGAAAAGTGTAAGTTGACGGAAAAAAAGGAAAAATATGGGAAAAGCTGAGGTTGTCAGAGGGAGTTTGGGGCGAAGACGCCTTTAAAGATAGCATATAAGTATTGGCAAAAGCACAAGGATGTGGCAGATACATGAGAGAAAAAAGAAAGAGAAATTGGAATGTGATTACTAAAAAGTGTGTTTACGGGAGAACAAAAACCCCGAAAGAAATAAATGAAAGAAAAGATACTTTTACTCGCTACGAAAGAGTATAAAGAGTATAAACAAAAGCGAAAAGAGGCAGTGCAGGAGAATCAGGAACCAAAGGAAGAATAAGTTCCTGGTCGCACTGCACTAGTTAATGTGTTACAACCGTCAACTAAATTATATCCTGCTCTCCCATAGGGGAACAGACAGGCAGGAAACGAAAATAATTTTGATCAATTCCCACAGTGGCCATATGGAGACGGGGGGTCTGGGTGGGATGACACCTGGTACGAGTGTGATAGAGACGGAACAGGGACTCCCCTCTTAAAGGGAGAGTGCCCGCAGATCTGTACTCTCACCCGAAGTGGGAAAGGACTTGATTTAGCGGGGGCTGGCGCTGTTGATGACAGCATTACTCTAACTCTGTCTCGCACCCCGTCGAAGGGGTCCGCACTCGCACCTACCTTCCCTGATTCCCCCATATGATCAAATCCAAAACCGGAAGATATTGACCGGTGGGCTAAAGAAGTACCGCATCCGAAATTAGGAATGCAGCGAACCTGGAGTGCGCTTCAGGAATTAAAAGATACGTGTAGAAGTTAAACTAAATACAGCACATTTATGAATTTGTGTGCCGGCATGTACGTGTGTGTGTGTAAAAGACCGCAGTGCGTACTAAATGACGGTGCAAGTGTGTTTAGCCAGCCGGACTGGCTAAGACGTAACTAAAGAGACTTGACAAAAATCAACTTAAAGAGATTGGAAAATATAAGAGCATCTGAAACGTATAAGTACAGTACAGGTGGACTGAAAAGGAGTTAGATAAACAGTTTTTGTATTTATATACAATTAGTTGTAAGAGTGGAAACAAAAGTTGGATTTATTTGAATGTCTCGAAACCAGACATGCTGAAACGCTGTAGGTTTAGAATCATCTCTAGGGATAACATCACTGTGAGATTTGCAGAACTAAATAATCTCCACAGATAAGGAGAAATATGTACACGAAGGTGTGGACAGTTTACATAGGGTATATTCCACAGAAATTGGATAAATCTTAGAAACAAAATAGACAGGCTGACAGGGAAGAACAGTGAAAAATGTATCACCCTTCTAAGAGCTCTGTCTGGGGAGAATAAACAGTCTTGTGAGAGATCTGTTTACCTAATGATTAGATCCTGTAAATCTCTTGTAGCATCCCTAAGTCTGTCCCAGTCCAGTGCATAAAAGGAGTTAAACCTAAAATGTACTGCAAATGGAGTGTCATTTTTTCTGTTATGGGATACTGGAGCACTACTGTCATGCTTGTTTCACTCCTCTGTTCAACAGTGTGCTATAGAGTGCTATAGATAGGGAGGCAGCAGGAGGCCACAGGAGTATTGGGGCAGCAAGTTTTACTTGCTGAGTAACAGATTTTAACATTCACGTGCACTTATCACGCGGATGTGGTTGGTTTTATCCCAGATCTATTGGGTTGGAATATTATGCATTACAAGGAATGACTATCCAGAACAGGGTATCATGTGGCTTCAACTGACTGTGATCACTCAGTATGTTGATGGTATTCTGAGTGCTTCCCCTGGCGAGGAAACCCACAAGTCTGAGTTGCTTCAGGTTTAGAGTGCCTAATAGTAAGCAGTTATGATAAGGCCCTTTTGTGTCTAGCCTTGTGTAATTTTAACAGGGTCTGGGTACAATGTTTTTACGGGATGACCACAACTCCTAACAGCTCTGCTTAAGGGGGGAGCAGTCCAAGGACAAGATTGTCTTGGGTCCAGCAGCAAAAGCCGCCTGTAATAATTTGAAACAAGCTCTCTTACAGGTGCTGAGACTGGAGTTTCCTCAGATGGATCAACCATTCCTTTGTATGTAAGTGTGGAAAAAGGGTTCTGGGCAGCTGTGGTGACGCAGGAGCATGGAGGCAGGCACCATGTAGTGGGATACTATTATATCATTAGATGCTGTAGCCAAAAGGTGGGGGACCATGAAAATTTAAGAAAATGTAATACTGTTTACTGATGGGTCCTCTCTGATGCATGAGGGAGACCAGAGAACAGGCTGAGCTTTTACGACAGAATTCGAGGTACAAATGATCGGAAAAATGCCCCTCCACTGCCTCAGCGCAGCAATCCAGTTTAGAGCCCTGATGGAAGATTGTAAAGAGAAAGATGTTAATGGGTTACTGTATATGTATATAATGTATGTATATGTTGCATGTAGGCCACAATTCTGGATGGCTATGGAAAAATAGGATTCTCTCACAACAGCAGGGGCTCCAGTTAAGAATACTGGATTTGTCTCTGAACTGATTTGTAGTTTTACAGCTGCCGACTGAAGTAGCTGTAGTTAGGTGTAAATAAAACAGTAAATAAATAATTCCAGTAACTCTAGGGAACAACCGTGCAGATGCAGATGCCAGGCGAGCGGCACTGAAGAGCAGGAGTCTGAGACCCCTGTGAAACCTCTATTGGGGAAAAGGGAGAATTCAGGTTGAGGCCTCTAATAGATGTGGTTAGAAAAAATGTGAATAGAATGTGGGGTTGCATGATGATGGGATGTGGGGCCATCAGCACACCAGATGCCCTGCATGTTCTCACAGCCCAATGACATTTTGTAGCCAGAAATTCATGCTGGCGGATACCCAGGTGTATGACAAAGATCATCCCGTGGTGTGGACTGCCCTGCCCCTTGGATGCTGATCTAGGGGCATACTACACTGGGAAGGTGTGCCAGGTTGTAATCGCCTCACTAGGGGTGAGGTGGAAGTTACATTGCCCCCATCACCCACAAGCTGAAAGACCAACTAAGGAAATATCAACCAAAGGAACACCGTGGGTAGATCCTCTACCCGCGGTCCTGTGCAATTTGCGGGCTGGAGCAAATGGAACTGTGAGACTGAGCCCATTTAAGATCATCACGGGCAGCCAAGGAAACTCCCTAGAGGCCAAGTTTGGCTAACGGACTGTTGAATTTACTAACTCTATTACAGCATTATAGGTTTGTTAACTGAAGCGGTGCACAGGGCTCGTGAACAGGTGCTGGATGTTTGAGGACCTCCGGTAGAGGGGAGACACAACCGGATACCTGGCGAGTGGGTGTAGGTAAAGAAGAGATACCCTGCCAGACGTTGCAATCCTGCTGGGAGGGATCATATCAAGTGCCACTAACTACTGACTGTGCCATCTGAGTGACAGGATCGCTGGATCCACGCATCGTACTTTCACCGAGCCACTGCACCAGAGACTGAGTGAACAGAAAGAAGGATGTTGTTACCGTTTCTGTGTCTGATGCTTCCTAAGGTGGACCAACAGTGTGCTTGTTAGGCCTAAGGAGCATTACTGGAGATATGGTATCAATGCATTACGGGTGTCATATCCATTAAAAAAAATGATAATCAAGAGATGGGTCGATATTGCTATTCCAAGATCCTGATGATAGATCTCCACATGGCAGAGGTCTGCGTTTGGGTCCTGGGGTAGGACTTTATTTATTTGTAGGATTAGGATTGTTTTATGTGTATAAATGTAACTATCACTTGTACGAAAACATCAATCACATCTTCTTGTAACCGTGGAATGCACAATGTCATGGCAATGCATGCGTGTTCACCTAGAAAGGAAAAATCTGCCCTGACATTGTATGTGTAAAAAATAGGCAGTACTGACGTATGCCATATTTTATAAGGGGGGAATGAAGAAAGATACAAGATGTTAACTTTAAGTCCTTTCTGCATGAAGATTAGACTTCTTAGCAACAGAGATTTATGGCAGGAAAAGGGGTTAACTGATAAGGATTCCAGATGCGAGCTAAGAGAGCTAGGGAACCCCCTGGGACTTAATCCCTGACCATTTGGCCAAAAAGCTGTAAACTAGTCAAACACATGACCTCCCCCCTTTACCATAATAATGAATGACGTCAGAGCAGCAAGGAAGGACTATATAAACCTAAAGTTTGTACCGGCACTTTGAACAATACTTCGGTTTTGTTGTTTCTTGCGGAAAACAAGACTTCGGCTTTATTGTTCCTTGCGTGCAATAAACTCATCTGTTTAACTTCATCTCGGGAACCAGAGCCTTATTCTTTCTGTTACAACAGTATTAAAGGGAGAATAAAAGCAGTCACTTGGTTTCCTATCTCGTCTCTGCTTGTCCTGCGAGAACTCAAAAACGCTACAATATCATTGTACGACACAGGTTTGAGTCGGAGTGTCTGTTAATAAAACAGAGCGCCTTCTAATACATATAACTACTGCATGATTTCTTTATTTCAGCTAAATGAGGGGAATTAAATCAGTTAACCCCTCAGAGTGCCAATTGTAAAAATAACCCTTCTTCCCTCCTTTGATTAACTAAAGAATTTAGCAAAGAAGTCTTTAATCACAATATCATCACTTAATTTATCCAGATACACAAATTCATACCTGAACAAGCAACAAGCTATAATAGTGGACTATTTTTATGCATTCAGCTATATGAGAACCAAACCGAAAGTAATGCTCTGATTGTGCTTTGAACCGTCTGGGTGCAGCTCGCTACATTGCAGTGCTCATTACCAGTACAAGAACAATAGAAGTTTTTTTTTTAAAAAAAGAAACAAATGTCAAAATGTTTTCAAAACGTCCACTTGTGATACTGTAGCTGCTTAGTTACACGATTCCATATTAATATAGCTATCAAGTGATGTTAAATCACTACAACATTTATCTTTTTTCAATAACAGCAAATGGTGTTCTTACTACGTATTCTTGGAAAAGGATAAAACGTTAAGGATAAATTTTAACTTTTTATGAAGTACAGAATATAAGCTTAATAATGTTAGAACAAGCATGTTAAAGCCTGAACCCATGTAAATTACCAAGTTAAAGACCTTGATACATACAATATTTATGCATAATTAAAATATTTATGATGAAGGTGGAAGGTTATGTACTTTTGTCCAACTGAGCAATCTTGCTTTTTTAAAATATACCAACTTTTTAATGTAATAAAGTTTAAAAAGTCTAAAGAGTATACAACTTAAATTCTTAAGTGGATAAAGATTGTCCCTCAGCAGTTTGACCCTTGCTTTGTCCTTGACTTTAATGAATTGTGTTGTCTCCTGCATTTTTTCTAAACTAAGTGCTAAGTGTTTTTCTGGTTTCCAATGAAGGTCTGGCCTCATCCTGCCATAAGATCCTGTTTGATCCTCACAGTCACAGAAAAAAATGCAAATGACCTTCAACAAAATGCAAGCAATTTGACATCTCTCAGTGGTTTTATAAGACATTATTGAAGTTTAAAAAAAATTTAATCAAACTTCAAGCTAATTTAGGTATACCCAACATCTTTCTGCAAATTCTAATACAAAATTATTATGTATTTGCAGATTATATTGCAAAAATAAATCACATTGAAAAAATAAAAAGGGAAAATGGAATGGGTAAAAGTTTGTACACCCTTCTAGTTGATTCAATACTGTTTTTGTTTTCAGAGGCCCCAAAACTTGATTGATTCATTTGTCAGCTGAAGACAGTTCCAGGGTTGAACAACCCGACTAGTCTCTCAGGTTGTGAGTGTTGATGAATTTGCAGCTGAAAAAAAAAAGTTTGATATTTGTATATTTGAGCAGAACAACATTTTGAAACATAAATCAAAATCAACCATGGAGTACTAACAAGAAAGGGGTGATCACAAACATTTAGCATGCAACACATGCATGCAAGAAGACCTAATGTTTCTGAGGTAGAATAATTCTAAAAGAAATGGGAAAAAAATCAAAAAGCAAGTACTGTATAGAAACACTCTTAGCTGGCTACAGGCAACATCTGGAAGTTTTCCTTTCTGCTGTAGGGGCTTTGCATGTACCGGGACAATTATTAATTGTAGCAGTAAGTCACAAAATGATTCTTTGGTGGCTATTAGAAAACCGACCTTGCTGAATAACTCTACATGACACGATACTAATACAAGACAATACATTTATTAATATAAAAAATGTGCATATAACCATAACAGATCTTGTAGTGAGGGTTAGCAGAATACAAAAGGTATATATTCAATCATAAAGAGTTACAAACCAAGAGACATAAATTCAGTATACTATTCATTTATACCGTTTCATTAATGAGCTTTCATTACAACACTAGATACTCCAAATCAAGTACGTCACTCATAGGAATTAAATTGATATTAACTGGGGTTGAGGTAACAGTTGAATTCTCGAGCTGTAATGCCAAATGTTGAATACGCATCCAAACTATGTGGATTCACCCGCGGACACAAAGAAACTTCTACATGCTGTTGCTGTGTCCACTCGGCATCCTCTGGCCTGGTGCCAGGCAGTCCTGGCACGACTGGAGGTGTGAGAGAAGGAGGGAGAGATTCCTGCTTCGGCGCACTGGCAGTGACTCTCTGAAGACTGGCTAGTTAGTCCTGGCTGAACTTTTCAGGTTCTCAGGAATTTTCTCCATGTTTCCCAGTCCCCAGTCCTCAGTTTCCAGTTCCTCAGTCTCTATTGCCTTTTTACCCCCTTGTTTTCCCTCAGTCCTCGGTCCTCGGTCCCTGCTCCACCTGCTTCACTGCGCAGCTCCTGTCTCCACTGGTTCTCCGTCTCTGCCCTGTTTAGTTTTCATCAGTGCCGTCATTGAATAAATTCTCTCGACTGCTGCATATCTTGGCACATTGACTCAAATTTTCACAGAGCCCGTTTTAACACCTTGTCGGTCCTGGCGTAACACACGGGAAGAAGACCGGTTCATTCCCAATGTAGCATTAGTCCTGAATACTGAGATTCAGTTGTCAACTGTTCTGACCGTAGTTCACTTGTTGATCAGGTGAGCATTCGCGGTGGGGTACCGACGGTTCACAAGGCTTGCTGCTGGGCTAACCTCGGGCGGATCCTTTGGTTACACACGGGCGACCTCCGGTCTCAACTCTTAGAACAAAGTAAAGTCCTGGTACTCAACTGGCCGTTGTGCTTGTCTGCGATGAGTCTGAGAATGTCCTGGAGGGGCACCTTCTGGGTCTTGTGCTGCCTGTTTTATCTGGAGGAACTACGGTCGTTCATTGGTTGAATGTTCCACAGGCATTCGAGACCCACGTGGGGTTACCCTGCCCTACCAGTTCCTGATTGCCTGATCGAGGTGGAGGATGAGTAACAATGGTCTCTGATATTAGGGTTGTAAACAACCTGGGATGAGAATCTCCCTTGGAATCTCCCAGACAGTAAGGCGCCAGAGATGACCATTTGTTAGGGTGGCTGGAGAATCTCAGCCTTGGGAGTTGTTCCTTATCAGGAAACTCTATCAGATAGAAAAACACCTTAAATCTGAACCAAATGGAATGGCCTCTCTGTGTCCAGCACCACTAAGATGAGGGAGAGAGAGACTGTCAAAGGAGCAGCAAACTTAATTCCTGTATTATTAGTAAGCCTTGCTGCTACACTGCCAAAGGAAAATGTTACTAAATACTCACTGACAGGGTGCCCACACAGAGGTCGTGTCAACATAATTCCTTACACTTACAGATTCACTGAAATACACAATTTGTCCAGGGTTGCCTAAACTTTCCCATGCAAATGTGTACAATCATTAATTTACCGTCAGATTCAGCCGTGATCACCTCATGAGACAATGAGCATTCCAATAAAAGGTATTCATCCTTAATTCAAAGTGCATATACTGTACATTGTCAGACAAAGGGGAAATGGGAGGATTTAAGTGTGATGCAAACACATTTTTGTTTGGTTTCATAACACCAATAATCTTTAATCTTTGCTGTTTTTTGTCTTTATAATGCCACTTGGAGGTATAGTCCCCAGACGTGCAGTTTATTTATTCTGCCTGTTTGTATTTCCACCTCCTTGCTTCTCAGTATGAATGTGTGTGCTGTGCCCAGATCAGGATTTTCCGCTGGCTTTTTAAAACCGGTTCATTCCACATAGTGTATTCTAGATATCTGATCAAATTGATTAAAAAAAATATTCTTATCAGTGTTATATATTATACAGTACGTCCAAATATCAGTGGTAATGTGCAAGAGTGTGAAACACTTCTGCTTCTGCTAAACAAGAGTGGTACATCTTGTTTGGTTTTTGGTAGGAGCAACTGACAAGGACATTTGCTTTATGAATTTCAGAAATTATTACATAGAATTTCCTACTGACATGCTAATCTTCCATTCAATCATGCTGACTTTCAGGTCCCTCCAGTACCTTATTATATAATATGTTTTATCTACTAGCTCTGACATGAGGGCACAAAAAAAAACGCATATATTTCCAATATTTTTGGATTTTGTGAGTGGCATCTATTAATTTTACATTACTAAAATATCTTTTTTTATTTTTAAAGGGTCTGTTTAAATGGAACAGGAAGTTTAAATCTTACCAAGCATAGCGTGTAGTTTTCAATTTGGCACATGAGCTAAATACATGGATGAAGAGCATATGAGTGAAATGTGTGAGATGGACCTGATTGTTCAGACAGGATGTCCCTCACTCCTACATCAGGTTAATTCAAATACAGCTTTAATGGCAGAGAAGGTTCAAGGCGCTGTAAGATAGGAGCTGTGGTGAATCAGTGCTTCAGCTCTGTGAATGCCCTCTGTGCCTCAATATGTCATTTTCCCTGACAGGACCCTTCTTGGGTAGAAATTCAACACAAGAAATGCACCACTGACACCCTCTGGGGATCCATTAGGAGGCCTTTAGAAGATATGCGGTAACCAAGGAATGTAATTGCAGGTATGTAGAACTCACACTTTTCCAGCTTCACATACAGGCAATGATGCCTGACATGTTGGATGAGGTCAATGATCTAGCTGGAGGAGATCAGAATGTTGTCTATGTAGATAACAGTTAATTTGTCCCACAAATCACGGAATGCGTCATTAACAAGATTTTGGATGATGGTAGGAGCACTACAGGTGCCAAATCACCAGATATTCACAATGGCCAATGTTGGCATTAAAGGCTGTCTTCCACTCATCCTCTTCTCTTGTTTGTAACAGAGACCCAGTCAGAATGGTTTTAGAGAAAATCTGGAATGAGAATATACTGTAACGAACAGTTCTTTCCGGACCCTATGCGGACGACACAGTCCAATGGAGTGGGGAAACACTAGGGAAACGTCATGCAGGAAAACGGGGCTGAAGACAAGGGGGCGTGTCCAAGGTGCGCTAGTGCACGGGGGAGGTGTGGCCGAGGCGAACAATCCGAGAGAGTAGTCCTTAGGGAATATCCAAAACGCAAGGGTAAGTCCAAAACCAGGAGATCCATCAGAACAGAGAATTAAAAACCACAAAGGCCGGGTCGGAACCGGCGGACGGGGAACAGGAACGGGAACAGAGGTTAAAACCTTAACGGGACCAGGCGCTTCCAGGTCCCGGACTCGCACGATATGGAAATCAGAGCAGAGCCAGGATGAGCGTCAGCGCCTGGCTTTTAAGGTGGGCTGGGAATAGGGAACAGGTGCAGAGAATAAAGTCTTGAGTGATAGGGCTGGAGCACCCTTAAGGAGGGGGAACTAATATTGTGACATATACATTCTTGATAGTGATCAGTAATTGATGGTGCAAGGTCTTCAAAAGCCTTTCTTTTAGAAAGAAGACCTCCACTCCAACAGGGAATGAACATGGATGAATAAATCCCCTTTAGATAGATAGATAAGACTTTATTGATCCAGAAAGGGAAATTGAGGTGTTACAGCAGTCGAGCACAAGACAAGCAAAAAACAGACATCAGAATAGACAAAAAATTAAATTACGTACAGTAATACAAAATAAATATAAAATAAATCCATAGGTGTGTGCAAAAATATGCTCATAGTCATTGTAAAAACAATAAAATATGTGTAAGGTGTGCATAGGTATATACAGATTGAGTGTCAAAAAAAAAGTGCAATGGAGCAAACTGCTGTCCATAGACGAGCAAATGAAGGGCCAACAGTCCTAGGCTAGGGCAGTGTTATACACCCTGACAGCCGCCAGGAGGAAAGACCTGTGGAAACATTCCCTTGAACACCGTAGCTGGAGCAGTCTGTTGCTAATAGTACTCTGCTGCCCAGTAACAGTCCCATGAAGTGGATGAGAGGCGTTGTTCATGATGGCTGTGAGCTTGGTCAGCATTTTCCTCTCAGCCACCACCTCCAGGGGGTCAAGGATCAGCCCCAACACAGAGCCAGCCTTCTTGATAAGTTTATTGAGCCTATTCGCATCTCTTGTCATGATGCTGCTGCCCCAGCACACAACAGTGTAGAAGATGGCCGCTGCCACCACTGATTCATAACAAATGTGTAGCAGTGTTCCACGCACACCAAAGGACCTGAGCCTCCTAATAAACTAGAGGCGGCTTTCCAAGTTTTCTTTCATATATTTATTTCTTCATGGCCTGAGATTCTGGTGGAGAAAAGATATAAATGATTGATAGGAAGTGGAGTGTCTGGGACTATGATACAGTTAGATGGAAAATGAGGTGAAGGATTTCAGCCATGACCTTGCAAACCATGTCAGCAAACCTGTGGTGTTCAGCTATAAACTGAATGAAAGGTATCACAGAAACGAAAGTCTTACAAAACATAAGAATGCACTGTGGCTGACACTCTTCAGTTCAACTTCAATTCACATCTTGTACGATTCCATCCCAGAACAAGGAGCAGGGTGACTCAGAGGAAGATGACTCTGGTGCCAAGTGGTCTTGAAGAATTTGAAGAATCTTTAAATGTTGAGCTAGTCCTGAATCAGTAAAATTCCTGGTGACTGCAGAGTCAACAAAAAGCATTGATGTGGACTTGCTGGGTTCCCTAGTACAGCAAGTCTGGTAGATAAAGGCAATGAGGTTAATGAGGAGATCAAAGGCCACCGCTCAGTAAGGTCTCCCCTATCTTTACAGAGCTGAGGCATTTCCAGAAATCTCAGAGGTGTCTCTTCCCTCCCAATGGGTGCAGAGCCCATTCACTCTGTGTTGCTGATGCTTGGCTGGAGAAAACTTGACTCTCCCTACCTCTTTGGATGCTGTTCTAGTAGCCAGAATGACAGTTCAGGTTCAGGCAGTTCTCTGGGTAAGGGAACTGCGGAAGTTCCAGGTGCATCCATCTGCATCTGCAGGCATCACTTCTGGATTAATTGTTGAAAGAACATGTCCAGACAGGAAGCCAAATGGATGACAACTTCTAGGACTTGTGATATATCTTGGCTAATTTTTCCTTCAATTATTTGGATTATCCAGCACAATATATGGCAGTAAGGACCTTCTTCCCCCCATCCAGTTTTGATGGTAAAAGTCTGGAATTTAATGGCATAGCAAGCCATTGTCTGGTTTCCTTGATTCATTTGCAGTAATTGGTTGATGATTTAACTCATGTTCTGAAAGAATCAAATACCAAATGGAATTTGAGCTGCAGAGTTGGAAATTGCAGTGCGTCAGATCTTCATTTACCAAAAACTGTTGCCTGTGCCAAGGCTTTTCCAGTGAAAAGGGAGATGATGTTGCCAATTTCTCTAAATCAGAAGGGAAGGAATATGGCTGCATTGAAAAAAATTGTTTTATATCGTGTAAGGAAGCCATTCAACAAAGTCAATCAATAGTTACAAGTCAAAGACTTTTTAGTATAACCTTTCAGTCTCTAAGGAATTTGAAGTGAAGTATTCATTCAAGTTCTTACTTTTGTGTCATTCTCCAGAATGTTACAACTGGGGGTCACAAAACTGGTGAAAATCAGGAATTCACTGAATATACCTGAGTGGTTGGTATAATTAGAGGCATGTAATGTTATGCTGCAGTGCATTTATTTTTGTAAAGAATGACCTTATGCAGGCAAGAAGTCACACAACAAAGAATTCCTAGCGAATTCAAAACGTGATGAGGTCAGTAAAGCCACAGGGAAACAAAGGTAGAAGTATCCTAGACGATATCCAAAAGTCAAAGTCCAAAGCTAAGCAGATAATCCAGAAGCCAAGAAAAAGTCCAAGGAAATTTTGCAGAAGAGAAGTACAGCTCTGAAGGTAGTAACCAATACTGAGCACAGTGGGAACGGGAAGCTGGGTTTAAGTAGTTTGGAAAGGTATGTTAATTGGTTAATTAGGTCTGATTAACCTCCATCCCCCCGGAGTGGTTGAAGAACAAGAAGCACAATGTTTCAACTCTGTTGCCTTTCACAGGTGTCAGAGAGAGGAAAAAAGGAGAGGGTGAAGAAGGCTCTATAGCCAAAATGTTGAGTTTCTTTTCTTCTTGGAATAAAATTTTACTTGTTTCCTTGCAGCCTACTCATGCTGTCGCAGCTACCTACTTGAACTTCTTCAAATAAGAGATGAGCTGCCTTTCTAAATACAGATGCAGCCATTCAAAGTTCGCGATACAAACCCATACCACAAGCAACTACCTACGTCATACCGTGGTACGTGATTGGCTGGCCAAAATAACCGACAGGGGCACTCGTGGTGCATTGGTCAGTAGTGAAAAGATTTAATCATTTAATCTCTTTACTGTGCATGTTTTAATCCACTAAATATTGAATATTTATATGGAATTTTACAACTAAAGATACATTTTAGTAGCTGAGCATGAAAGAAGAGGAGCATAACGTATCTGAAGGTCATAAACAATATTAATTTAGGAACATAAACATATTATGTAAACTGTATATTGCTGGCATTGGTAGTTTAAAGAAAAAATACACACCAGTATTCCATTTCTCCCTAAACATTTTAAGCATCAAAGTCTTACACGTGGTTATTTCGGAAACGTTTTTACGTGTTCCTGACCATATTATTGTACGTTTATACAGTATACTTTGTGAAAATTGATCGTTTAAAACTTTTCTGCGAATATGCTCGTTATAGGAATAAAAAAAAGCATACTTTTAGAATTGGATTGATAGGGAATATAATATGGAATCGCATATCTAAAGATATTAATAACGATATAATTATATTCATGTACTGTAGCACAAACAGTAGTATAAGACTTTCTATTGATGTGTATGGCTGTTTAGCAGTTGATCATGTAACTGTGTTTGTGGTGTGATGGCTTAAGCTTGTGTCTTATCAGCTTGAGGTCTGGTGTTCAAATCCCGCTATTGCTATGAGTTTTCTTTTAACAAATAAACATTTAATTGAAAAACTAAAAAAGCAAATATTATGGACACTATATTGACATGTTTTATATTCCTAAATATCACAGCATGTTCGTACTGTATGTACACAGCGGTACCGCAGGGTGTAGGGTGCAAATCCACATGAGCCCGAAAGCCCTACATTAATGTAGCGCATTTGCTCGGCGCTGCAGCCAAAGAGCGCCCGGCTGGGGTACATGGCGAAGGGCAGGACGGATAGAGCCTATTTCTCTATTCTGAAAATGCATCCTAAGCAAAAAAGACATTTCTAACCAATATATCTTTTACCCAGGAAACTCAAGTTCCCTCAAAACACAAAATAGCAAGCTCTCTCTAGCAAAGGTTCAGGTATTTCGCTCCAGCCAGGTTTTATTTGGATGATCATGAAACAGGGGCTTTTGCCTGTGTAGTGGTTTGATGGGTTTACTGAGACAATTATTAATTGTAGCAGTAATCACGAGGTTGTTCGTTGGGGCTTTTAGAAAATCAATCGTCAGAACAACTAACAATGCACACACACGGGTTCAATACACGGGATACATTTATTAATATAACTGTGCACCAAACATATACTAGTCTGCCTGGATACGAGCGGCAGACCTTACGGTGAGGGTTATCAATATACAAGGTATATAATCTCGAAGAGATGCAAACACAAAGAGATACACAACAGAGAATATATGTCAATATATATCGTTCGGTTACCAAATCGCTAATCAGTGTTATTACCCACTGTTACTCTAAACTCGGAAGCAAATACATTACTCATGAATTAAATTGATAACAACTTGTGTTGAGGTACAATTGAATTCTCGAAACGCAATGTAGAACATGGGGTTAACTTATCCACTGTGTTTGGATTTGGAATTTCCCGGCACGAACACCAAACCAGCTGACAGGCTCTGTTGTAGCCTCTGTTCCAGCGGTTGTCCAATGGGCGTTGTGTCGGCGTCCTCTGGCTACCGGCCAACCAGTCGAGGTGCAGCTCGGAGTAGGACGGGCGGAGGAATCTAACTGCGGTGCGCAGGGCAGTCGTTGCTCCGAGGGGATCTACCAGCAGTCCGGCTGGCTAGTAGAAAGTCTCTATGCACAGAGTGTGACCGCGAGTCCTCACAAGTCACTCTTTTGCCTGGGAAGAAACTGGTTCGTTCCCGGTCCAGCGCTGCTTCTGAATAAGCTATTCAGGTGGTCGACGAGGGTCCAACTGTAGGCTGCCGTTGATCAAGCGGAGCATTCACGTTGGTAGAATTCTGAGTACGTACGGGATCCTCGGCCTCGCGCTTATAATTATATACCTGTCCCAGGTACATTTTCTTGCTCTGTGCATAACGTACCTCTATCTCATAGCCTTGTAGGCTTGTAGGGCCATCATCCATGCCACAATCCTGCTATTTGACACCCTGCCTGCTTTCAGTCTCTGGTTATGCAGGAATGTCACAGGTTGGTGGTAGGTTTCGATGATGATCTTTTGTCCTCCTACATAACTACGGAAGTGTTCTACCGACCAGACCGTAGACAACAGGGCCTTCTCGCAGTCCAAGAACTTTTGCTCCACTGGGGTCAGGGCTCGACTGGCATACGCCACCACCCTTCGCTCTTGGTCATATTCCTGACTCAGAGCAGCCCCAAGGCAGTGCTCTGAGAACCCTGCTTCAAGGTAGAAGACCTTATTTTTGTCAGGGTAGGCCAAGCACGGCGCACTACCGAGTTTGCGCTTCAGCTCCATCACAGCCTGTTCTGGGGAAGGTCCCCACTCAAAGGGCACGTCTTTCTGCAACAGCTTGTGGAGGGGCCTTGCTATTTCAGCGTAATCCTCAATGAACTGCTGGGAATAATTACATACTCCCAGAAAGCTGCGCAGTTCAGACAGGTTAGTGGGCGACTTCATATTCTGGATAGCTTGGACTCTGCTGGACTGTGGCTGTATGCCTTGGGCTCCAACCAACAGTCCCACGTACTCCGCTTGGGTCCTACACCACTGTCCCTTAGCCAGAGACAGTTTGGCCCCTGCACGGGAGAGCTGGGTCAACACATGCCTGATCTCGGCCATGTGTTCTTCCCAGGTCTGACTCCGCATCAGAATATCGTCCACATAGACCAGGTTGCCCCTGGCGGCTGCATCACTCATGGCTTTGTGCAGAAATATGTTGAACTCCGCTGGGGAGTTGGAATACCCAAAGGGGCATCGATTCCAGGTGAACTGCCTGTTTCCGAAGGAAAAGGCCAGTTTGTACTGGTCTGTCGGTTCTACCTTAAGGGTCCAGAACCCATTGGCCACATCCACTGTGGTGAAATATTTCGCTGTTGTCACCTTGGCTAACTCCTGATCTAGGTAGATCATTGGCCATCGTGACAAAGGAACCTGTTTATTCAGCTGCCGGTAGTCAATGGTCAGACGCCACTTACCATTGGGTTTCAGCACCGGCCACAGTGGGGAGTTATAAGTGGAGTTACACTCCCTTATGATCTGACGCTCTAGTAGAGCATCCAACGTATGCTTTATGGACTCGTATGCCGTGAGGGGAATGCGATACTGCCTGACATAGGTTGGGCGGGCGCCAGGGGCTGTGGGAATGCGCACTGTGTGCAAATCCGTCACCCCGCAGTCATAGGCATCCCGTGCAAACACTTCCTGGAAATCCTGGAAGATCTGACGCAGCTGCTGACGCTGGCTTTCCGTTTCCAGGGCATCTGCCTTACCAACCTGTTCCTGTACCTGCTCTAGGAACCCCGCTTTTGACGGCATGGCGGTATCCCGGGTCGCACTCTTGGCTGAGTGGTCCGTCGGAACACCTGCGTGTACTGTGTACACAACCATCTCATCCTTATCGCTAAGGTCCACTCTGCACACCTCCTGGTTGCAGAATCCCTCTATTGGCGTAATTGTGATCATCCGCCGGGGGTAGGTGTAGTACACCTGCTCGTTTCCCCCCTCCCTGGCCAAGGGACCAGGGAGCTGCCCCAGTACTGGGATGGCCAGTTCGAAATCATAGAAACCATTGTCGATTACCAGTCCCATGTCAGTGCGAGCAGGGATTTTGACATCTTGTTTTGCTATGTTCTGCACCAACAGGCAGGTGGCTCGGCCATTCCGTTCCAGTCTGGGGGTACCACAGACTGCTAGGTTCAGTCTGATAAACTGAGCTGATGGTTGGAAGAAAACCATCTCAGCATCCATTCTCTGTCCCTTCTTCAGGACAAGGCGTACCGGAAACCCTGCTGTTGATGCAGGAACGATCAAGTCCGATTCATTTACAACCTGGCAGGCCTGAGGAATCGTCTGACCTGACCGAATGTTCTCGGGGTCGCTGCTTAGAGAGTGGGCATCTGGGTTCACCCGTGTCCACAGCACACTGTTTACTGTGTCCAGCTGGGCGCCCAGTCGAACCAAGAGGTCTGCACCAATACAGACCGAATTGGTCAGCTGAGGTGCTACCTGGAAGTAGTGAGCAAACTTCCTTTTTCCGATGGAGATGGAAGCTACACAACTTCCTTTGCTCCAAATGGACCTATGAGGTGGGGGTGCCCACCACAGAACCTGTGACTGTGTCACCAGGGTCACCTGACGGCTTCGCGACAGGTCCTTGAACAGACCTTCACTGATTATGGACTTCTCAGAGCTGAGGCTGAGAATTACATCATCAACCTGCACTTCTGCCACCTGGACCCCTCCCACCACCATGGGGTGGTAGTCCTGGTCCCCCTGTACCAGGGCGCACAGAAAGGACTCCCATTCATTACCGGACAGGGAGATCCACTCTTCTTCAGGGATGAAAAAGGGGTGTGCTTTACCTGGCGGGTCAAGCAGCTGCTCGGAGCACTGCTCCTGTAGTTGGGAGACTGTGGGAGTGCTGGCCTGGGCAGGACTTCCCTGTAGTTTTGGAAAGCAAGAAGAGACATTTATTTCTCGTCCAGAGGAACCAAGTGGAACCTCCAACTCAGCTATAGTGTTCAGTGGGCACTGTGTGGTCACAGCATAACCACTGAACCCCCCTTTTTGCTGTACGACAGGCTTAGGGTTTTTGACCTGAGCCCACAATTTTCCACGCTGGCAGTCCACCAGAGGCTCCAGCCTGTCAAGCAGGTCTTGGCCAATGAGTAGTGGCTCTGTTTTAAACCTAGAGATGTAAACAGGATGCACCACATTCATTGGCCCGAACCTAAGTGCCACCCACACTCGGTGTGTGATCCTGGCATGATCCTGGGTATAGCTGGAAATATCTATCTTACACGGTTCTACCTTGTCTGATGCCTTTTCCTTTCGCTACTTGCTTGAGCTCGCTGAGTAGATCGGCTGACATCAAACTAATTTCAGCCCCAGTGTCAATCAGTGCTTCTCTATCTAAGACGCTTTCAAGAGAAACCTTGATATAAATACGCCTTGCTTTGCCTTTCTGGCTGAGATTCCCTAAGAATTGTTGGAAGCCTGCCTTTCCTTTGACTTCAGGGGCGGTGTCAGCGCCCAACTCAGAGTCACAGCCTTCTTTCAGGCAGGAACCCTCCCACCCAATCAGATAGACTGAGGGAGGGGTTTGGGATGGATCCCCGCCTCCTCCAGTGAGAAGGGGCGTGGTCCCCCTAAGTTCATTCACGCTTCCGGCATTCGGTGCGGAAGGTTTACCCTGTCCTGATCTCTCAAGCAGGGCTTGTTCAAGCCGGGCCAGACGGGCTGCAGTCGACTCCTTTTGTCCAGCCTTATGATAGGCTCTGCCTGAGCCCTTGCCTTCCCCGTAGCGCTCACGGCGGCTCTGACGCTTAGTGCGGTCCTGCCTGCCTATTTTGCGCCAGGGCTTATAGGGCTCAGGAACCTCAGCTCCCTCGAGCTGAGGCGAGTCGTCAACCCTGCTGGCTTTAGTGGCGAACACGGCCGTTTTAGTAGGTTTTCGCTCTGAGGAAGCAGAGACTTCAGCTCCCCAGGCTTTTTGAGCCAACCTTCTAATGTCAGCCATTTTCATCGCTTTTGCATCTGTGTGCATCACAATCATTTTCCTGACTGAGGGATGCAGATTAGCAATGAATAAACCTTTGAAATTCACGTTCTCTTCGCAACCCTCTTCATTCCGCCCTGCAAAATAAGTGTGCCTAAGCCTCTCATAATAGTCGCGAGGGTCTTCAGCTTTTTCGTGCTTAATATGGTGCGCAGCGGCCACGGCAGCTATGGGATCGATAAAAGCCGAAAATTATCCGATCATTGCCTGACACAGCTCCTCAAAGCTATTACAGACCTCCGGTCCTTGTCTAGACATCCACTCGTGGACCGCTCGGCTAGTAGTTTTCCTTACTAACATAGCCTTTTCCTGTTCGGACGCTCCGGGCATAAACTGCAAAGTATATCTCAGCTCATCGATGTAGGTTTCCACATTATTCCCTGACACTGACGGGTCAAACCTTTCTACATCTTTGGCTAACTGCCTCAGGGAGTGGAGGTTAATTTTTACGGTTTCTCCGCGGGCAGGGAGACGGCCGTGATCAGGAGCAGGGGGTCTCTGCCTGAATTGCATCGCCCTTGCGTCTCGCGCAGGACTCGGCGATCTCCCCCATGCCGATCCGACCACAGACCCTAGCCGGGAGAAACCTCCTCCCGGCCCGCTGGGTGAGCGCTCCGGGCTGCTAGGTGGGCTGGCATGCAAGTGGGATCTAGCCTGTTTTGCTTCCAGTACGGCAGCATCCTCCTTTTGCCTCTCCTGGCTGAGTTCATTTAAACTCTCAATTTCTTTTTCTTTTTCTTTCAAGCTCGCTTCCAGGTCTCTCCTAGCTACCTCAGCCGCAGTTTCTCTAGCAGACAGGTCATCAAATTTACCTAAAACTTCCCTGAGTCTGTCTTCACTTTCCTAATTTTTCACTCTCTTTTCTCTGATTATATCCAGCAACTCAACTCGCTCCGCCTTATATCTTTCTAGCTTTCCCTGAAGCTTCTGAAACTCTGTCAGCTCGGACAAAGACAGTTCCAGCTGTTTAGCTAGATTTAAGGCGAAACTCGATAGGACCTGAACTGCCTTCACGGAGCCTCCTGTGTTAAGCTGGTTCGCTACCTTAGCTACTAAATCTACTTGCAGCTTCTCAATATCATCAAAGTTCAACTTTTCGATACCGCTCCAGTAACCAGGATTGTCGTCGCTAGAAATAGTACTTATAAGCGACTCCACTTCAGACATTTTAGCAGCCATTGTCATTACGTCAGAGAAACTTTAAGAGTATTACTTTTTTTTCCTTTTACCAAAATACAGTATGGAATCTAAAGACCCGAGCAGATGGATTTCCAATCAGCACGCGTTACACTAAACGCTAGAAAACAGGGGGATTTCTTTGCGCAGTTATCAGCACACCCGGTATTCGCGTATAGAAGCCGCGGTGCTGTGCTGAACTTGAACTCACAGCAATATCAGTTATTCTGTGCGATTGATTCTCATTTCATTCTAAACTCGCCCGCACAGGGACGCCATTAAATGTAGTGGTTTGATGGGTTTACTGAGACAATTATTAATTGTAGCAGTAATCACGAGGTTGTTCGTTGGGGCTTTTAGAAAATCAATCAGAACAACTAACAACGCACACACATGGGTTCAATACACGAGATACATTTATTAATATAAACTGTGCACCAAACATATACTAGTCTGCCTGGATACGAGCGGCAGACCTTACTGTGAGGGTTATCAATATACAAGGTATATAATCTCGAAGAGATGCAAACACAAAGAGATACACAACAGAGAATATATGTCAATATATATCGTTCGGTTACCAAATCGCTAATCAGTGTTATTACCCACTGTTGCTCTAAACTCGGAAGTAAATACATTACTCATGAATTAAATTGATAACAACTCGTGTTGAGGTACAATTGAATTCTCGAGACACAACGTAGAACATGGGGTTTACTTATCCACTGTGTATGGATTTGGAATTCCCGGCACGAACACCAAACCAGCTGACAGGCTCTGTTGCAGCCTCTGTTCCAGCGGTTGTCCAATGGGCATTGTGTCGGCGTTCTCTGGCTACAGGCCAACCAGTCGAGGTGCAGCTCGGAGTAGGACGGGCGGAGGAATCTAACTGCGGCGCGCAGGGCAGTCGTTGCTCCGAGGGGATCTACCAGCAGTCCGGCTGGCTAGTAGAAAGTCTCTATGCACAGAGTGTGACGGCGAGTCCTCACAAGTCACTCTTTTGCCTGGGAAGAAACTGGTTCGTTCCCGGTCCAGCGCTGCTTCTGAATAAGCTATTCAGGTTGTCGACGAGGGTCCAACTGTAGGCTGCCGTTGATCAAGCGGAGCATTCACGTTGGTAGAATTCTGAGTACGTACGGGATCCTCGGCCTCGCGCTTAGAACAAAGTCCAAGTCCTTTTGCAGACAACAGCAGTTGTCACGTGATTGTCTCTGAGGATGCGCGAAAATGGCCAAGGAGAGCCCAGAACTGAGCTTGCGCTCCCTTTTTGATCAAGACCTAGATGTGTGCTGATTGGTTGAGAGTTTGGCGGGCATTGGAGACCCACGTGGTATTACCACGCCCTGCCAGTCCCTGATTGGTTGGTCAAGGTGAAATATAAGTCACTTACTCTTGACACTTAGGAATGCAGTCCAGATGTCCATTCAGCACTCCCTAGACTGATAGGCGCCAATGGATGACCATTGATCATGATAGCCAGGCTTAGCTAATTGCATCCCCGTCTGGGAGCTTGTTTCTTATCAAAAGAAAACATCTTAAATCAGCCTGCATGAATTCTTTCTCTGTGGCTGCACCACAGAGATGGAGGGTGAGATGGGGCCTACTTTAGGAGCATACCAACGCTTAATTCTGTCTTACTAACAAGCATTGCCGCTACACTGGGTAACCCTCGTAAGGGCTGTGGCCACCTGT
Source organism: Lepisosteus oculatus (assembly GCF_040954835.1). NCBI lineage: Eukaryota > Metazoa > Chordata > Actinopteri > Semionotiformes > Lepisosteidae > Lepisosteus > Lepisosteus oculatus. Next base: position 17,223,415 of record NC_090713.1, read on the forward strand.
TACACCCAGGAGTTGCTCAGGCTTTGGATGTTCACTGCCCCAAGGTTTGGTCTCTTTCTGGGTCAGCTAGCATCTGCCACAGATTGTCCATCCTGCCTGCTTCTGACACAAATGCAGCATTTTTGAGTTCACACAGGACAAACAGCATATGGAGACATGGTAGGAAAAACAAGCAACCACATTTATTCTCTCTTCAACACCACACCAAACACAAGATTTACACACACATAAGGGAACAGGTACACAGGTTAAGGGTGGTAACTCGTTAACAGAAGACTACACACTTACAAAGCTACACAGAACACTTAAACTAATATAACACTATTTACATAAGCAGGGTCAGCTGCTGGTCATTGTTCTGACCCTCAGACTCCCCCTGGCTACAACTCCCAGCCTGCTTCGCGGTACCCTGAGTGCCTAGGTGCACTTCCTCTTCACCACCGGGTGAGGGTGCTACAATACTTTCCTGTCTGCTCAGCCTTACTGATATCACCTCCTTTGTTACCATTGTTGAGTAGACTTACTTCTTACTGAATTACATATTTATTTCTACAAGTCCTTTCCGCAAAGGTTTAAATGCAGTAATTTGCAAGTTATGATTTGCAATAATTTTAAAGTAACTGAGATCCTATTTACTGTTTCCTGAAGCCCCTTTCCAAGATCTAGCCATAAAGCTGTCTTTGGGAAACTGACAGGTTTGCATTTAGTAATTAAATATGGTATAAAACTGTGTAAATCATTTATAAACACTGAAGTAAAGCCAGCTGGCCTTTTTATAATAATAATAATAATAATAATAATAATAATAATAATAATTGCTTACACTTATATAGCGCTTTTCTGGACACTAATGGGGACTCCCCTCCACCACCACCAAAGTGCAGCATCCACCTGGATGATGCGACGGCAGCCATAGTGTGCCAGAACGTTCACCACACATCAGCTATCAGTGGGGAGGAGAGCAGAGCCAATTCATAGATGGGGATTATTAGGAGGCCATGATTGATAAGGGCCAATGGGAAATTTGGCCAGGACACTGGGGTTACACGCCTTTTATTTTGGCTTCAGTGATAGAGGGATAGATGTTGCTTCCTTTTTAATAATTGTAACTTGAATTTGTTCTGTAAGAATACCATATGCCTTTCTTCACATAGGTAATAGGTTAACCTATTAATTATTAATTAATATAATCATTAATAATTAATGATTAGCAGTGGAAAGCAACCTCTCTCCAGCTCTCATTGACCGTACAAGTCTGAGCTCCTGTACTCCTAGACTCCTCTCTCCACAACCCTGGAACCTTCAGCTTTCACTACTTTCTCAGTTCCCATCTGGGGCTGCTGCTAGAACTGGCCCCTTCAGGGGTGATCTTTCATGGGATCAGGAGTCTCCCCACAAGACTCTGTTTCTCACTGACAAACCTGACAGTGAGGGTCTAACACAAACCGCCAGACTCTGCTACTCACTGTCTGCTTGACAGAGAGAGCCTCACCCTAACCTAGACAGACCACTTCTGTCTGTTTTCTGATCCTTAATATGAGAAATTGGGCTGCCCATGGGTATCCCTGATTCCTCCATAATCCTGTGTGTCAATGAATGCTCTTCTCTGTGAATCTGGGAACATCTGGAGTGTCTCCACACTGCTCTCTGGTGGCCAAACCATGAAGAAGCCATGGCATCTTCACTTGGGTTTTCACTAAAGAAGAAGCAGACAACCTGCCTCAAAACATTTCAACTGCTCTTCAGGTACAGGAGAGACTCAAAAATAAATCAAACTCCGGGTCTTGATGGCATCTCACCAACATTACCCAGTGAAATAAGGTGTTCTTCAGAAGACACTGACAGAGCTCTTCCAGCAGCAGCTCAACACTGGGGCTGTACCCAGGATTGCTAATGCAGCGCCCTTCCACAAGGGTGACAATACTGACCCAATTACAGACCAGATCACATCACTTCTATAACATGTGAGCTTATAGAAACGATTCATAGAACTAATCACCTATATGGAAATAATATTCTAGTCACAATGGATCTAGAAAAGATAGGTTTTTCTTAGCTACCTAATAGATCAAGCTTACATGTGACATACACTGAGCGTATGATATGATGTATTAACATTTTTGAAGTTCCTCATAAAAGATGAATTCTCAATTTACAGACAGAAGGCACTCAGTTAAATGTGTGGTTATGGATTGAACTGGTTTAAACAACATGAAACACAGGGTGCAGACAGTAAGGGAATATTGAAATTGGGGTGATACACAGTAATTAAATGAGTCAAGGGGAACTACTGTATATTAGGACCTGCTCCCTAATTTATATGAAGAATTTGGATTCTTGTATATAAAGTAAATTAGTCAATTTTACAAAAAGATTAGAAAGCTTTGTGAATATTTTTGAAGCAGAAATTTTCATTTAAAAAGATTTAGATAAACCTCAAGATTAGGTGTTTCTATGCAAGTATAGTAGTGTATAAAATGAATTTAGTCTTAGGTTAGTTGTGAGAAAGACACAGTGAGTTTATTATGTACTGTATGCATACAGGAATGACACAGCCATAGAGTATCCACAGCCACAGAGTAGCGGTGAAATTCAAAACATGAATTGAGGTATCCCTGTTTAAATAGAAGAGTAAGCACAGAAGATGAAAGAGATTCCCGATAAATAGCACCATCACCCTTCCCCTAAGGGGGTGATTGACATCACCCATGATTGACATATTCGTACATCAAACAAGAACACAGGCAGCTTGTTTATGACCCCGGATATTCATCCTCTACCAGTCATGGAGCATCTTGTTATTGTTTATGAATGGCATCTGCTGGATCACTGCCAAATGGTGTATTACAACACCTGCTATTTCTCAAGCAGCCCAGGCAACAGTTAAGGGCCTGAAGAAGCTCTTAACCCTTTCCTTCAGTCATAAAAAATAAGGTCTAAACATAAAATAGGAAACACTGAGCTGGAAGGGACTACTTACTCAATGAAAAAGATTCAGGTGTTGTGAGGAAGCAATAAATAAGGCAAACACAACTTTAGGCTATACAGTATACTCACCGTGTATTATTCTAATCAAGGGATGTTCTGTTAAAATTGTATGAAGCACTAGTTAGGCCTTATTTAGAATATTGCATACAGTTCAGGTCATCATGTACCAATAAAGATATTGCTGCTCTTGAATCAGTACAGAGAAGAGAAGCCAGATGCAGGACTATGAGGGAACTTTATCCAAGTTCTTAAAACCTTCAAAGACATTGAGAAGGTCAACACAGCAGACAAACCAGAGGACACAAGGGGGAATATGTGGAAGTGCATTTCAATCCAGGAACAGAAGGCATGTCTTTGTACAGAAGATTGTGGGAAAATGGAACAAGCTTTCTGGCCATGAGGACTCCCCTCCAGTAGTCAATACCATGATGTTACGGTTACCAGACTGCGCCAGTTCGATCCCCACACAGGAGCTCTCAGCGGGGAGGAGAGCAGACTGATGAAGCCAGCTCATACTGTAGATGGGGATTATGAGGAGGACATGATTTGTGAAAGTCTGGGGGAAATTTGGTCAGGACACAGTTGTAACACCCCTGCTTTTTCCAAGAAACACCCTGGGATTTTTAAAAACCACAGAGACTCAGGAACATGTCTCATCTGAAAGATGGTGCCTTTTTTACAGAATATTGTTCCCTTAGGTATACTGTGGCATTAGGAGCTGCACAGATTGCAGGGTGAGTGCTCCCTACTGTTCAGAAAGGTACTGTAACCTGTGCTTTGTAAAGTTCTTTTTTCAATTTCCACAATCCAAATTTCTGGGTGCAGCTAGCGATATGAATTATAGGTTTGGGTAATTTTTAATATATATATATATTTGTTGTGAGGGAATGTACATTCTTGACTGGATCGCACAGCTGGGGTGTACCTGAGAGGCTTATAATTAACTAGAGGTGTAGGCAGGGATAATTAACTGATAATTAGAGCAGGTGGAAGAGAAGAGGATTGTCTCTTTGGGAAAAAGACCAGTGGAAGTTATATTTAAACAGCTATATTTTAACAGTAGTTATTCTTTGGATGTTTTGAGGTTTGTAACCAGTCCTGCCTCATTTCTCTTTAGGAAAATTCTTGTTTAAAATGTAGTTGCTTTAGCACTCCAGTAAGAAGTATACCTTTTGTTTTAATTGTTTTTTATATCAAAAAGAATTTCACTGGCCAGTTGAAAGTAGGAAGACTGACATTGGGTGTAGCTTTGAAATAGACACTTCATTAATCGGCCATTGGTATGTTGAGGTGAATGTTTGGTTGATGTGTAACCTGTTTATTCTTTTTAAAAATCCTGTTATGACATCTAGAGGGGATACTCAAATCTGACAGTAAAATCGTCTCTGGTGTTGATCCAATTAATCTTTGGACAGGTAGATAATCATGTTCCTAAACTCACTTACGTCTTATACTCATTTGAAATTTAAGATTATATATTCATCTGGTATGGGTTTTTGATATGTACATGCTATGTGTTTTGCGCAATATTACATGCAATCACCTGTCAGAGTATTTTAATCTGCGTCAGTGTGGCCTGGCTCTGGCTCTGAGGAAGGAATGAGTTACCACTGAACTGAAATGGGGCGTGTTAATTGGAGCTCTTTACTTTAGGAATATTTACAAAGGAGCACAAGGTGATCACTATATACCTGCTAAACTAATTCTGTTTGTAAAATACTACATATGAGCCATCTGCCTTCTGACTGAGACTACAGCTTCTAGCCCTGATTCCTCTGTCTATCAGTTAGCTTGCTGTGCAAACTATAAATCAATATTGCTGTTCTCTGGTGGCATTAAATGATTAATGTCCCAATGATTTTTACATTGAAGGTAATTGCTTCGGTCTGTCTCATGCAGTAAAAATGAAATATACAATATTTATGAGAGAGATGGATATTCTGCATTCCTCTACTTTGATTGAAATCTAAACAGGAACTAAACAAGTTCAGCATTGACGTTCATCAAAGTTCTGTATACGTGTATACCCAACTTATTGTTTAGAGGCTGGTCATTCCTCTTCACTCTGCCTCTCCTGGTGTAAATCAGGGATGGTTTAATGTAGAAAAATGATTTTTGTTCTTCGGGCTGTGTGTGAGAATAGTGAAGATTAGTGAAGATTAGAAATGTGCAGATCAGAAGAGGTTTTGTGGAGAACAGACCTCACTTCAATGTGAATAACCCAAAGACATCATGTGCATAATGCCCTTTCACTTAGTGTGGACTGGTGGTCAAGACGTGAACTGACAGCAAGCTTTTGAGCTTTCTTTTTTTAAAGAGTAATTGCCTCTTACAAGCATGTCCGATTTAATAAAGAGAAAACCAATAATTATTATAATGATTCCTTCATGAGATTTTATTTGTAACATATTTAAATGATTGAAATATTAGGATCCTTCAGACTATAACCTTTCAGGTGCTGAGAAAGCAAACTAAGCACTAAACAGTTTTTAAATCACTAGCTAGGAGGAGACAAATGTCTCCAATGGGAGACCTGAGTTCAACATTGTGGGAAATGAACCCTGTTTCACTGACGAAATCATAGCATATTAAGCTTAATACCTAAATACATCTGAAATCCTTTTTGTGTGTTTATTACACAATGTTTATAAATGATATAAAAACTCAGCTCTGTTCATTTCAATTGTAGCAGCTCTGCAGCTGTTCTCAGCCTCAGCCCTCTGTGGTTCCTGTTAATAAGCCAGAGCAGCTCCTGTAGAGCTGAGGGAGGTTTTTGTACAGATGTGTATCACAGTGTGAATGGAAATCTACTGTATAACCACTCTGCCCACAGTAATAATCCCCTGCATCTTCAGCCTGGACTCCAGTGATTGTCAGTGTAAAGGCTGCCAGTGAACCAATCCCAGACTGACGGTTTGCTGCATATTAAACCAGGAGCTGTGGAGCCTGACCACATTTCTGCAGGTACCAGTGCAGGTAGCTGGTACTACTACTGGTAACAGAGCTGCTGGTTTTACAGCTGATAGAGACAGAGCTTCCTGGGAGAACAGACTGAGCTGGAGACTGAGTCAGAACAATCTGCCCACTGGACTCTGGAGGTAAAATAGAAACAAGAATTATTAATACATACTTTTTATAAATATGTACACATTTGTTACATTTCTATTGAAGTACTTTAAAATTGTAGGTTTATTCTAAATTTATTTATATAAAAGTTATTTCTCACATTGGTTAATATTGTGAAATTAATGTTAATAAAATAAAAACAGAGAAGTATTTTCTTTAATCCTCACCTTGAGCAAAGAGCCCCAGTGTCCCCAGCAAAAGAATCAGTGTCATCATTGTCCTGTGTGTGTCAGTGACTCTGAAAGGGCTGAACAGTGACTGATCCACACTGTGAGTCTTAAAGTGTTTGGAGCAGTGAGGCGGCACAGGTATGCAAAGCTCCTTCCTGTCACAGACAGTTAGAAAAGGCCTGAGCTGGGAGAACAGATGTAATCTGCAAGGGTTAGGTCTGTTGTTATGTGTATATAATATGTAGTTAACGTACTCCAACGTTAGATCTCTACCACATTAAGCTGTGCATATACGTCTCTTAAAAACAACAGCTTTTTCTATAAACATTCTGAAAGCACTGATCCAGCGGAAACTTGCCTTCCCCTGAAGGTCCTCTTGCCAGCACTTGGGGATCCCAGTCCTTTGCTGGGCTTGCTACAGAACCTGCTATTCCTCTGTTTGTTTATTCCCATCAAACTCTCCCCAGTGACCCTGCTGTTGACTTTCCACACAGCTCCTCTCATGCTGGTCTCTCCACCTTCTCCACCTTCCACCAGACTGCAGCCTTCACTCACTCCCTGCCCAGTCAGCCCACACATCTCTCGCTCTCTGCTTCCTGCTCGCTGCCTCACCTCCCTCATCTCTCTGATCTCCCAAAGATCCCTGCAGTCCTGCGTTTGGGGCTCAACCTGTCATTTCACTGCAGGGCTGAATAGCGGCTGCAGCGTAACATACATGGTATACAACTTATTGAAACAACACCAAAACATGCATAATAAACTGATGGAGCTTGCTAACACCTTTTACATGCTGAACTGTGACCATCACGCTTGCTTGATCACAGATGCCCCCCCGTACTTACCCCCAAATGAACGTTTACCCAAATGGTGAATGTTCACACTAAACTCCTGATGAGAAAGGAAGGTTTCTATTTCCTGGAGTTACATCAAAGACAGGAGAGGGGAAACATACATATATATATATAAGTTATGCAGGGCCATATCCCCTTTGAGCTATGATAAGTACCATAACTATTATAGTCCAAATTGTGGTTCCTTGTATGCATACATTAAAGCTTGGCTGGACGAACAAAGGCTCGAATTATTTGGTTTCCACAAATTGGTACTGTGAGCAAGGTACTCCAATGGCACGAGACTTTTACACCCAGAAGGCATCTGAGATACTATACAGGAACTAAAGAACGATCAGACTGGGAGGTTAGAAAAAGAGACTTGCAAGAAAAATTAGCAGCACTAAACAAAAGGAAAGATGTGTTGTTAGGACAGAGAGATCAGTTAGAAGAAGAGATTAGCTGAAAAAGTTGAAATGGTTAGGGTTTATGCACAGACAGAGAGAGAGGAGCTGGCCACCCCCTCGACTTCAGCTGTAGCTAAATTATATCCTACCATACCGAAGACAATAGCGGGGATTGGTGGGAACAGTTTCCTCGATGGACTGATGATAGCTCCGACCTTCGAGATCCCCAGGAGGATCTTCGGGTAAAATACAAAATGGGAGAAGCACAGCTTTATCCAATAGGAGACAGCTCTTATACCTGTGGAGAGCAATCTGGTATAACTGTAACACCGAGTGGGGACCAGGGTTCTGACGAAGATGATCCTCTAACCTTCACTATTAGAATGCGGCGACTCCGGGGTGGTGGGAATAGAAAACAGACTACTTCCCCAAAACCCGAAGATATAGATAGGTGGGCGAAAGAGGTCCCACACCCTAAAAACGGTATGCAACAAACTTGGAGAGCTTTGATGGAGCTCAAAGATACTTAAGGTATTACCCCTCTTACTGTGACAATGATTTTAAGGAGAGCTGGGGAAAAGAAGGCTGGAACTATTAGAGATTTATTCAAAAACAGAGGAAGGGGAGATTGGGAATATTTGAAAAATTGGCTGTGCGGTCAATATCTGCCCGAAACTGATTGGAAAACAAAATCAACAAAAAGAATCTGACGATGTGTCAGACTATATTGAAATATTGGCCAATTCATGGGCAGAATTTTCGGGACAAGAAGATGAGGAGCACAATTTTATGGAACAAAGAGCGTCAGTAATTAAACAACAGTTCTTGAATGGTTTAAAACTTGATATAGCTTAAGTATTTCAGCTTCGGTACCCTGATCTCTCTACCGATAACAGTAAACTGTTTGAAGAGATCGCTGATGAGGCAAGGAAAATTGAGAGAACTATGTATGCAAAAGTACGCACGGTTCAAATGGGAGTGCGTTTCACTCCCAAACAAAGTGCTCCCCCAAAGGGGAAGGATTACAAATCGCCTAAGTCCACAGGGGACAATAGTCGTACACAATATAAGCAATGTACAGATGCAGCCATTCAAAGTGAGCGGTACAGACACGTACCGCAGGTAAGATGACACGGGGTACCGCGGTGCGTGATTGGTTGACCAACAGGGGCACTCGTGGTCCGTTGGTCTGTCGTAGAAAGACTTACTGTAAACGTCTTTACTGTGCCCGTTGTAGATATTGAATTTTACCACTGAAGGGAAATCTTAGTAGCTGAGCATAAAAAGAATAGGAGCATACTGCAACGCGTGTGAAGGCCATAAACGATATTAATTTTGGAACGTAAACATACAGTATATAGCTGGTCTTGGTACTTTAAAGAAAAAAATACACACCAGTATTCCATTTCTCCCTAAACATTGTAAGCTTCGAAGTCTTTAACTAACGTGATACCGGAGTCAACAAGCATACTTTTAGAATTGGATTAAAAGGGAATATAATATGGAATCGCGTATCTCAAGAATTTAATAACGGTATGATTATATCCGTGTACTGCGGCAGGGCTGTGTAGGGCTGTTTTGCCTGCCTGCTCATGTGAGCTGTCTTGTAGCCTACTGGTCTAGGTGTGTGACTACCAGCTGGAAAGTTGTGTGTTTGAATCCAGCTGGTGCTGGACCTCTCAGTTTTATTTATTTATTTTTTAATCGCGTAACATAAACATATTACCGTATGCAAACTGTACTGTATACAATATGTATATGTATATTTAATGTCTTAACTGTGCCTGTTTAAGTATTGAATATTCATATTTAATTTTACCACTGAAGGGAAATCTTAACATAAACATACAGTATATGGCTGGTCTCGGTACTTTAAAGAAAAAAATACACACCAGTATTCCATTTCTCTCTAAACATTGTAAGCTTCGAAGTCTTTAACTAACGTGATACCGGAGTCAACAAGCATACTTTTAGAATTTGATTAAAAGGGAATATAAAATGGAATCGCGTATCTCAAGAAATTAATAGTGATATAATTATATTCATGTTGCAAAAGAACTGCAACGGACATAAAAACTCCCTTGCTTTTAACAGAGCGTTCCATAATTTCTAACTACGAAAATGCCAGGTGAAAGGATTTGTAAACATATTTTGTTAAAGCAAGTCAGTTTTTTCCACAACACATAAAATACATTTTTCCAAGAAAGTTTAGCCTTTGTCACTAATGAAACCACTAAATAAAGACATAAATATAGAAATCTTAAGATTTGTTTTATTTAATGTTGGTAGCAGGATGAGCTGTCAGAGTGTATATTTTGTTGCAGAGTTGCTGCAAGATGTTAACAGTGAAAAAGGTATTTAGAAATGAGTTATTTCAAGATGAAAAAGAAAACATACACGAAACATGGTTTCATTACGACCAGAATCGGTCTTGAGATATTTTTAACTTGATTTACAGTATTTGAGAGGTATGTCTTAACACCGATACTACAGTGCTTAAGTACTGCTCACGTATATGTTTCTAGGTTTATATTATGCATTTCATACAGTCAAATTACTTTTGAGCAACTAATAAGAAGCGCGAAACGGTATGCGTTTTAGTTTCGTTTTGTGCTGGGACCCGTGGATTGATTAGAGATATCAAGTACATTCAAGTCATTTTTTAAATGTTGTAGTTCGTCTTGAAAAAATGTTACGAGTACATCATCTATCAACAATTACACAGGTTCTGTTTCCATATTGCGGATTTTGGTTAGGTATTATCAAATCCAGTGGCGCTGTGTGTTAGTTTACTGAGTCCCATGTCACATAGTCTGTGATTGAAACCTGTAAAACTGGTTTAATTTGTCACAGTCAGCACTCTTCAGGTGTGAGGGTCTTCTGCTCAGAATGAAACGCTAAAATGTTTGTGTATATTCTAATGGTAGTGGGGGCAGGGTGTGTGGGAACAGGTTTGGTTGAAATTGCATTGGAGATCTATGTTCTTCACACCTGAATCATTTTCTCTGAAAGCATTTTCTTCGCAGTTTAACCGATCTTGTTACAGCATGTTACAGTTTACTATATATTATTAACTATATTAATTTTAAGTGCTTAATGTAAAATCTTGTAAAAATATATTTTCATTGTTCAAATATACATTAAGTCTGACTATCATATAATAAGTTAAATACAAAACTAAAGAAAAAATAGGGTTAAATATAATTCAAAATGTTTTGCTAACAATGTTAACTGTTTATGAATAATAAAATGTATTAACTAAGGAGTAGGATGGCACAGTTGTTAGTATGTTTTTTGTTTTGTTTCTTTTTCATAAATACAACAGTAGTACCTGATGTCTCAGTGGCTTTCAAAATTAAATTATGCATGCAAAACTGTGAACTAGAAAGATAACTAAGATATCCATCCATTATATTCCATAATATCCATGAAATATATGGCGCTGAAATACAGTATGTGTGATGCAGTGGTGGCCTGACACGGTGAGGTGCGCTGGCAGCTGTGTGATGCAGTGGTGGTCGGGTATGTAGAGGTGCACTGGCAGCTGTGTGTTGTGACGCAGTGGTGGCCTGGCACGGTGAGGTGCGCTGGCAGCTGTGTGATGCAGTGGTGGCCTGGTACGGTGAAGTGCGCTGGCAGCTGTGTGGTGTGACGCAGTGGTGGCCTGGCACGGTGAGGTGCGCTGGCAGCTGTGTGATGCAGTGGTGGCCTGGTACGGTGAAGTGCGCTGGCAGCTGTGTGGTGTGATGCAGTGGTGGCCTGGCACGGTGAGGGGCGCTGACAGCTGTGTGGTGTGACGCAGTGGTGGCCTGGCACGGTGAGGTGCGCTGGCAGCTGTGTGATGCAGTGGTGGCCTGGCACGGTGAGGTGCGCTTGCAGCTGTGTGGTGTGACGTAGTGGTGGAAATGTTCACCATGTTTCACCATGCTGAAAATGTTTGTACCAGACTTTTTTGAGGCCTTTTTAATTGTGTCTGAAGTCTGATGTTGTAAATTTTATTCTTAAAAAGATCCATGAAAATGTCACTACTAAAGTTAGCTGGTACTGTTGGTATTGTAAGTGGCAAGTAGAGCTCATATTTTAGATTTTGTGTAGTTGCTAGCATTGAACTGTGTGTTGGATGCACATGAATATATTCATTATATGCCAGCGCACCTCACCATGCCAGGCCATCACTGCTTCACACCACACAGCTGCCAGCGCATGTAACCGTGCCAGGCCACCACAGCGTCACACCACACAGCTGCCAGCACACCTCACCGTGCCAGGCCACCACTGCGTCACACCACACAGCTGCCAGCGCATGTAACCGTGCCAGGCCACCACAGCGTCACACCACACAGCTGCCAGCGCACCTCACTGTACCAGGCCACCACTGCGTCACACCACACAGCTGCCAGTGCACCTCACCGTGCCAGGCCACCACTGCGTCACAACACACAGCTGCCAGTGCACCTCTACATACCCAACCACCAATGCATCACACAGCTGCCAGCGCATCTCACCGTGCCAGGCCACCACTGCGTCACATAGCTGCAAGCGCACCTCACCGTGCCAGGCCACCACTGCATCATACAGCTGCCAGGGCACCTCACCGTGTCAGGACACCACTGCTTAACACCACATAGCTGCCAGCGCACCTCACCATGCCAGGCCATCACTGCGTAACACCACACAGCTGCCAGCGCACCTCACCGTACCAGGCCACCACTGCGTCACACCACACAGCTGCCAGCACACCTCACCATGCCAGGCCACCACTGCGTCACACCACACAGCTGCCAGCGCACCTCACCATGCCAGGCCACCACTGCGTCACACCACACAGCTGCCAGCGCACCTCACCATGCCAGGCCACCACTGCGTCACAACACACAGCTGCCAGCGCACCTCACCGTACCAGGCCACCACTGCGTCACACCACACAGCTGCCAGCGCACTTCACCGTGCCAGGCCACCACTGCGTCACACCACACAGCTGCCAGCACACCTCACCGTGCCAGGCCACCACTGCGTCACACCACACAGCTGCCAGCGCACCTCACCATGCCAGGCCACCACTGCGTCACACCACACAGCTGCCAGCGCACCTCACCGTACCAGGCCACCACTGCGTCACAACACACAGCTGCCAGCGCACCTCACCGTACCAGGCCACCACTGCGTCACACCACACAGCTGCCAGCGCACTTCACCATGCCAGGCCACCACTGCGTCACACCACACAGCTGCCAGCGCACCTCACCGTACCAGGCCACCACTGCGTCACACCACACAGCTGCCAGCGCACCTCACCATGCCAGGCCACCACTGCGTCACAACACACAGGTGCCAGTGCACCTCTACATACCCGACCACCACTGCATCACACAGCTGCCAGCGCACCTCACCGTGCCAGGACACCACTGCGTCACATAGCTGCAAGCGCACCTCACCGTGCCAGGCCACCACTGCGTCACAACACACAGCTGCCAGTGCACCTCTACATACCCGACCACCACTGCATCACACAGCTGCCAGCGCACCTCACCGTGTCAGGCCACCACTGCGTCACACATACTGTATTTCAGCGCCATATATTTCATGGATATTATGGAATATAATGGATGGATATCTTAGTTATCTTTCTAGTTCACAGTTTTGCATGCATAATTTAATTTTGAAAGCCACTGAGACATCAGGTACTACTGTTGTATTTATGAAAAAGAAACAAAACAAAAAAACATACTAACATCTGTGCCATCCTACTCCTTAGTTAATACATTTTATTATTCATAAACAGTTAACATTGTTAGCAAAATATTTTGAATTATATTTAACCCTATTTTTTCTTTAGTTCTGTATTTAACTTATTATATGATAGTCAGACTTAATGTATATTTGAACAATGAAAATATATTTTTACAAGATTTTACATTAAGCACTTAAAATTAATATGGTTAATAATAGTAAACTGTAACATGCTGTAACAAGATCGGTTAAACTGCGAAGAAAATGCTTTCAGAGAAAATGTTTCAGGTGTGAAGAACATAGATCTCCAATGCAATTTCAACCAAACCTGTTCCCACACACCCTGCCCCCACTACCATTAGAATATACACAAACATTTTAGCATTTCATTCTGAGCAGAAGACCCTCACACCTGAAGAGTGCTGGCTGTGACGAATTAAACCGGTTTTACAGGTTTCAATCACAGACCATGTGACATGGGACTCAGTAAACTAACACACAGTGCCACTGGATTTGATAATACCTAACCAAAATCCGCAATATGGAAACAGAACCTGTGTAATTGTTGATAGATGATGTACTCGTAACATTTTTTCAAGACGAACTACAACTTGATATGTCTAATCAATCCACGGGTTCCAGCACAAAACGAAACTAAAACGCATACCGTTTCGCGCTTCTTATTAGTTGCTCAAAAGTAATTTGACCGTATGAAATGCATAATATAAACCTAGAAACATATACGTGAGCAGTACTTAAGCACTGTAGTATCGGTGTTAAGACATACCTCTCAAATACTGTAAATCAAGTTAAAAATATCTCAAGACCGATTCTGGTCGTAATGAAACCATGTTTCGTGTATGTTTTCTTTTTCATCTTGAAATAACTCATTTCTAAATACCTTTTTCACTGTTAACATCTTGCAGCAACTTTGCGACAAAATATACACTCTGACAGTTCATCCAGAGTCAGAGCCAACATTAAATAAAACAAATCATAAGATTTCTATATTTATGTCTTTATTTAGTGGTTTCATTAGTGACAAAGGCTAAACTTTCTTGGAAAAATGTATTTTATGTGTTGTGGAAAAAACTGACTTGCTTTAACAAAATATGTTTACAAATCCTTTCACCTGGCATTTTCGTAGTTAGAAATTATGGAACGCTCTGTTAAAAGCAAGGGAGTTTTTATGTCCGTTGCAGTTCTTTTGCAACATGAATATAATTATATCACTATTAATTTCTTGAGATACGCGATTCCATCTTATATTCCCTTTTAATCAAATTCTAAAAGTATGCTTGTTGACTCCGGTATCACGTTAGTTAAAGACTTCGAAGCTTACAATGTTTAGGGAGAAATGGAATACTGGTGTGTATTTTTTTCTTTAAAGTACCGAGACCAGCCATATACTGTATGTTTATGTTAAGATTTCCCTTCAGTGGTAAAATTAGATATGAATATTCAATACTTAAACGGGCACAGTTAAGACATTAAATATACATATACATATTGTATACAGTACAGTTTGCATACGGTAATATGTTTATGTTACGCGATTAAAAAATAAATAAATAAAACTGAGAGGTCCGGCACCAGCTGGATTCAAACACACAACTTTCCAGCTGGTAGTTACACACCTAGACCAGTAGGCTACAAGACAGCTCACATGACCAGGCAGGCGAAACAGCCCTACACAGCCCTGCCGCAGTACACGGATATAATCATACCATTATTAAATTCTTGAGATACGCGATTCCATATTATATTCCCTTTTAATCAAATTCTAAAAGTATGCTTGTTGACTCCGGTATCACGTTAGTTAAAGACTTCGAAGCTTACAATGTTTAGGGAGAAATGGATACGGTGTGTATTTTTCCTTGTGATATTTTAAGCTCTAGTTGAATGATAGGTGTCGCATTTTAAATCATTTTTGTAGTTAGAAATTATGAAACGCCCTGTTAAAAGCAAGGAAGTTTTTATGCCCGTTGAAGTAAAACAAAATGCCTGACAAAGTATGGCTTGGACAGATTCCAAGTGCTTGTACAAATGTGCTAAAGAAATTATACTTTGAGTATACAGCTTGTCCAAAGTCATCCATTATTAATACTATTAGTAATATCTTCAGTAAAGGCTTTGATGCATAAATATTTCTGATAAAGGTAGGTTGTGTACTTTTGTCCAGCTGAGCAATCTTGCTTTCATAAAATATACCAACATTTTAATGACTGATGATTAACATGCTGTAATACACAGTTCAAAATTAAAGGCTCAAATGCTGTACATGAGAGGTTAAGCTCCCCCTGGCGGTTTTACAAGGCGACGCCGGATAGTTAGTCACGTGACACACGTGAACCGCGTGATACCCCGGTGGGCGTGTCGCGGTATGCCGCGAAATACCTCACCCATTTTGAATGGCTGCATCTGTAATTATTGTCTAAAGTATGGGCATGTTCAGAGAAAATGTCATAAAAGGTATCAAAACATGAGAGACCAAAATCGTCCCTATAATCCAATGGATAAGGAAGGGCAGAAAAGACTTCTCTCACAATTAAAAGATTTAACTGAGGAGCAAAAGCAACAGCTCCGGGATCTTTTAAACCAGAAGACCCCCTAGTAGCCTCCCTACACCTCACTCAAATATTAGGGGAAAAAAATTGAAACTGAAATGTAAAATAAATAGTGAGGATGTTTCTCTGTTATGGATACCGGAGCTCAAATTTCATGCTTGTCTGAAAAAAATGCTCAACGATGTGAAGTTCAATATACAGGGAGGCGGCTGGAGGCTACTAGTGTAGGGGGGAAAGTTACTCTCAAAGAAACTAAACCACTTAGAGCAGAAATGAATGATGAGGAAGGAGGACAGGTCTCTATTTCGGCAATGTGGGTTGGTCCAACACCGGATATTTTGGGATGGGAGGACCTCAAACATTTACAGTGCATCTCTCTGACGGTGCAAGAAGGGCAGGTCAATATTAACATCTGGTCTCTTCAGAAAGACAAAGTAAAAATTCATGCAATTTGGACTAAAGATAAGGATGAGTGTGGCCTTTTGGATATGGAACTAGCTAATTCTACGGGAAACCACCCGTAAAATTTTTACAGGAAAGGAGCTGAGGATGGAATTCGGCCCATTGTGCAAAAACTGTTAAAACAGGGAATCATTAGGCGCACTCATAGCTCCAGCAACAGTCCTATTTGGCCAGTAAAGAAAGCCAGCGGGGCCTGGCGCTTTACTGTGGACTATTCTGAAGCTAACAAATGTATTACCAGACTGGCAGCCGTGGTAGCGGTCCCATCCACAATATTTCAGCTCTTAAACCCTGATCATAAGAAATTTTCAATAATTGACATGGCTAACGGGTTCTGATCAGTGCCCCTGCACCCAGAGGTGCAGGACTGGTTCGCATTTGTAGTGGATGGCGAACAGTACACCTGGACTAGGCTACCACAGGGATTTCATAACAGTCCCACGGTGTATCATATGGCACTGAGAACACACCTCAGAGACCTGCCTCCCCTCGCCTCTGTTGTTATTCAGTATGTTGATGACATATTGATCGCCTCTCCCGACGAGAGAACCCACAAGGAGGACCTGAAGGTAGTCCCATACCACCTGACTAAGAAAGGGCATAAAGCCAGTTATGACAAGGCCCAAATATGCCTAGATACCATAATCTATCTAGGGCAAAATATTAGTCAGGGATCTCTTGAGCTAACAGAAGACATGGCAAAAGCAATTAAAACTCAGCCCCCCCCAGAGACTGTCAGGGAGCTGCGCTCCTTCTTGGGCCTGTGCAATTTCAATCTGAATTGGGTGGATGCTTTTGCTGAAAGAGCTGAACCATTAACTGATTTATTGAAGGGGGCAGGGAAACCTAATGACCCCATTCCATGGCATAGTGAGGCTGAAGAGGCTTATAGGGATTTAAAGAAAGCTCTCTTGCAGGCTCCTGCACTGGGGTTCCCTCAGACGGATCAGGCTTTTTACCTGTATGTAAATGAGAAAAATGGGTATTGGACTGCTATGCTAACTCAGAAACATGAGGGCAGATACAGACCGGTAGGTTATTACTCAGGCCCCCTTGATGATGTAGCTAAGGGATGGGGACCTTGCTTGTGAGCAGTTCAGGCTGTCTGTTTCACAGTGCAAATTGTAAATAGTATAGTACTAGATCAACAATTAATAATGAGATATCCTCATGCTGTACATACAGTACAGTATATTATCTCTCAACCGTGTAAGTCAAGTTACTGCTGCCAGATGGAGTAAGTATCAGCTCATACTGGAGGCCCCTAATCTGACAATAGAACGAGAAGGAGCTCTGAATCCAGCTTCCCTGCTGCCTGAACCACCTGAGGAATATTTGTTAGAACACGATTGTGAAGTTTGGGCAGATCAGGAAAATCAGAGCATGGACATTTTTGAACACCCCTTGGGGAATGAGGATTTAATATTATTTACAGATGGTACCTCATTCATAGATCAAGATGGAGTGAAGAGAGCAGGATGGGCCGTAGTGACAAAACATAATATAAAGTGTGCTGGTAGATTTCCAGTGGGCAAAAGACGTATAATATACGTCTAATAAACTCATACCTTAGATGTCTAAATGTGGTCCGCAATTTGTCTAGAATGAAATTCTAATATACGTCTATTGTTATAAGTCAATTATACGTCTATGATTAGATGTTCATTATACGTATATGGTTAGAGGTCTATTATACAGATAACGTTAGAGGACTATTATACGGATAACTTTAGAGGTCTATTATACGTATATAGTTAGAGGTCTATTATACAGATAACTTTAGAGGTCTATTATACGTATATGGTTAGAGGTCTATTATACGGATAACTTTAGAGGACTATTATACGTATATGGTTAGAGGTCTATTATACGGATAACTTTAGAGGTCTATTATACGGATAACTTTAGAGGACTATTATACGTATATGGTTAGAGGTCTATTATACAGATAACTTTAGAGGACTATTATACGGATAACTTTAGAGGTCTATTATACGTATATGGTTAGAGGTCTATTATACAGATAACTTTAGAGGTCTATTATACGGATAACTTTAGAGGACTATTATACGTATATGGTTAGAGGTCTATTATACAGATAACTTTAGAGGACTATTATACGGATAACTTTAGAGGTCTATTATACGGATAACTTTAGAGGACTATTATACGTATATGGTTAGAGGTCTATTATACAGATAACTTTAGAGGACTATTATACGGATAACTTTAGAGGTCTATTATACGTATATGGTTAGAGGTCTATTATACGGATAACTTTAGAGGACTATTATACGTATATGGTTAGAGGTCTATTATACAGATAACTTTAGAGGACTATTATACGGATAACTTTAGAGGTCTATTATACGTATATAGTTAGAGGTCTATTATACGGATAACTTTAGAGGTCTATTATACGTATATGGTTAGAGGTCTATTATACGGATAACTTTAGAGGACTATTATACGGATAACTTTAGAGGTCTATTATACGTATATGGGTAGAGGTCTATTATACATCAAAGATTGGTTTTACAGGTGTAGACACTAGTAAATCAAGCCAATGATTTGGTTTAGAAATTTATTCTGAAAATACACATTCACACCTGAAAAATGTGTATTTCAAATTATACAGTGTATAGAATCAATCAACAATCAACATATGGGCAATAATCATAAAAAACACAACTAGTCTTAAACTTCAGCTACAAATTCTGGTAACATGGCAATATACAGTATATTAATGACAAACACAAACTAATTACATTAACACACTAACTCAAAACCACATTTTGATTCAAATATAATTTTTAAAATGTACAACTTCTATATTTCCAAGAAAAAAAATATTACAATGGAAGTTAAGACAATTTTTGTCCACTATTTGCAAACCCTGTCTAATTGTCCTAACATTTAGAACCAGAAACCTATTATTTTCAGTGTCCAGATCTCCTGGCCCCCTGCCTTGCATATGTATTCTTCAAGGAACACATTGCGTGCTCCTTTATTTCTTTTTCTGTTGATGTAGGGTGGGACTTCAGCACCGCAGCTAGGAGCAAATTACATAATATTACTTCCCAAATAAATGATGATTAATATCTTCTTTAGTATAATCTAAAAAATGAACAGTTTACTAAGCTCAAAGCTGAAATAAATGTGTAAAATTTTGCTTGCATCATAGCAGTTGAGCAATAAAGTCTGTCCTAATTAAAGAGTACCCAAAGTTTGAAAGTACAACATAGAATAAGAATAATTAGAGAAACGGCAAAACGATTTTGTGTCATCTTCCCCATTCACACTATTTTTATGTGCCATTTTTTGCTTATTCACGTACTATTTTAATCAAAATAATATTAAGAAAGATCTGTATGTATTCAGATAGTATTATTATCATTCATACTTACTCGTCAAAAGAGGATTGCTGAGATATTTGCGAATACTTCAATCTTCTACATTTGAAAAATGTGTCCAAAATGGTGATAATACATCGCGGCTATGTGCCCCCTGCTATGTGCTGATGTGCAATTTTAACGCATGCAGTTAGTAAGGATCGTTCACTGTTGTACAGTATGGTATTATATATAATGACATTATGGAATAGGATGGGGACAGGCCTGGCATCACGGGGGGAGGGAGGAGTGTCGCCCCTTCAATTTTGGGCAAAAAGATTTACCTAACTTAATTTGCGTCCTAAAAAAATAGTTGTACTTTGTCAATGGTCAGACAACACTAAATGACACTAACAGTCACTCGGACTGTTTGATGTGCAGGAGGGCTATCTGTCCAGGAACTGCACATATCAGTGTCGTTAGTGAGTGTCAACATTACGATCATGTTTGCTCAGGTGGACTAAAACCTTGCAGTTATCATTATACTTAAAACCGTTATATAACTAGGACTAGTTATAGCAGCCTTTGCTTTCTGTTGGTTTTACAACCGTTTTTTCCTAACGATTCAGAACGTCCATCGATGTAGCTGCAAAAATGAACGCTTATGGAACTTTTCGCTCCAGGCAATATAAACCACGAGGGTGACGAAAAATGTGAAACTGAACTTCATCGCAAATACCAGATTGCTAGTCGTTATCTTCTATCATGAAGCACTAATCAATGGCATAGCTGCGAGATTTCATTTGGGTAGCTGCACCGTACAGCTCCGTTTCAACCGAAATATCACCCCCCCCCAGAATTTCAGACACCCCCCTACAGATTGTTCCCTGGGCACCGCACACTGATGGGGGACGGGGTGTCCAGGAAATGGTATCAACTTTTCTCAAGAAAATAAAAATAGAAACTCTATAGGCACTCAAACATTTTACTGTTTTTTTCACGCAGGTGGCAAGACCCCCTCCGCAAAACCCTTGTATGCCTCCTTCTGTCGACGTGCCCAACCTCCGGTGGAAAAGGAAGAGTCCGAAACATGAAGACTGTTCTAATTTTGTTTTCTGTTATCACATTGTGTATCTGTATCCAGAATGTACACGAACACCAGCCCCGTAAAGTGAATATGGGGTTAACACCTTTTTGGCCCTGTCTTATCTGATGGCTGAAAAGACAAACCAGAGCACCTGTTGGGTATGCACTACACTACCAAGGTATGGAGCCATGGGGGCCGTCCCGTGGTGCCTGAAGACGTTATAGGCATGATCATATAGAGAGATCATATAGGGGATTTTAACATGACCAAGTATGGCTGCTGTAACGATACTACTGTAAACTGCACCACGCTGCAGTATTTTAGGGAACGGGGACTAGAACCTAGCACCAGTTTTGCTGCGTCTTATGGCCCACAATACAACCTAAGCCGGAATCCCCCATATATCACCCTAAACAATAAGCGGGGGGGGGGGGGGGGGGATTTGTTTTGAGAACCATGAAGATCACCATATAATGGTTTGGGGTAAATGCAATCTCACCTTTTATATTGGTCTCTCAAATTCTACTCTTCAGATCCCAGGGTGGGATAAGAGCAGTCCTAAGTTTAGTGCAGCTTTTTTGTTTTCTGCTGGATTAGGAGTGCCTTATGGAATGTATTTTATTTGTGGGAAACGTGCATACCCATGGTTACCGACTAATTGGGGCAGATCATGTTATTTAGGATATGTAGTTCCCCATGTCCAGGTTCAGCCTCACAGTCCTAACAGTCCAATAGTAATGTTAGGATAGTACATAAGTATGAAGTAAAGACAGCAGACTCCGCATTTGTGTAGAAAATGGAAGATGTATGTTTCTATTTTCCAATGGGGGATTGGTGGAGCCCGCTAACAGCTTTTACATGCTGAAGTGTGACCATCACGCTTGCTTGATCACAGATGCTTCCCCCCACCGTACTTACCCTCAAATGGTGAATGTTTACCCAAACGGTGAATGTTTACACTTAACTCCTGATGAGAAAGGAAGGTTTCTATTTCCTGGAGGTACATCAAAGATTCCCACTCAGCGGCGCGTGGGAATGTGTAGCTTCCACACCTGACGCCAATCAGCGCTGCGATTTAAGATCCCCACACGCCCGCAAACGATGTTCACGGTAGAACCGAATGTGTTCCCCTCACCAGCGACACAAACTAATTTCTCCGATTAGAGAAAGATTTCTCTCCTGTACCAGAGAACCGAAACCTCTGCAGACAACTACACACCGGCACACCGCACAGAAGACAACATGTGCTCTGCCAGTGCTCAGGAAGCCTCCTAACATTACCGACGCTATCACACTATATATAAGTTATGTTGGGCCATATCCCCTTTGAGCTACGATAGGTACTATACCTATTATGGTCCTCATTGTGGTTCCTTGTCTGCATACATTAAAGCTTGGCTGGACAAACGAACCCTTCAGGCTCGAATTATTTCAAGATCACTTATGTTTTGAAAGACCAATTGGGAGTCGGGTTCCACCGTTTAAATATCACTTCTAATCCAGTGGAAAGTTATATTTGAGGTTTAAAAATGTAAGACGTTCAAGCCACCTTATGAATTCATTTGTCAAAATCATCACTATTATATTTGGGAACGTCCAGTGAGATGGAAGCACACACAAAATGAGGAATGTACTCTACTCTTGACAGGAAGACACCGTCTGCCAGCGATAAGCCTGGAATTAACCAGTATGGAAATCTTTTGTTTTGTTTAAAATGGGTGCAAAATCCAATCTACATCTTTCTTCTTGATAATTACAGATATAAGTACCCAGGAATGTTGCCACTTTCTGTAGAGGTAAATTATCAGTTGTTCATAAAACTTTAAGAGAAAATATCTTGCTTTGTAGCTGTCAAACGTGGGCATGTGTTTTCTGAAGTCTGTGCGGACTGGGCGTAGCCGTGATGCGGCCTGGTGGATTTCAACATTTGTAAACAGAAAAAACAGAAAAAAAATAATTATTCAGACTTCTTCAGAAGGGAAGCAGTGCTTGTTAAATACCACACCAGCACACAGTTTCACCACGGACGGTGACTCCAGGCAGAGATGTCTCAGTCTGTAAGTGATTATTATTTCTGTTTTGAGTCGAGGTGTCTTGTAAGTAACTGACAATGTTTACAGCCCTGCGGATTTTTCAGTCATGTAATGAGAACTGATTTTTTTTCGTTTTGTTTACTGTATAATGCGTGTAAAATTCACGCTACATCTTTCTTCTTGCTGTTTACAAATTTGATTACCTGGGTATGTTGCCATTTCCTTTTTGAGGTATTTTAGCAATTGTTCCTAAATCTTCGAGTAAATAGTTCACTTTTTTAATTTTAAAAATAAACCTGAAACAGATGAAAATAAATTTAAACCTTAATTTAAACTGCATCATACAGCTCTCTTCTGTCCTAATGAAAAACAGTAATGTCATCTGCTATCTTAAATTTTTTTAACTTTCTCTACCCAAAATGTTTATAACTTTCACAGTGCTGTTATTGATATGAAGACCCAAAGTCTGAGTTACTAATAAAAACAGAAAAGGAGATATTAGGCATCCTTGTCAGATGATTCTCTAATTGCAAAGCTCTGAGATGTCCTTTTGAATAGTCTTACTGAGTTCCTGCATCCATTTTAAAGACTGTTAACAACTTTCTGAAAAGTTGTGACCAAAGCCAAAAAAATCCAAGCATTTGAATTTAAATTTCTGTTATAGTCAGTAACGTAAAAATATCACTTTTTAATTATACTATTTAATATTTAACGTATTGATCAATTTAAATTCTGAATTATTTTTTCTAAGTTCTAAAAGTATCTGATACTTATACTGCTTTTGCTATTTCCTTCATACAGATCTTCTAGCAAATAAGATCAATTACCAGTGAAGTGTACTCTCACGAGGCACTAGTTCTGTAGGGTTTGGGCATTTACTGGGACAATTATTAATTGTAGCCGTAAGTCACAAAATGATTCTTTTAATGGCTTTAGAATCCAACCTTGCGGTATAACTCAAACAACGCACACACACACAGGTACTAATACACAAGAATACATTTATTAATACATAAAATATGCATATAAACCTAACAGATCTTATCGAGAGGGTTATCAGAATACAAAAGGTATATATTCAATCAGTCAAGAAGAGTTACATATATCAAGAGGACATACATTCAGTATATTTAGACCATTTCGTATGTGAACTTGGTAACAACTTCTACACTAGATAGTCAAAACAAGTACATAACTCTTAGGAATTAAGTTGATATCAACTGGTTGGGATAACAATTGAATTCTCGAGCTGTAATGCATTGAAGTTGAATACTCATCCAATTTCTGGGGATTCAGATCTCCTGCGGGCTCTCTGGCTCCGTGCCAGGCTTGCGACGGTGCGCTGCTGATGCTCACTGATCGGCTAGTTAGTGTTGGCTTTAACTAGCAAAGTTGTGCTCAGGAGAAAAGATGACTGTGGGTCCCAGCAAGTCAGGAAGAGGACCAGTTCATTCCTGATGAAGAGGTAGTTCTGAATAGTGATTCAGCTGTCCACAGTTCCGACCTGTTCACGAGACTTGCTGCTGGTGGTAACCTCAGGTGGATCCTCTGGTTACTCTCTGACAACCTCCACTCTCGACTCTTAGAACAAAGCAAAGTTCTGGCACTCGGACACACTGGGCGTTCCGTGGTTGTCCAGGCTGAGTCTCAGGATGGTCAGAAGGTGCGCTGCGAGAATGTCCTGCCCTTGGGAGCCTTTCTGCTCCTGGGAATTCCTTAGAATTCTCTTTTTTAGAAAAGTCCACTACAGGCTCTCTGTGTTGCCTGTTTTTACCTGGAGGAACTTCAGCTCGTTCATTGGCTGAAAGTTTTATGGGCATCAGAGTCCCACGTGGGTTACTCTGCCCTACCAGTTTCTGATTGGTTGATCAAGGTGAGATATGAGTCACTTGCTCCTGACACCTAAGAATACAATCCAGATGTCCATCTGGCACTCCCTAGACAGATAGGCGCCAATGGATGACCATTGATCATGATAGCCAGGCTTAGCTAAGTGCATCCCCATTTGGGAGCTGTCCCTTATTAAAAGAAAACATCTTTAAATCAGCCTGCATGAATAGTTTCTCTGTGGCTGCACCACAGAGATGAAGAGAGAGATGGGGCCTCATTTGGGAAAGCACAGCAACACTTAATTCTGTCTTATTAACAAGCCTCGCAGCTACACCAGATACTTTTGTTTTTAGATTTCACGGGACCAGATGTACAAATTGTCAAAAAAAATCCCTTTGTGATGTGTCAGAACTGCAGTACTCATTTCAACATCTGTACTGAGATTTTATGTTTTTATATTAACAACAAATGAGTTCTTGACTGTTTTGACAAATCTTGATTACGCCATGAGATAGGCCTTCTCCAGATATCAATTACACTCAATAGCAGGTAAGTTACTTAAGGCTTCAGTTTAGCAAAGAAAAAGGTTATCAATAAACAGTGAATTCTAACTTTGGGAATTCCTAACAAAGTAAGGGAAGAAGTTTCAGACTCACTTAAACTTTGAACTTGAAACAAGAAAGAAGCAACCGAATGGCATTCTTATGTTTTTTCTTGACTCAAAAAGTCTGACCTGTGTACTGTAACAACCTGAGCTCCTGTAACTGTTTTCAATTTAGTGTGCAGCAGTTCAGATGCTCTTAATAACTTTGCTTTATATATTAAGTTTTTCTTTTTTGGGTTACTGCTGTAAAGCTGATGGTGTAGGAACTCTTTGCTTTGTGTTACAAGCGCTCTTTGCTCGGGTAGGGTGTGGAGCTTTATGACACTAGTACTGCTGCTTGTGTTGATAGCATATCTCCCTTCCTAGACTCTCACCAGCTGCCTGGGCACAATCCTGCCCTGCATCAACAGCGGCACACTGGTGTCCTTCAGAGCTGACAATGGCTTGCTGTGGTGCAGCACCGAGCACAGCTCTGTCGGCCGCAACATTGAGGCTGCAGGGACCAGGAGGGGCCAGTGGAGCCAGTTCAGGGCTCTGTTGGCCCCCAGCGGGAAGCTGCTGCTGCAGGACCTCAGAGGCGTGTACCTCAGTCGGATCAACTGGGGGGGCGTTGGTGGGGTTGACTCCATCATGGCTGCCAAGGCTGAGGCTGATGTCTACTGTGAGTTTGAGGTCTTCACCCGCGGGGAGTATTTTGTCTTCAGAGCCGATAATGGGAAGTTCCTGTGCAGGAACCCCCGTCAGGGCAAGGAGAACATAGAGGCGGCCCGAGATGATCCTGACTCTTCCTGCAACTTCCTGCTGTGCTGCACATGACTGTACAGAGCACACGTACTCCCTCACTGTACATCACAGACACATAACGCCACACTGTTCACACGCCACACACACAGTGGTACATGATTGTACGGAGCATATACCCTCCCTCATTGTTTTTGCACTTATAATTCCAGTGAAGAGGAAGATATGAAATTCATAAAGCTGTTTTTTTTTCCTTTTTGCTGGAATGCACAGTGCAACATAATCAAGAATTAGAAACATTAAAAATAAAACAAATCTACCAATATCAGCATGGATAATATCTACTTAACGTTAAGTTTCTCTATATTTTGTGCTGCCATCAAACTGTCAAATATCATCTGGTAATGTCAAAATATTATTTCCTCCTATTCCTGCAAATAATCTTATACAGTATGCATTGTGTCACACAGACATTATCACTCCTGGTTTCTTCAGACTGTATTTGCTGATTTTTTTTTGTATGCTTAATATGAACAAATAAAAGAAAATTAATTCCGTTTTCTTCAGCAACTCTAAAGTGTATTAGGACAGAGCAGGTTCAGACAGTCAGCTATGCAAAAAACGTCATCATTAAGTGGAACTCACTGACCTTTCCATCTATGCATTATAAAGTAACTTGTGCTGCATTATTGCCTAGCAAGGGGAAGGCCATGTCAGGGGTGCCCATGAACCCGTGATCTGTGATATTAAGAGCAATTGCTTTACTGCATGTGTTGCCAGTATCACTATACCTTCAGCTAAACAATTATACAATTAAGTATATTAAATAAAATGACAAGAAAATTAAATTTGTGGAATCCTTCGTATTATATCTGGTGATCTTTGCTGACATGAGATGGCATATGTTCAGTGTGTCCCGCGGGGGCTGTCTTGTTGCTTGGTGCTCTGCTTGCTGAATGAGCGTGTGCAGCTACACTCCTCACCGTAGTAATCTGGGGAAAAAAGCGGTGATGATCTGATGTGTCCTTGTCTGAAATAAATCACAATCCACAGAGACAGGCGCGCCTGGGTGTCCCCAGCACAACACCGGAGCTAATCTTCACACTCTGAAACGACATTTCAACTTCCAACCACTAGATGGAGACATTTCACAAAACAACTTGCGCAGCATGACCGAACACTGATAGACTGTACTGGAAAGTTTAAGTAAAGATAGATACTTTATTGATCCTGTGAGGGAAATTGCAGTGCAACAGCAGCTTAACACAGTCAACACAGCACAGTGTAATGAAATTATACAATAATACAACCCTAAAATACATACAATACAATCAGCACAGTCAGTGAGAAGTGCACTAAGAAGAGTTACTCACAGTCCAGAATATACAAGGAACAAACCAGAACATTACACAAAAAGTTGTATTGCACAATAGAAATATGAATGTATTGCACAAGTCCCTGGCATATATTGCACAAAAACACACAATGGATGCGTTGTACAGTCTTATGGCAGAAGGCAAGAATGACCTTCTGTAGCACTTCCTGTCGCACCATGGTTGGATCAGCCTATTGCTGAATGTGCTCTTCATTCTCACAAGCATGTCAAAGAGGGGATGGGAGATGGGACACCATTCTTCTCTCAGCCACTACCTCCAGGGGGTCCAGGTCAGACCCAATGACAGAGCTTGCTCTTCTGATGAGCTTGTTCAGCCTGTTAGCAGCCCCTGCTCTAATCCCAGAATGCCAGCATACCACCGTGTAGAAAATGGCGCTTGCCACAACCGACTGATAGAACATATGTAGCATCTTGCTACACACACTGAAGGACGTGAGCCTCCTCAAGAAGTAAAGTCGGCTCTGACCCTTCTTGAAGATGGCCTCAGTGTTCTTAGACCATTCCAGTCTATCATCAATGTGCACTCCCAGGTACTTGTATGAGTCCACTATCTCCATGCCACTCCCATAGATGTAGACACGAGTAGGTTGGACCCCATTCCTCCTGAAATCTGTCACCACCTCTTTCGTCTTTGCCACATTCAATTGCAGGTGGTTCTCCCCACACCACTCCACGAAGCTGCTGACCAGTCCTCTGTACTCTTCCTCCTGCCCACCCTTGAAACATCCCACAATTGCAGAGTCATCTGACAACTTTTGCAGGTGGCACGACTTTGAGTTGTATTTAAAGTCCGAAGTATAGAGGATGAAGAGGAACGGAGAAAGAACTGTCCCCCTGAGGAGCCCCTGTGTTACTCATTACCTGCTCAGACACAGTTCTGAAGTCTCACAAACTGTGGTCTGCCTGTCAGATAATCAGTGATCCATGAGAACATGGAGGCACCCACTTGCATCTCCTCCAGCTTCCTCCTTAGCAGTAAGGGCTGGATAGTATTGAAGGCACTGGAGAAGTCAAAAAACGTAATCCTCTCTGTGTTGCCAGCCTTGTCCAGGTGGGAGTAGGCCCTTTGCAGCATGTAGATGATTGCATCTTCCACACCAATACTGGGTTGGTAGGCGAACTGTAGGGTGTCCAGTGATGAACTGACCGGGGTCTCAGGTGGGACAAGACCAGCCTCTCCAGTGTCATCATGAAGTGAGAAATCAGCGCAAGTGGTCTGTAGTCATTGAGGACAGAGGGGTGCCCTTTCTTTGGTAATGGGACCAAGCATGATGTCTTCCAGAGCACAGGGACTCTCTCCAAGCGCAGGCTCAGGCTGAAGAGTTGCTGGAGCACTCTGCTTAGCTGATCAGCACAAGCCCTCAAATCTCTGGAACAAATGTTATCTGGTCCTGTGGCCTTACCCTGGTGAAGCCTCTTCAACTCCCTCTTCACCTGGTCAGCCGTGATGGTCAGCCTGGCCTGGGGGATGGTGCTCATAGCGCTGTCAATGCTTCAGGTGTTAATGGTGGAGGTGTTGGAGAGTGGCAGCTGCAGGGGATGGGGGGTGAGTAGCTGTTGGGAGTTATAGCTGTAGATGGCCATGATTGTGGGGGGATGGAGGAGGTGTTGGGCAGTTGCACCTGCGAGGGCTAAGGGAGCATGTGGCTGTGGGGGGATAGGTGGTGAGCCACAGAAGGCCCCGAATCAAACCTATTAATAACTGGTTCAGCTCATTGACCATCTCCAGGTTTCCCTCTGTTACACCCCCAGCCTGTTTGAAGCCAGTTGTAGCGGCGAGGCTTATTAATAAGAAAGAATTAAGTGTTCTGAGCTTTCCCAAATGGTCCCATCTCTGTTCATCTCTGTGGTGCAGCCACAGAGAAACTATTCATGCAGGCTGATTTAAGGTTTCCTTTGATAAGGTTTCCTAGGACAGCTCCCAAAGGGGGATGCACTTAGCTAAGCCTGGCTATCATGATCAATGTTCATCCATTGGCGCCTATCTGTCTAGGGAGTGCCAGATGGACATCTGGACTGCATTCCTAAGTGTCAGGAGTAAGTGACTCATATCTCACCTTGATCAACCAATCAGGGACTGGTAGGGCCGAGTAACCCACGTGGGACTCTGATGCCCATGGAACTTTCAGCCAATGAACGAGCTGAAGTTCCTCCAGGTAAAAACAGGCAACACAGAGAGCCTGAGAGATTCAGAGGATTCAGAGGAGAATTCTGTGGACTATTCTAAAGGGAATTCAAAGGAGAATTCCAGGGCAGGATGGCCCAGGAGCAGAAGGCTCCCAAGTTCAGGACATTCTCGCAGAGCGCCCCCTGACCATCCTGAGACTCAGCCCGGACAACCACGGAACGGCCAGTGTGTCCGAGTGCCAGAACGTTCCTTTGTTCTAAGAGTCTAGAGCGGAGGTTGCCAGAGAGAAACCAGAGGATCCACCCGAGGTTAGCACCAGCAGCAAGCCTCGTGAACAGGTCAGAACTGTGGACAGCTGAATCACTATTCAGAACTAGCTCTTCACCAGGAACGAACCGGTCCTCTTCCTGACTTGCTGGAAGAGGAAAGAATCATTTTGTGATTTACTGCTACAATTAATAATTGTCCCAGTAAATGCCCAAACCCTACAGAACTGGTGCCTTCAGAGAGCACACTACACAGTGATCTCTCTCATGCTGCTCCATACGTCCCTCACCATATTCCTTTGCAGTTTTAAAGGTTGGCTAACAGATCTAATTACCTGCCCCTTTTGTTTGAAAATAGAAGCAATAAGCAATTGCTGGCACCTGGTAGAGTAAATTAGCCTAGAGTCTTATTATGATTAAACAGTTCTACTCTGTACTGTACCTCTTCTCATCCTTTGTAACATGGTTTTTTGATATTCAGCGTGCATTTTAGTGAGGTCTATTGCTGTAGATTCCATTATCATTTTAAAGAACATATTGCAATAACAAAACTTTTCTCTTCATCAGAATAGAGCAAGTGACTGTGTTTTGTGTGAGTGAAAAAAGAAACAATGATGTCAAGACCAATCTAAAAAGCTAAAAAAATCTAAAATAATTTATTATGGCTTTATTACTTCTAGTGCTGTTTGGAAATAGTTAAATGGCAATGAGCTGGCATCTTTATCAGTTCTGTAGTGTTTCACAAGTGCTCGTGCAAGGCAATTCTATTTTTGAAAGTTATTGATAAGTATATTTACACTACCTCTCTCACAGACAGAAAGATAAAAAAAACTTGTTTTCAACTAACATGTCCTGAACTACAGTCCACACTAATTAAGAACCTGAAAGAGGCACATTACTTTCATAAACTACAGTATAATAATAAACTATTTTATATATCCAACTGAGCAATCTTGCTTCTATAAAATATGCCTCCTTTTTAATTAGATCAATATTTACCATGCCGTAATACAGTAAAATAAATAAAAGTCAAACAGTATACAACTTAAATTCTGTAATTTGAAAAAGATCATCCCTCAGTATTGAATGGGATTTGAAACCAGGTGTTTTCTGGCAAAAGCCCAAATGCTCCACACGCCCTGTTAAACTTTCACCACCTGGTGGTTTTACAAAATAGTGCAGCCCCACAACTGAGTATTTTTTAAAAAAGCTGTGACATTTTGAATGGCAGGATCTGTATATCGACTATAAAGTGCTGTTGTCAACCTTTTAGGTTATATCAGTCTCAACCAGTTAAGTCACATTTATTCACACATACAAGTAAATATGCTTTCACTATCATGAAGTATTTTTGGCATACAAACGATAGTTTTGTTCACGTCTGACGTTCCCAAAGTTCTTACCATTGAAAGGCTATCTATTTTGAAGGACCTTGTAAAGACATAATACGTAAGTTGTGGTTTGGTAAAGGCTGTTCCCTTTATTATTTAAGATGCATACCATACACTTGGGGACCATATTTCAGGTGGGTTTTAATAGGACTTTAGGGATATGACTGCAAATTGTGTGGTGATTCATAGGACTATTATTATATGATGACTGGCAAGTGTTGTGGAGTGCTGAGTCATTTTCCCTTTAGTTCCTTTAGTGTTCTGTCTGTCCCTCTATTCCAGTTGTGGGCTGTACTGCATACATCAATTCTGACTGTGTGGCAATTGATGAGCATCTAGACATCTAGACACTGTATAATTCTATATGTGAAGTTTGATTCTTGTGCTTTTCAAATCATTCTCAATCAGAGCAATCCGATTGTTCATTATGATATCAATTATGTTTCCAAATTCTTATCATGTTATGTTAATTAGTAGATACTATTGGAATATCCCTAACTACCAAACTTTTATTAACTTTTTATTTCTGTATTTTGTTTTTGCTACAAAATGTAAGTTTCTGAACCCCCTTCCACTTGCCAGATATTCTATAAATACCAGTGACTCTCATCTGAAATCATAGTAATTATTTTTAATAAAAAGTACATCCTAATTGCAATTTCCTCATACAAGGTTTCTGATTATTTTTATTTTTTTATTTACTGTTTATTGTAAAACCTGTTTAATTAGTCCCCTGTTAATTCCATTTTTTATATCTGAGCTTTTCAAACGATCATTCTAATACTTTTCTAATCATTTTTGTGTGTATTGACCAAGCAGAAAGGGCACAAGAATGTAGCTAAAGAGGCCCCGTCTTTCGTGTTACAACCCAGATGTCCTGATCAAGACAGCGTTAACCGCATAACCGACCGCTTTGCTCACTTACCAACACACCCTCTCCTCTCAATGTATTTAAGCACTACTCACTTTGTCCTCCTCTCTCAGTATTACATTTACCTATTGAGCTCCCCTTACCATTGGTATTTCATTTAGATTGTCTTTGTGTTTCCGGACCCCTTTTGTTTTTTTTACTTTGTTTCTCAGATTGTGGCTTTGTGTGACTTTAGGACTTTCTCGGTAAAGGACTTCTGATTCCCCATTCTGACCAAATCTTTTGGATAGTGAATTCAATATTGAGGAACTTCTTGGATACCGCCCTGTCTACAGAGTCCACATAGGATCCATCCCTCCTTTGGTTTAGGAAGATGGACTGTAACATCTACAGTAGTTCCATTTGGCTCTCATGCTGTGATCTCAGCCACAGAATGACTTGGTGCTCTTTGTGTATGGGGAAGTGAGGGAGTTTGTCTTTCACAGGACAGTGATGACCCAGTACTCTCCATGATGGATGTTTGCCTCTGACAGCTGGTTGTCTAGCAGAGAGTCATCTGGACATGATCATAAGGTCCAAGGTCACTGTTCATCACCCAGAGGAAGACCCAACAGTGAGAGATCTGTAGGGTGGTACTAGAACCTAGCCTGATAGCATCTCAGCAAATCACCAACTTTGATGTACAGAATTGTCTCCAAGATATTCTTTCTGCAACAGAAGAAATCCTGTGTTCTTGAACCAGGTGTTATCTTTGCCTTAAATTTTAAATAAGAAAGTTGGACTCATTCTATTGGTCAACATGTTGAATGTCCAAATATATTCAGCAATAAGCTGTAGCCGGGACAAACTGATTTATCTCACCTGTCTACCTTTGTGGCCAGACCCAGGAAAACACAGACTATTTGTGCCAGACCGAAGTTCAGCAAGACGAGGTTATTCACAGGTGAAGCCAACTTCCTGTCTGATTGCGTTTCCAGCTGACTGATAGAACTAGCCAACTCCACAGTGCCCCCGCGAGACATGAAAGGCAACTGGTACATTGTACTAACAGCCAGACCCAGACACCACTGTGTTCCTGAGCTGATAAAACTGCAAGGGAATTTCTTTCTTTAGTTTCTTCTAAAGTTTAAGAAATAAAAAAAACTGTCTGAAGAGCAGCAGTGCTTCAGTAGTACCAGGAGATACTTACAATGTATCGTTGATGTATTCATTAAACAGTTAACAGTGGAAGATAATGAATTTAGAGAAAAAACGTTAGAGAAATATAAAAAATAAAGATTTTCCTGAAGCTTCTGAAGTCCTTTGTAAATGAACGAGACAAAATTCAGCATTAACACAGTGTGACAAGACAAAGTGGGGATGAGACATCAGTGTTAGAGAGTTGTGATATACAATGAATCATGTCAGTGGTCAATGGTCAATGAATATTATGAAGCTGACAAGAGCTCAACACTCATGAGTCATTCTGAGAGCAGTGTGAGTAAAAACACATTTAGAATGATTTTCTAACTTATGGTACTGCTGTCTGGCAGAACTGGGAACCTGGATTCAATTCCTGGGTGCTAACTGTGGAATTAGCTTTTTCTCCCTGTGATCTCCCTATGTTCATGTGGGTTTCCTTCTGGTGCTATGGTCTCCTCTCACAACCCAAATACATTGTTAGAATAACTGGCTGCTGGGGAAATTGACCCCAGTGTGAGTGTGTGAGTGTTTGTGTGTCTTTTTGTGTCTGTCTGTCTAGCAACCGACTGGCTTCTCTTCCAGAGTGTATCCTGCTTTGCACCCTTTGCAAGTAATGCAAGTCATGTGGTATTACATAGGGTTCTCAATTTACTTGAGGGTTGTGTTCTGGAAACCTGCGCGTATTGTACATTTAGCGTATTATAAGAAACTTTTTCCTATTTAAAATAATGGTAAATGTTATAGTTGCGTTCCACGTGCATAAGTTTGACCCTACTTACACCCTATACAGATGCAGCCATTCAAAATGGGTATACTCCGGTGGGCGTGTCGCATCAAAACGCAGTATCACGCGGTATATCACGTCATTTGACGTCATGCCGGAAAGTATCCAGAATCACCTTGTAAAACCGCCAGGAGGAGCCAATAAAGCTTAACCTCTCATGTACAGCATTTGAGCTTTTAAATTTAAACTGTGTATTACAGCATGTTAATCATCAGTCATTAAAAAGTTGGTATATTTTATGACAGCAAGATTGCTCAGTTGGACAACAGTACACAACCTACCTTTATCAGAAATATTTATGCATCAAAGCCTTTACCGAAGATATTACTAATAGTATTAATAATGAATGACTTTGGACAAGCGGTAAACTCAAAGTATTACGCTGGTCCACATTCTTTCTAACCGTCATTTTAAACGAAAATACTTTTAGTTTTTTCTTTCACAAACACCACAGCATTTCATAGATCTAACTAACGCGGACAGGACATTACCTAGCCAATACGATAAAGGAATGACTTTTTTTGCTAATTTCTTTTTTTTCACATTTGTACAAGCACTTGGAATCTGTCCAAGCCCTACTTTGTCAGGCATTTTCTTTTACTGCAACGTACATAAAAACTCCTTTGCTTTTAACAGAGCGTTTCATAATTTCTAACTACGAAAATGATTTAAACTGCAACACTTTTCATTCAACCAGAGGTAAAAATATCACAAGGATCCTCAAGAGCACAGCAAAGATTGTATTAAAAGATACTTGTATCAGATACATGAGAATCCAGGCTTTTTTATCAACGCTTTCTTTTCCGTATACCAGATATTATGGAACCACTTCAGAAGGGTATCAGCCAGTCAGATTCCAGGAATCGGAACTTTAAAGAAAAAATACACAAAAAAAGTATTTAACTAACATGTGAAATAGCGTGTAAAAAAGAGGTAGTTTTAAGCTTTTCTGCTAATATAATATGGAATCGCGTATCTAAAGAAATTAATAACGATATGATATTCGTGTTCTGCGACAGGGCTGTGTAGGGCTGTTTTGCCTTTCTCTTCATGCGACTTCCCTAGTAGCCCACTGGTCTACGTGCCTGATTACTAAACCTACAGGTTGTGTGTTTAGATCTAGCTGGTACTGTGACTTTTTTTTTTAACAAACATGTCTTTGAAAAAATAGAATAGCAATGTTATGGACAATTAATTGACTTTCATATTTCTAAATATCACAACATGTTCGAATTTAAGTCATTTTTGATAACAATGAATAGTCACCTTCTTTCCTTCTGACAATGGTCCCTGCATCTGCTTCCTGCTTCTATTGTGTGTGAGTGGGGGGGGGATCCCTTTAGATCTCCCTTCAGATTTAAAAGGTTATTAGTCATATCTACGGTGTCGCATCTTACCAGTGCAGCTGATCTTTTGACGCCTGGGTCAACTATCACAAAACTTTAGAGAACTTAACATTTCTATTATCAATAAATTGTAAATACGACGTTTACATTGGCATTATTAATTTTTCACATGGGTGTATGGAGGCTGGACAGCTTGTTCCCCCCTCTCGCCCCTCTCTGTGTACAGTAGAGCCTCCTGTGCTGGCTGGACAGGAGGCTCTGCTGTACACAGAGAGGGGTGGGAGGGGGGAACAAGCTGCACAACCGTGTGGTTGAAGCTGATACCCTGGATTCTCTCCTGACAAAGCTGTAGGGACTCCACCATCCAGGACAGGAGGCTCTACTGTACACAGAGAGGGGCGGAAGGGGGGAACAAGCTGCACAGCCGTGTGGTTGAAGCTGATACCCTGGATTCTCTCCATACACAGCTGTAGGGGCTCCACCATCCAGGACAGGAGGCTCTACTGTACACAGAGAGGGGCGGGAGGGGGGGACAAGCCGATACATACTCTTAGAGTTTGATTAATAGGGAATTTAATATATAAATATAGTACTAAAAATAAGATACACTCTACAGACATTCACAACAGCGACTGTCAGAAGATAGGACACAGCAGCTCAGACACCCACTGAATGGAAAGGGGCACTTTAATGTTCTGTACGGCTAATATTAAAGCCAATACTTTAATATTCTTTTATGTATGTTTAACAATAGTGGGTACTGGCCTAATTCGGCCCTGCGCCCGTTGTTAGGTGTTAATGTGTTGTTGTTAAGTGTGAATTTGTACCTGTTTCCCTGAGGTCTGGCTTTTTTTCTGGAAAACCATAACTCTGGTCTTGTCCAGATTGACTGTCAGCACCCAGGTCTGACAGTGCTGCTCCAGCAGTACCAGGTTCTGCCACAGCCTCTGTTCTGTGGGCGACAGCAGGACCAGGTAGTCTGCAAAGAGCAGGAACTTGATTTCTGTAATTAATGCAGATCAGTAAATCAAGGAACAAAACAATTATTGCGCCCGGCTCCTCAATGGGCTTTGACGTCCTAATGCGTTGGTTTAACAGTCCGGGTGTGGCAGGCCTCTAATGTCTCCCGACTTCGGCAAAAGGAACCTGCCTTTCATTGGAAGCATTAGTAGCATGGTGAATCGGAGATTCTCAACACTTACTTCGTGCGACTGGAAAATAATTCGTGATCGGATCAACGAAATGCTTCTTAGAAGGAGGGGCTCTTTTCCTCTAGTCTAACAGTCTGTCCACAAACAAAACATTCCTGTTAGAGGAATGTAAAAAAACAATTACTTTTTGTCAATGAAAACCGGTGTGTGTGTCTCTCTCTGCTTGATGTCTCTCTCACTCTCCGCTGAATGAATAAAAGCATTTTATTAAAAACGTGTTTGCGTTTGTCTGGGTATTTTCTTTGGTCATTTTAACTGTTTTTCCATCTACTGTATTGCTTTGAGATGCCACTTTTAAAGGTGATATGTAAAATAATGTTTTTTATTATTGTTATAGAGAAACATGATCAGATTTTCCCTGGTTCAGAAAAAAAGATCTAAAGTATACTAGTTTGTCACTCTTCTCATCCCCTCTTTGCTAAATGGCTTTTGAATAGAGTCACGTGAAGAGAGAGAGGTGAAACAGCCCTACACAGCCCTGTCGCAGTACACTAATATAATTATATCTTATTAATTTCTTTAGATACGCGATTCTTTTAATACAGTCTTTTCTGTGCTCTTGAGGATCCTTGTGATATTTCGAGCTCTGGTTGAATGATAAGTGTCGCAGTTTAAATAATTTTCGTAGTTAGAAATTATGAAACTCTCTGTTAAAAGCAAGGGAGTTTTTATGTCCGTTGCAGTAAAAGAAAATGCCTGACAAAGTAGGACTTGGACAGATTCCAAGTGCATTTTTGCAATTTATGTTGCATTGTGCATTGTGCTGCTGTAATACAGTTTAAAATAATTAAAAGTCTAAACAGTATCAGCTTTATTTATGGGTTGCAATTTTAAAAAAGTCAAAAACCGCACTCAAAATGCAATTTAGAGCTTTCTGGCAAGAGGAGACACCCAAATTAATAATGTAACATGTCACTGTTTGTGCATGAACAAGGTTATACTGCTATTCCCTTAGATACGCGATAAAAAAAAAATTTGAATCCCCGGCGGAACCGGGCATCCATAAGAATCAAGTAATAGGTTTATCCCATGCTGAAAAAAAGAAGAAAGAAAACACATTCCATAAGAATCAACGCTTTTATATATCGCCTTTAAAGGTGGCTTCTCAAAACGCTGTTATTACAGGAT
The DNA here is from genome assembly GCF_040954835.1 of Lepisosteus oculatus. NCBI lineage: Eukaryota > Metazoa > Chordata > Actinopteri > Semionotiformes > Lepisosteidae > Lepisosteus > Lepisosteus oculatus. Next base: position 17,261,025 of record NC_090713.1, read on the forward strand.
AAAAACAACAATAACAGCAACAACAATATTGTATTTCATTGCACTTTGAAAACCAAGTAATAACTTAACTATATGTGCAAACGTTTTATGATATGTCGCTGTTGTGAATGTCTGTGGAGTGTATCTTATTTGCCTGTCTGTCCTGGCTGTGCTCTCTCGCTCGCCCTCTCCCCCCTTAATTCAATTCAATTCAAGGTGCTTTATTAGCATGACAGATGGGTACAATCAGTGTTGGGTATTTACTTTGCTTTGAGATGCCACTTTTAAAGGTGATATATAAAATCAAGGCTTTAACTTGCTTTAACTGCTTTAAGTCTGAGTTCTTGTGTCTGTCCTATCCGAACCCGAAAGTATTACAATATGTATCTTTATAGCAGGTGGTGTACAACTTTTTAGCATAGATTATACTTTTCTAAACTGTATTTAAAAAATAAAAGCGATTACAATCTAATCTTTCCATGTCTGATCCCAAGATCCCAAGAAAAATAAATCTAAACGGGGAAAAAGTTATGCTGAAAGTTAATTAAGATACTTAGAAGACAAAGATATCAATACCTGTATATGTTGCATTTGTCTGATTGTGAATCAAAAAACACATATATTTAAACATGCATTTACGATTTAAATCAAAACGCGATTTAAATCAAAACGCGATTCAAATCAATATAAATGTTTATTTTGTAACGCATAGGTGACTATTCATTGTTATTAAAATGACTTAAATTCGATCATGTTGTGATATTTAGAAATATAAATTTGTTTGGTGCGAGTGAGGTTTTATTTAATCTCTGACCAAGAGATTTCAGTTTTTAAAAGAAATGTTTGTTAAAAAAAAAGTCATGGCTCCACCGGGATTCAATCACAGACTGTGTGACATGGGAGTCAGGAACCTAACCCACCGGCAAGGTCACATGCAGAGTGCTGAAAAAGCACTACAGAAACATTATCAACAGACAATGTACAGCGTGTACTATTCTTGTGTTGCGGTACATGAATATAATTATATCGTTATTAATTTCTTTAGATACGCGATTCCATATTATATTCCCTTTTAATCAAATTCTGAAAGTATGCTTGTTGACTCCGGTATCACGTTAGTTAAAGACTTCGATGCTTAAAATGTTTAGGGAGAAATGGAATACTGGTGTGTATTTTTTCTTTAAAGTACCGAGACCAGCCATATACTTTTTTTTTTACTTGTTTATGTTCCAAAATTAATATCGTTTATGGCCTTCACACGCGTTACAGTATGCTCCTATTCTTTTTATGCTCAGCTACTAAGATTTCCCTTCAGTGGTAAAATTCCATATAAATATTCAATACTAAAATGGGCAAAGTAAAGACATTTAAATCTCTCTACGACCAACCAACGGACCAAGAGTGCCCCTGTCGGTCAACCAATCACGTACCAAGGTATTTTGCGTCAACGCGCGTCACGATGCGCGACGCCGTAGCAAATTACCTCCGGTACGTGTCTGTCCCGCGCACTTTGAATGGCTGCATCTGTATATTCGATACTGCATAATTAGGCAGTTGTTGCAGCTCTAATTTGATTTGAGACAGTGGTGATCTCTGTCTTGATGACCAATATTGCAGCCCAGCAGTTATGTCACATAGACTACATGGTGGTCTGAAATGAGCCACAAGTGTGACTGGATGCTGTGCACGGCTGGCAAATAGCATTTGATTTTGATTTAAGTGTGGGCCAGGGTCCTTTAGGAACCTGACTAGTTTGCATTTAGTAATTAACAATGATGTAAACTGTATCTAAAGCCTTGGGTTCTGGAATTCAGTTTGGTTCATTGTATTAAGAGTGTGTTCATAAGAAGACTGTTGTGTATAATTAGTCAAATCATTTCTAAAAACTGAAATATGGCCACCTGGCCTTTAGTTTTGGCTTCAGTAATAGGGTGACTACATTTATTACATAACATATCTGTGTAATCCAGTTCGGAGGGGTTTGAAAAAGTTATTTGCATATAAGTGGTTATTTAACCGAAGTGTAACAGCACATTCTAGTATTTTTGCAAGAAAGGGTAAATTGGAGATGGGGTGAAAATTATTTAGATTGTCCAGAGCCATGTTAGACTTTTTTGCTATAGGGGTAATAGCAGCAAATTTGAGGACCAGTGGTGCAACACCTGTGCTCAAGGATTCATTTATTATATTGAGGAACATGGGGCAGAGAGAAGTGAAACATGACTGAAATAAAGTGGTGGGGATGGGATCTAATATACAAGTGCTGGATTTCATATGTGAAGCCAGTTTTCTGATGGATACAGAGTCAAGAAGAGAGAAGGTGGAGAGAAGGGAACCAGTAAAGTTGGGCAAGCAGTGAGGAGGTGTGGAAGTGACACGCACTGTGGTGAGAATGTGATGCCGGATCTTGGAGCTAAAGAAATCTAGGAATGTTTTGCAAGGCAGCGATGAGACAGGTAATGTGATGGGGCAGTTAGGCTTAAGCAGTCTGTTGATGGTAGAGAAAAGGTGTCTGGGGTTGTTTTGGTTATTCTCAATGATGTGAGAAATAGGTGGATCTAGCAGTCTCTATCGTATCCTTATATTTAGACAAGTAATCTTTCCAAGAATGCTAATGTATGTTTAGGCCAGAAAGACAACACCTACACTCAAGTTTCAGGGAGACTGACTTCATTGATTGATGGTCAGTGTACCGGGGGCAGAGTGAGAAAAAGAGATGGTTCGAGTTTTTAGAGGAGCAAAGGTGTTAAGTGTAGATAAAAGAGTGCTATTAAGCAAATGTATTTTGTCCTCTAGAGGGTCAGAGGCAGAGAAACAAGATAAGGAGGATAGAACAGAATTTGTGAACCTAAACTGATCAACTGATTGCCAGTTGTAGAAATTTACAGAGTATGAAGCGGGAAGTGTTAGAAACAGGTAATTCCAGAAATAAATGAATAGTTGAGTGATCATAGAGGCCTAGTTCAAGGGAAATGACTCTTTCAAGTGAGAAACTGAAGAGCCAATTGTAATGATGAAATCTAAGGTGTGTCCTTTGTAATGCGTTGGGCTAAGAACAAACTGGATTAAATCAAAGCATCCCAACAGAGCTAGAAAACCCTTAGCCAAACTGGAAGAACTTGAGCCAATATGTATACTAATGTCCCCAAGAATAAGGATCCTCTTAAATCTGAGGCATAAAAATTAAAGTAGATTTCCAAACTCACCTAAAAGGGCGGATAACTAGTTGATAATTCAAGCAGGTAGAAGAGAGCAGGAGTGTCTCTTTAGGAAAAGGACCAGTGGAAATAGAGGGAGAGAAAATACATCAGTTATATATAAACAGCTGTTATTGTTTTGAGCATTGTAACTGGCCCTGCTTCATTTCTCATTAGATAAAAAAAATGTTTAAAATGTAGTTGCTGGGGGACTCCAGTAAGGAGTATGGCTTTTGTTTGAACTGTTTTTATATCAAAAAGGATTTAACTGGCCTGTCAAACGTAGGAAGACTGGTTATGGGTGTAACTTTAGTACTGTATATTGAGGTGAATGAGTGCTCAGTTTATGTGTGACCTGTTTATTATATTTAAATATCTTGTAGTGACATCTAGAGGTGATACTAATAACTGACAATGAGCAGGTCTCTGGAGTTGATCAGATACATCTTTGGACTGTAGATAATTATGTTCCTAAACCCACTCACATCTTACTTTCTCACAACATTTATGATTATATATGCATCTGGTATGGGTATTTGTATATGCTATGTGTATTTTGCACAATATCACATTAATCACCTGTCAGAGTGTTTATAATCTGCATCAGTGTGGCCTGGCTCTGGCTCTGAGGGAGGAATGAGTTACCACTGAAGTGAAATGGGCTGTGTTAACTGGAACTTTTTACTTTAGGAACACTTACAAAGAACCTCAAGGTGACTACCATAATGTAAAGGAACAAGTAATAGGTTTATTCCATGCTGAAAAAAAGAGAAGAAAGAGAACACAACGTTTCGGCCGTGGAGCCTTCTTCAGGTGTCACCTGCGCCTGTGGGTGGAAGGTTGCTGGTTTGAATCCCAGAGCCAGCAGAGGAATCCTGCTTCATTGGGCCCCTGAGCAAGGCCCTTAACCCCAGCTGCTCCAGGGACACCATATAAATGGCCGACCCTGCGCTCTGACCACAGTCTTCTCTCTTCCTGTCTGTGTGCCTCATGGAGAGCAAGCTGGGGTATGTGAAAAGATGAATTCCTACTACAAGAAAATTGTATATGGCCAATAACGTGTATGTTACTGTATGTTAAATTATTTTTCTTCTTCAGGCTGTGAGTGAGAGTGAGACATTTGCTTTTATACATTATACAGTACATGTAGATATTTGGATCTTTACAGTAAGATTACTGTCATGTATCCCCAAGAAGAAGTGATTTCACGAGGAAACCATGAGGACAGTGAAAATGAGAAATGTGCAGATTAGAAGAGGTTTTGTGGGGACAGACCTCACACTTCAATGTGAATAACCCAGAGACTTCATGTGCATAATGTCCCTTCAGTTATTGTGGACTGGTAGTCAAATGTGAACTGATAACACGTTTTTGAGCTTTTTTTTTTAAAGAGTAATTGCCTTGTATAAACATGTCTGATTTTATAAAGAGAAAAACAAGATTTATTATAATGATTCCTTCAGGAGATTTCACTGACGAAATCATAGTGCTGTTACACTGGAGAGAGCAATGGCCAGTTCTGCCTCCCTCTTGTGGGCAATACTTATAACTACAGTCTGTGTTTCTGTTTGATTAACACATCTGAATGAAAAACATCCAGATCACAGGTGTCTCACAGTAGCGTCTGTGATCTGTCTATAGAAGCAGAGTTGATTGCATTCTATTTTACATTAACAACAAATATCACAAGATAATATATATATCTAGTTATGCTAAAATATTGAAATATTTTATTTGATTATATTTATCTAGTTCAGATGGATAGCTGTGTCAGCTTGCGTTGGCTGCAAAGGAACAAGTAATAGGTTAATTCTATGCTGAAAAGAGAAGAAAGAAAACACAACAGTTCGGCCATGGAGCTTGCTTACGGTGTCACACCTTCTTCACACCTGAAGAAGGCTCCACGGCCGAAACGTTGTGTTTTCTTTCTTCTCCTGTCAGCATGGAATAAACCTACTGTATTACTTGTTCCTACTTATTATCTATAATGTTAATTAACATTATTTTATTTGTAATTTTTCGCTTTCATAGCCTATTAAGTTTAATACCTAAATACATCTACACATCCTTTCTGTGTGTTTATTACACAGCATTTATAAATAATGTAAAAACGCAGCTCTGTTCAGTGTTGGAGCAGCTCTGCAGCTGTTCTCAGCCTCAGTCCTCTGTGATTCCTGTTGATGAGTCAGAGCAGCTCCTGTAGAGCTGAGGGAGGTTTTTGTACAGACGTGTATCACTGTGTGAGAAGCAGGCTTCTATCCTGCTGACATTAATAATCTCCTGCATCTTCAGCCTGAACTCCAGTGATTGTCAGAGTAAAGGCTGTTCCAGACCCACTGCCAGTGAATCGATCAGGAACCCCAGACTGATGGTTTGTTGCAACATAAACCAGGAGCTGTGGAGCCTGACCAGGTTTCTGGAGGTACCAGTGCAGGTTGTTGCTAATAGACTGACTGGCTGTACAGCTGATAGAGACAGAGCTTCCTGGGAGAACAGACTGAGCTGGAGACTGAGTCAGAACAATCTGCCCACTGGACACTGGAAGTGAAATAACAACAATAATTATTAATACATGCTTTTTATGTTTGTATATATACACATTTGTTACATTTCTATTGAAGTTCTTTAAATTGTAGATTTATTCTAAATTTATTCTATGTTCTTTCACACTTTGGTTAATATTGTGAAATTAAAGTTAGTAAAATACAAAAATATAATTAGAACTATTTTCTTTAATCCTCACCTTGAGCAAAGAGCCCCAGTGTCCCCAGCAGTAGAATCAGTGGCATCATTGTCCTGTGTGTCAGTGACTCTGAAAGGGCTGAACAGTGACTGATCCACTCTGTGAGTCTTAAAGTGTTTGGAGCAGTGAGGTGGCACAGGTATGCAAAGCTCCTTCCTGTATACAAATCCTGTCACAGACAGTTAGAAAAGCTGATCTGGGAGACCAGGTGCAATCTGCAAGGGTTGGGCCTGTTGTTGTGTGTATGTAATATGTAGTGCATGTAGTGTACCTCTAGATCAGTACTCTAATTACATCCTGGCTCCCCTTCGTTTGCTATTGCTCTTCTGCCCAAGACAATCAGACACCCTTAGCATGATCATTCGATGATGGACCTGATAACATCCTAATCAATCCTCAGTTGTGATTTAGTACCTTAACAATTAGCACCCAGCTCATTTCATTGGTAGACTCACTGGCTCCTCTTCTCTCTCCAACTAACTTGGCAATTCTGACTTTACCCACCAGGTGACTGCAAGCAGTCCAAATCAGGGCTTACCTTTTTTCCAACATGCCAGACCCAGAGAGTGAGTCGGTGAAGAACTGAATTCTGCCCGAGATATTCTTACTGCAACAAACTTAATCTTCTATTTCATGAACAAATTGTTAATTTTGACTGATCATTGAAACTGTGAAAGTTGGACTCTTTGTCAGCATTCTGAATATCTTAACATGTTCAGTTAAGGGCTGTAGCTGGGACAAACCAAGTTTATCCCACCTGCCTTCCTTTTGGCTGTACCCAAACAGACAACTGTGACCAGAATGTTTTAAGTGGGGGTATTTAAAACAATTAATTATTCTCTAAGCATTCTGAAAGCACTGATCCAGCAGAGACTCGCCTTCCCCTGGAGGTCCTCTTGCCAGCATTTGGGGATCCCAGTCCTGCACTGGCCTTGCTACAGAACCTGCTATTCCTCTGTCTGTTTATTCCCAGCGAACTCGCCCCAGTGACCCTGCTGTCTACTTTCCACACAGCTCCTCTCGCGCTGGTCTCCCCACCTTTTCCACAGACAGGTCCCAGTCTGCAGACTGCAATGATAATAATGATAATATTGCTTTATTACCCTATACAATTTCTTGCATTAGGAAATATTTTTTTCGCATACCTCAGACACAGACACACAGAGAGGGAGAGAAGCTTGGGGTCAGAGCACAGGGTCAGCCATTGTACAGAGCCCCTGGAGCAGTTGGGGTTAAGGGCCTTGCTCAGGGGCCCAACGGAGTAGGATTCCTCTGCCAGCTGCAAGATTTGAAAAGGCAACCTTCCAGTCACAGGCACAGATCCTTTGCCACACTCCGCAAAAAGAGCATAGGCAAGGGATCTCATCATGTCCCCATCACTATACTGGAGCATTAGGACCCACATAGACCAGAGAATGAGCACCCCCTGCTGGCCCAATAACACCTCTTCCAGCAGCAACCTTAGTTTTTCCCAGGAGGTCTCCTATCCAGGTACTGACCAGGCTCACACCTGCTGAGCTTCAATGGGTTGCCAGTTGTGAGTTGCAGAGTGATATGGTGTTGGCAGCCTTCATTCGCTCTGAGCCCAGTCAGCCCCCACATCACTCGCTCTCTGCTTCCTGCTCGCTGCCTCACCTCCATCTCATCTCTCTGATCTCCCAAGATCCCTGCAGTCCTGCGCTTGGGGCTCAACCTGTCATTTCACTGCAGGGCTTAATAGCGGCTGCAGCCTAACATACATGATGTACAACTTATTGATACAACACCAGAACATGCATAATAAACTATCAGTCTTAATAGAATATATTTGTGAAATGATCTGCTGTGATAGGAAAGATTAATTAATTACTCACTCAGGGATTACAAAGATAAGGCTTAATAACATCAGAGTTAATACATTTCACATATGTTAACTCGAATGATCTCATATCCCATAACATATATTGAATATAAAGGCTGTTGTCAACCTTGTAGGTTATATCATTATCAAACAGTTACATCACATTTATTCTCTTATACAAGTAAATATTCTTTCATTATCGTTAACTATCAAATGTGTGTCAATAAAATGTTTGGCATACTAAAATTTGTTTGTGTATCTGAACTTCCCAAAGATCTTATGATGGGAAGGCTATTTATTTTGTAGGACTTTGGAAAGATGTAATTTTGTGGTTGGGAATCTTCTAGGATGTTCCACTTGTTATTTAAGATGCAGAGCAGAAGCGTGGGGACCACATCTCAGGTGGGTTTTAATAGAGCTTTAGGGATATGACTGCCAATTGTGTGGTGATCCATAGGACTTTTACTATATGATGACTGGCAAGTGTTGTGGAGTGCTGTGTCTTTTTTCCTTTAGTTCCTTCTCTTTAGTGTTCTGTCTATTCCAGGTGTGGACCAGACTGCACACATCCATTCTGACTGTGTGGTAATTGATGAGCATCCAGGCATTTAGACACACTGTATGATTCTATATGTGAAGAAACTTCTGCTGTGCCAATTGCACTAATAGAGATAGCTTTTAAAATCATTTTCAATCAGAGCAATCCAATTGTTAATTATGATATCATTGATGCATTTTCAAATTCATACTATACTATATCATACTATGTTAATTAGCACATTCCATTGGAATATCCCTTACTGCCAAACTTTTATTAACTTTTTATTTCTGTATTTGGCTTGTGCAAAATGTTCTCCCCGTGTTCATATGGGTTTCCCACCAGGTACTCTGGTCTCCTCTCACAGTCCAAATACATTGTTAGAATAACTGGCTGCTGGGAAAATTGACCCCAGTGTGAGTGTTTGTGTGTCTTTTTGTGTCCATCTGCCTAGCAACCGACTGGCATCTCTTCCAGAGTGTATCCTGCCCTGCAGCTTTTGCAAGTAACACAAGTCATGTGGTTTTACAGAGGGTTCTCAATTTACATGAAAGTTGCGTTCCGGAAATCCCTGCGTATTGTAAATTTAGTGTATTTTAAACAAATTTTTCCTATTTAAAATAATGGTAAATGCTATAGTTGCGTTCTGCACGTGTAACTTTGAGTCTGCTTACACACTATAGATGCGAATGATGGGACATGGCATACACTAAATACCTTCAATACATCAACTTGTACCATGTATAAAATAAAAACACAGTTTACACAGACATGTATACAGTACAGGAACATACATAAAATACCTAAAATATAAGTAAGCATCAGTCATGTTTACTGTAAATGGAATTCGAGAGAGAGTGAGAGAAAATATGAGAGAGAAACACATTTTCAACAATAGCATCACTGTGTAGCAGCATTCCCAATGGACCAATGAGACACTTGCATCAGGCGGCCAACGGCGTAACTATGCAGCGCTCGTTATTTTGACTCGCACTACATAATTCAAACAAAAATATACTGAAGGGCATATGGTTTAAAAACACATATTTCAAACTTGCGTAAGATGCGAACCCACTGTACTGTATATTGTATTTTGTATGTATGTGTAACTTATGAATTTTCTTTTTTTCTTCTATCTTTTTTGTATCTCTGTTATTTCAAGCACACCACAAAAATGAGAAATAATATAATCACAAAAACAGTAATATAAAATATTTTATATATAATATAAAAACAGTTATTTTAATAGTATGACTGAATTAAATGATCTTTTGTAAAAGCAAAATAAACTTATAAGTGCACCTGCAGTAGGTCCCAGCTGCAGCAGTGCAGTCGCTGTGCAGTCCTCCTGAGGGAGGTTTTTGTATGACTGTGAAACATTGTGTGAACAGAGCTTTACTGTTGATGTAGTGGTAACTCTGACAGTAATAATCTGCTGCATCTTCAACTTGGACTCCTGTGATGGTCAGAGTGAAGTCAGTCCCAGATCCACTGCTACTGAAACGCTCTGGGATCCCAGTCTCATGGTTAGTTGCTGCATAGATCAGGAGTTTAGGGGCTTCTCCAGCTTTCTGTTGGTACCAGGCTAGGCGGTTATTACCATACACTGCAGGACTGGTTTTACAGTTCACAGTGACTGTCTGTCCAGAGAGAACAGATTTCACTGCTGTAGTCACAGTAACCTGTCCACTGGATTATGAAAACAAAACAGTCATATACATTTTTTAAGCTATTTCACTTTGTGTCTGTAAATCTTGTTTATGTAACATGCTAAAAGCTATTAACAACACGAAAAAAAAAAAAATTAGGACTAAGTCAGCACCTAGCCAAGTATTAAATTATGCCCTGAGCAGAGATGAGGAGTGTCCAGATGAAGATGGTGATGAAAGTCATTGCTGCTGTGGGTTCTGTTGCCATGAAGGGCAGCTCTCAGTCATGAAGTGTTCAACTCACAGGGCTATAAACACTCCCAGAGCACTGAAGCATGCGCTGCCAATGCAAAGTGTCTCTTCTATGCAAATTGTCTTCCTGGGTTCAGCAGCACTTGTAGCCAGTCAGTGCTGGAAACACAGGCTTGGTGCTGTGTGTTGTGACAGGGCAAGACGAGCAGTTTGATTAAAGCTCAAAGTGCAAGTTGCCATTTTAAGACATCAGTTAACCTCTTCTATTATAGTCAAAAAAGGTATGAGCTCCTCAGAGATACAAGAAAGATTATAACCAAGGAGGCTAGTGGGCCCATCTTGCTTTCTTGGTTTCAATTAGCTAATCGGAAGGCTGTGGGTTGAAATCCCAGCTAGACCACTGTTGTTGTGCCCTTTTAGAATGCACTTCACCCAGATTACTGCAGAAAAATGCTTGGCTGAATCAATAGGCTGCCTTAATTGAGACTGCCGAGTTAATTGGTGATTATTGATGATTGATGATTGTGGCAGCCTGCTCCAAGCATCTACATCATATGATCATATACAAGCTCTTTCCACTTCTATTGCTTTCCCAAATCCAGCCTTTAACCAGGTGTTGATCTTGAAATAGGATATTTGATAAACATAGACCCTTTCAAGATGTTGAATTTTCAGTCAGTCTTGATTCCTCTTCTGTCTTCTGTTTTCACTGTGAATGTGTGCAGTGCATTAAGCTTTATTAAACATGTTTGGCCACAATATTTCACCAGAAGCTACTTTACTGTCACACACAGGTGAAGGAGATTGTGTCCTTAAAGAACAACAGGACAGGCTGGTGGAGAACCGTTGCGGAAAGATCTTGAGAAAGCAAAACCTGCTTTGAGGCATTTTTGTTTTGTAAATGACTTTATGTAGATTGAATGTACATTCCTAAGTCAATACATTTTTCCATCTCCAGAAATCACAAACCATGAAAAACATCTGAGACTGAAACATCCCCTCTTTGCACCAGTTTAGATTTCTGCTTTTAATGATTTTTTCCATGATGTTCCACCCTGAAGCAGCTCCAGGAGAGCAACATTCTCCATGGCTGTCCTGACATTAAAAATAAAGTTTCAAGCAAGATATAATCATATCATATCTAAAAAGAGACAAACTGTAGCTCCTCCAATCTCTATAACTGACTACTACAGCATTTGTGAATTACATTTTCTAGAAATAGCCTGTCTTTGGCTCCTCTCTATAATATTTGTAGATCTCCACAAACATATTTACAGTACTATAATGGAGGATCCTGTAAATGCTATGAAACAACCACTCAATAATATAGAAGAAATATAGAATAGAATAAAATATTATTTGCCAGCACAGTCACTAGAAGCACATGTGAAAACAAAACAGTTTTCTAATTTTTATGGAGAGGGTTTCCATATTTTCTGCTTAAATAAGGTTTGGATATTCACAACTCAACAGCAATGCCTAACAGCTTTCTAGATTTAGAGAGTTTCTCCCCAGTAAGGAATGTTCTGTGGGTACTCCTTCTCAAATGCAGTGAGTGAAACAGAGGTACTAGAGGCTGCCTTGAGGTCCTTGAGGAACCCCCTGTGTTTGCTGATTTCAGACCCAGACAAGCTCTTAATCACAGGCTGATTGATTTATGTTTTCCATGTTGGGCATATTTGTAATTCAAAAAATATTTTGCTTTCTGTTCCAAAAAGGTCATTTATAATTACAGAGATTTGTAATAGGTTGCAGATCCGTATCTGTTTTAGAGTTTTGCTGTGGCACCTGAAATGAAGCCAATTGGACCTGCAGAAGGAAAATCCTCTTCTGGGCATGTTTCATACCTTGTCTGTCTTCAAAGTGGGCATGTTCAATAATGTCATTCCAATTGTTGGTGCTTTTCTAATAGTGTCCCTCCTTAAAATTAGCGTGTCAGATATAGGGTCACTCCTGCTATAGGCATGTCTGATACCACATCACTCCCACCCTTCTGTTCATTTACAATTCACCATCAAGTAAGAGCTGTTTAATCAGAATCAACAGGAAATGTGAGAATGACTGTCAGTGAAACTCTGAACTCTGGAGAGGTTCTGCCTGGGCTTAGAGCACTATAGCCTGTAGAGATCACTGTGCTTTGGAAAGAAGAGTCCAGAGGTCCTGCAGGCTTTTTGAAAGCTCCATCTTTACTTGATGATCAGTATCAGCAGATGCTTTGTCATTCACGCGCTGGGCCACCATCTTGGCAGACTTTCCAATCGATCAATCGATCTAGATCGATAAGTAGAGCAGGGCGGTGTGCTTCTCCGTGAAGCACAATCTCTGAAAGGCCACGAGCAGGTCCTGGTGATAATCCTTCAGCTGGAAGGGCATGAATAGCGCAAAGACACCCAGGCTGGACTCATCCAGGCTCCACTTCTTCACCAGCCCACCTTCATACAGAGCACGGACGCCCTCGCTGTGGATGGCAGCCAGGTCACTCAGGGCCAGCTCCTGGCAGGCCTCGTCGCTCCTCCCCAGGAAGAACAAGGACTCGTCTGACAAGGTGTGAGACGCCAGACCAGCCTGAACCTACTCTAGAGCGCTTCGCTCATGTAGTTAATAAAGATCGACGGGCGATCCGTGACAGAGTTGCCCCAGCTGATCCCTTCCTACTCCCAGAATTGCTCCTTGATGACCAGGATGAGTTCAGTCCAGCTTTTGTAGTGGACGCTCCGCAGGGCCTCTCTCTTGTGCAGGGAGAGTGGGGGGTAAAATCTAATGTTTAGAGCTGCCTTGGCTGTGAAAGGGAACAGGAGGGAGTCTGCCTTCATTTTGACCGATTTGTCCGTTTTGTGTCTATACACAACCTGGACGCCACCTCTGGTCTGATTTATTTCCAAAACTTGAATTCAGAAGCACACAGCTGCTCGAAGGTCTTGACTCACAGCCTGAGGCAGCAGACCTGTGGAAACAGATCAGAAGGACAGATCATTTTTGTTATTTTTATGTTCTTTTTTAGCACATTTCTCATTGTTTTAGGTAAGAGTCACACGTTCTTCTAGAAATTAAGAGCTGCAGAAATTCTCATTCAGACATTCTGTATCAGGGATCATACTGTATAGTTCACAAGGAATACCAACATCCAAGAATCAGGTGCTTTGCAGATGTTTGATCATGTAATTATTTTAGTTTTATCCGCTTGGTTAAGAGGTGATCGGACGAGGAGGCTCGACCTCCAAACAGAAGCAAGTGAACCCCAAAACCCCAGTGCAGAAAGAGACAGAAGGAATATCGAAATACTGACATAACATTAAAAGAGAAGGCGGACATTAAAAGCTGTGTGGCACTCTGAGACAAAGACTGACCATTTGCCTGTGTGTCACCTGAGCGACACTGTTCGTCCCAGAGAGCAATTGGGCCCATCAGTGTGTCCGGTCTCACTCTCTCTGTCAAGATACCTGTTACTAGCTGTGAACAAGCCTGTTACAGCCAGAACTGATCTGTAATCAGTAAGAAATGCAAGAAATGGTAAACATATTTGAGACATGTTAAAACAAAACGGTCAGATTACAGGTATAAATGAATAATACTTGGCTTTTTATGCGTCTTATTTGAGTAACTTTTTATGTGAGTAAAAATACAGTTTGTAGGTATGATTTTTGAGTCGTGTCATTGCTGCCTGGCAGCACTGGAGCCCTGGATTCAATTTCCGGGATGATATCTGCGTGGAGCTTGCATGTTCTCCCCAGGCCCACTTGGGTTTCCCACCAGGTGCTCTGGTCTCCTCCCACCATCCAAAGACATACTGGTAGAATAACTGGCTGCTGGGAATATTGACCTCAGTGTGAGTGTGTGTGTGTGTTTGTGTCTGTCTGCCCTGGAATGGAATGGCTTTCATACAGAGTGTATCCTGCCTTGCACCCTTTGCAAGTAATGCATGTAATGTAGAATCATATTGTATTCTGTATATATGTGTTTTTCTTCTTGTATTTGTCATTTTTTTCTATCTCTGTTATTTCAAGCACAACAAAAAAAAAGAAAAAAAGGTTTGGTTTGGCATGATCTTTATGTTGACATTCTGCCCCATTACTGGTTAAAGTGGTTAGGAAATGTATGGATGGACTTTTCTGTGCCAAATGGAATCATGCTTCTAATGAGCATTATGAATACCACAGATATGAGATGTGATCAGTATCTTGCTTTCCAGCCTCATAATCAATATGATTGAAATGAGAAATAATATAATTATATTTCTTTGAATATTGTGACTGTGTTAAATGATCTCTTACAGTAGTAAAATAAATTATCTCTCATAAAAGCAAAATAAACTTGTAAGTGCACCTGCAGTAGGTCCCAGCTGCAGCAGTGCCGTTGCTGTGCAGTCCTGCTAAGTAAGGTTTTTGTACAGCTGTGTAACACTGTGTGAACAGATCTTTACTGTTGATGTAGTGAGAACTCTGACAGTTATAATCTGCTGCATCTTCAGCCTGGACTCCTGTGATGGTCAGAGTGAAGTCAGTCCCAGATCCACTGCCACCGAAACGCTCTGGGATCCCAGTATGATGGGTAGTTGCTCTATAGATCAGGAGTTTAGGAGCTTCTCCAGCTTTTTGTTGGTACCAGGCTAGGAAGTCGTTATTATACACTGCAGGACTGGTCTTACAGCTCACAGTGACTGTCTGTCCAGAGAGAACAGATTTCACTGCTGGAGTCTGAGTCACAGTAACTTGACAAAACACAGAAAATGCAGCAGTTTAAAAACTATGGTGCATTTTAGGTATTACACACTATTTCTGTAAAGCTTGTTTACATAACATGCTAAAAGCTACTGTATATGTTCTATCACAAATTCAAAAAACTTTGTTTGAATCAACACCCAACCATGTACTAAATCATACCCTGAGTACAGATGAGGAGTGTCCAGATGAAGATGGTGATGAAAACACATGAGTAAGTCCAAAACCAGATGCTGTATATCATTCTTACCTTGAACGCAGAGAAAGACAACAGAGATGAAGATGGTGATGAAGGTCATTGCTGCTGTGGGTTCTGTTGCCATGAAGGGCGGCTCTCAGTCATGAAGTGTTCAACTCACAGGGCTATAAACACTCCCAGAGCACTGAAGCATGGGCTGCCAATGCAAAGTGTCTCTTCTATGCAAATTGTCTTCCTTGGTTCAGCAGCACTTGCAGCCAGTCAGTGCTGGAATTACAGGCTTGGTGTTGTGTGTTGTGACAGAGCAAGATGAGCTGTTTAGTATGAACACTCCCAGGACAGCAGCACTAGGCAGAGAGCAGCTTTATAAGGAGCAGATGATGAGACACAATCAGCTGAGCCCTTATTCCACTCAACACAGCTGAAATGGAGTGGAGTGTGGAGTGTCTGGTTAAAGTAGCACATGGCTATGTGTGTGGGGCTGTGGGCCTGGAGAGAGACATTAAACAGGACATCTGTGACTTCAGGGAGAGACTCTGGGAGAGTGTGCCCTCTGGTGGCACGTTCCACCCACCTACACTTCTGTCTGTAAAGAGATACCTCCTGCTCTTGATGCAACAGTATAAACACTCTTTCCACTCTGTGGTGCTCAAACCAAGGCTTTGTCCAGGGCCTCTCCTGGGAGTCTGAACTGGACACACCTGGCTTGACTGCCTGGTCAGTGTCCTGTGTGACTGGAATGCCACTGGAGCTCATGTGATTGGTCCAGTGAGCAGGGCCGGCCCTGGGCACAGCAGAACTAGGACACTGCCCAGGGCCCCGAGGCCACCAGGGGGCCCCCTCAATGTGCAACACAACATCTTTTTAATCAGCAAGTTCTAATGTGAGCAAAATATTCCCTATAGTGGCTCTTTCTGTTGCAGCTGTGAAATATCCTGACGGAAGCAAACCGATTCACGTTTCCCACAATAGTACACAAGCCTGCTGCAAATCAGTACCGCCTGTCCAAACAAATACATGACAGTGAATGTACAGTACAAAAGACTTCCACAATTATACATAATCTGTTATGCTGGGCCCGTGGATGGAGAAAGGGGCATGGCGAATTAATCATTGCCAGAGTCTGTTCAGCGGTGAAGGTTTGTAGATTTTATTGGAGGACAATGATGGAGACAAAAAGGCGGTGGTCAGCCAAGCTGCACGGGTGAAGTATGTAGGAGGACAACAGCAGGAGATATGCACAGTGAAGCAGGCAGGAAGTCCTGGAGAGTGTGGAGCAGGAGCCAACACACACTCTGGGGTAGAGGACTCAATGTCAGAGCTTAAATAGTGTGAGCTTCCCTTAACAAGGTGATAAACCCGGCCTGGGCTCATTTGGGATAGCCCTGATGAGCTCCTTCCATGTGTAAGGGATGATGTTTATGCAAGAGTACTGGAGCTCGCCAGGGCCTCACATAATCAACATGAAAACATTCTGTTTTCCTTACAGTATCTCCTGTATTTCATTAAATGGGGGGTTGTAAACCCAAACTCCTGTAGTATTCAGATTGCAGTCGCTCTCCCAGTGACAGAGGCAGGAGCATAGAGGAGCTGTTCAAAGCTCATGATTAAAACATACCTGAAGTCAGCCATGACACAAGGCTGTCTCACTGGACTGGCCATCATCAGTCATGCAGTGGGTCAACTATGATGTATTAATTTAATAGAATGTTTCGTTTATAAACCTTTCCTGTCTGATCAGACCTACTGATCTTACAGAGTGCACTTACTGTATTTCTTATTTAATTGTATTATTATTCCTACAATTCCTTTCTACAAAGGTTTAAATGCAGTAATTTGTAAATTATGCCTTGCTACCATTTTGAAGTAGAAGGGATCCTTTTAAAATCTGGGCTTTTTGTTCTTGTTTGTAACTTGTTTATTAAGTGTTCCCCAAAGCTGGTTAATATGCTTTCTAGTTATGTAATTCATGTATTTAATTGTTTTATAAAATAAGCTTGTGTTGGGAGCTGATATGAGCAGTGTCTGTGCAAATCATGATCTAAAGGGGCCCTTTTCCAAGATTAAGGTTTTAATCTCGGTTCCCGTTCCTGTTCCCTGTCTGCCGCTTCCGACCCGGCCTTCGTGGTTTTAATTCCCTTCTTTCGATGGATCTCCTGGTTTTGGACTTACTCATGTGTTTTTGGATACTCTTAGGATTACTCTCTGGGATTGTTCGCCTCGGCCACGCCTCCCCCGTGCACCAGCGCACCTTGGACACGCCCCCCTGTCTTCAGCCCCGTTTTCCTGCATGACGTTTCCCCTGTGTTTCCCCACTCCGTCGGACTGTGTCGTCCGCATAGGGTCCGGAAAGAACTGTTCGTTACAAGTATGCCTTTCTACATCTGGTTATACCTATCGAATGAGGAGCAGTGGAAAGAGACCTCCTCCTGGTCAATCTTGTTTCTTTTGTACTGGCTGACTGGCACCACGAAGACCGAAGCTGTTCCTCTGTCAGAGTCTCTCCAGCTCTCATTGACCGTATCTGTCTGTGAGCTCCTGTACTCCTAGACTCCTCACTACCTCCTCAGTCCCCATCCGTGGGTGCTGCTAGAACTGGCCCCCTTCTGGGGTTATCTGTCACAGACTCTGGAGTCTCCCCATGAGACAGGATGTTTGAGAATATTTTGTAAACCAAATTTTTACAAGAGATGATACTGTGCAAATAATAGGCTGAGAGTATTTAAACTACTGTAGAGATTAGTAAGGAAGATCAGCAACAGAAATTGCAGTGTTAAACATAATTAATGTGTGTTAATGCTTTTATGGGTCTTATGTTTTCAAACAAGACAGGGACAAGCAGAGATGACAGAACCTTTAGCGAACAAAAACAGACTTTGAAGGAATGGGACACAGTTTAAAAGATAAATCATTTTTAAAATAATTAAGCAATAATAGTTAAAGAAATGGAGTACAGAGAACTGCAAATGCAGATCTAAAAGGATATTAGAAAGGCCACAAGGGAGATAGGAAGGAAAATTGAAATGGAGCCTCAAACCAAAAACAAAAGTTCTTTCAATCAGTTCTTTCAAAGAAACTGTACCCAGAGAAACGAGAGCTGTTCTTCAGGTACTGGAGAGACTCAAACATGAATAAACCTCCAGGGCCTGATGGCATCTTACCAATAGTACCCAGAAAAAAGAGAGCTGTTCTGCAGAAGACACTGACAGAACTCTACCAACAGCAGCTCAACACTGGGGCTGTACCCAGGAGCTGGAGGATTGCTAATGCAGCGCCCATCCACAAGGGTGACAATATGGACCCAATTACAGACCAGATCACATCACTTCTATATCATGTGAACCTATAGAAACAATTATCAGAACTAATCACTTACTGTATATGGAAATAACATTCTAGTCAAAATGGATATAGAAAAGATAGGTTTTGCTTAACTACCTTATTAGATCAAGCAAGAGCAGTAATGTGCATGCACTGAGCATATGATATTGTTCTCATTTAGATTTTCCAAAGTTCCTCATGAAAGATTCATTTTCAGTTTACAGGCAGAAAACACACTGAAATGTGTGGGTATGGACTGAGAACTGGTGAAAAAACAGGAACAACATGAAGATAAAGAGGAAATATCCAGATTGGGGTGATATACTGTAATTAATGGAGTCCCAAGGGGAACTACTGGATATTCGGAACTGCCGCCGAATTTATATCAAGGATTTAGATTCTGGTTAAATTAGTCAATTTAACAAATGACAAGAAATTAGAAGGGTTTGCTAATAATTCAGAAGCAGTTAATTTCATTTAAAAAGATTTGGATAAAACTCAAGAGTAGGTGTTTGCATGCAGGTATGGAAGTAAAAAAATAAACTACTGTATAAATATAAAATTGGAAACACTGAGCTGGAAGAGGCTGTTTACTGTATGAAAAAGACCTGGATGTTGTGAGGAAGCAATAAAAAAGGTAAACACAACTTTAGGCTATACAGTATTCTCACAATGTAGCATTATAATGTTCTGTTAAAATTGTACAACACACTAATTAGGCCTCATTTACAATACTGAAAACAATTCAGGTCATCGTGTATCAATAAAGATATTGCTGCTCTGGAATCAATGCAGAGAAGAGCAGCCAGATGCAGGACTATGAGGGAACGTTATAAAAGTTCTCAAAACCTTGAAACACATTGAGAAGATCAACAGAGACGCCACCTTTAAAGGCGCTATATAAAATAAAGTTTTTTATTATTATTATTATAACACAGCAGACAAACCAGAGGACACAAGGGGAATATGTAGAAGTGCATTTCAATCAAGGAATAGAAGGCATTTCTTTGTTCAAAGGATTATGGGAAAATGGAACAAGCTTTCTGGTCACCACCAGCCCCTACCTAGCCAGAGTGCACCAGTACGCTCTCCACAGATCAGCTATTAATGGGGAGGAGAGCAGAGTGATGAAGCCAGTTCAGAGATGGGAGTTATTAAGAAGTCATGATTGGTAAATTTGACCAGGACAGTGGGTAACACCCCTACACCTTTTGAGAAACACCCTGGGATTTTTAATGAGGGCCTTGGTTTTACTCTATGTCTCATCTGAAGTACAGCACCTTTTTACAGTATAGTGTCCCCATCACTATGCTGGAGCATGACGACCCACACAGACTGCAGGGTGAGCACTCCCTACTCTTCAGAAAAATACCGTAACTTCTGTTTTATAGGAAACTTCTGTTTTCAATTTCAATTTTTGAGTACAGCTTATATTCAGATAAATATGGTAGAGAGAGGACTTATTAGCTTGGGTAATTATATATATATATAAATATACCTTGTTGTGAGGGAACATACATTCTTGACTGGACAGCACAGCTGGGGTGTATCTGAAAGACTTATAATTAACTAGAGGCGTAGGCAGGGATAATTAGCTGATAATTAGAGCAGGTATTAGAGAGCAGGAGTGTCTCTTTGGGATAAAGACCAGTAGAAATAGAGGGAGAGAAAAGATACAAGGTATATTTAAAAAGTTGTTATTGTTTGGATGTTCTGAGGTTTTGGAACTAACCCTGCTTCATTTCTCTTTACGTAAAAGATTGTTTAAAATGTAATTGTTTTAGGACTCTGGCAAGGACTATAGATTGTGTTTTAAGATAAGATCACTTTATTGGCCATTTACAATTTCTTGTATTAGGAAATTGTCTTTTCTCATACCCCAACTTGCTCTCCATGAAACACACAGACAGGGAGAAAAGCTTACGGTCAGCCATTTATACAACACCCCTGGCACAGTTGGGGTTAAGGGCCTTGCTCAGGGGCCCAACAGAGTAGGATTCCTCTGCCAGCCAAGGGATCCTTAGCCACAGAGTCACTGCTCTACCCCAAAGCCTGATTGGAGATCCCAGGACTGAACTCGGGACCTCATACATGCAAAGCATGCACTCTACCACTGAGCTACATCCCCAACATGCTTACTTTGTATATTAAAAAGGATTCCTCTGGCCTGTTGAAAGTAGGAAGACTGGTTATTGGTATAACTTTGAAATAAACACTTTATTTATTGAACATTAGTATATTGAGGTGAATGAGTGCTCAGTTGATGTATGACCTGAGGTGATACTGAGAACTGACAGTGAGCTGGTCTCTGGAGTTGGTCCAATAAATCTTTGAACAGGTAGAGAATTGTGTTCCTCAACCCACTAACATCTTAGTCTCACTTGAAATTTATGATTATACTGTATATGCATCTTATATGTACATGCTATGTATTTTGCACAATATTACATGAAATCACCGGTCAGGTGCAGAGTATTTTTAATCTGCATTAGTGCGGTCTGTCAATTTGTGCTCTGAGTGAGGAATGAGTAACCACTGAACTGACGCAGCAGGAAATGGTGTGTGTCAACGTGGAGCTGTTTACTCTAGGAACATTTACAAAAGACCACAAGGTGATTACCATAAGGTAATTCTGTTGGTAAAATACTAAATATAAACCAGCCATCTGCTGACTGAGATACAGTACAACTCCTAACCCTGATGTCTCTGTCTATCAATTAGTTTTCTATGCAAATTATAAATCAATATAAATTGTTTATGAATATGACATATAATTAAGGTTTTCGTATACCTCTCCATCCCACACAGAATAAGTGTTATTTGGACACATTCTTTCCACACAACATAGTCAGTGATCCCTTTGAAACAGCTTTTATCTTCACATTGGGTTTATGCAAACGTTTACCACAAGGCATCTTAGAATATTCTGATCACATTAAAGTATTAATGTACTAATATGTTATTCTGGTAATTTTCCACAAAACATTTAGTATTATTACTGTCTCGTTGTTCTCTGGTGACATTAAATGATTAAAGTCCCAGTTATCTTTACCATGAAGGTAATTGCATTGGTCTGGTTCGTGCAGTAAAAATGAAATTATACACACAAAAACAAGACAAGCAGACTTACAATATTTAAAAGAGAGATAGATATTCTGCATCAAAACTCTCTCTCCAACTTATTGCTTACAGGCTGGTCATTCATCTTCACTCTGCTGTCCTGGTGTAAATCAGGGATGGTTCAATGTTTTAGCCAGAAAATGATTTTTCTTCTTCAGGCTGTGTGTGAGAAATTTATTTTATACATTATAAATGTAGACTGCTGGGTCTTTGCAATAAGACTACTGTAGCAGTCCCTGTGTCCCCAGGAAGCAGTGATTCCATGAGGAAGCCATGAGGATACTGAAGATTAGAAATGTGCAGATTAGAAGAGGTCTTGTGGGGACAGACCTCACACTTCAATGTGAATAACCCCGAGACATCACATGCATAATGTCCTTTCATCTACTTTGGAAGTGTCTTGTTATAAGCATCTCTGATTTTATAAAGAGAAAAACAAGATTTATTATAATAAAGTAGTTCAAGTAGGTAGATGTCTCAGCATGTGTAGGCTGCAAAGGAACATGTAAAAGGTTTATTCCATGTGGAAAAGAGAAGAAAGGAAACAAAACGTTTCAGCTGTGTGTCATGACCACTAACCGGCCCAGACCAGCTCCCAAGAGGACTAATCAGTTCCAGCAGCAGGGTGATAATTACAAACGTCGCTGCATGTGTTAATTTCTCATCAGACGTCTTACCGTGCGGCAGGCTGCATTATTTAAGCCTCCCTTACCCGCATATCGCTGCTCGGTATTGAGTTCACTTCTTGTTGGTCAACCTAGCGTTCCTTTCCCTTTTGCCTTACTGGAATTTCTGACTTCACCTTTTGCCTTCGGACTTCGGTTCTCATCTTGCCCCTTGGATTGTTTGCTACCTGTGACTATTTTTGGAATTGACCCTGCCGCTCTTGTTTCGACCACGAACCTGTCTCTCGTTCTGGATTGTTCGCCACCAGTGCCTTTACCGGATCTTGACCTACCTTACGCCTTCGGACTACGACTCAGCTCCTGGTTTTGCTCTGTTCGCTTACTCACCTCCCAAGGACTCCTGCATCTGCATTGGATCCTTTTCACCACTACCTAGCCACGTTACACTGTGGAGGTTTCTTGGGGTGTGAGGAATCCGAAGAAGCTCGCTCACACTTGCAGAAGGCTCTACAGCCGAAACATTTTGTTTCCTTTCTTCTCTTTTCAGCATGGCATAAACCTTTACTTGTTTCTTTATTATAATGAATCCTTCAGAAGATTTTATTTGTAACATATTTAAATGATTAAAATATTAGGATGTTTCAGACTAAAATTCTTCAGGTGCTGAGTAAGAAAACTAAGCACTGTGCAGTTTGTACATCACGAGCTAAGAGGAGAGAGACAAGTGTCAGCAATGGGAGAATTGAGTTGAATATTGTGGGAAAAGAACCCTGATGATTTCTGCAATTTCCCTCAAGGGATCAATAAAGTATCTATTTACTGACAAAATCATAGTGCTTTTACAGCGGAAACAACAAGTGACCTGTTCTGTCTCCCTGTTGTGGTCATTATGTATAACTGCAGTTTCTGTTTGATTAACACATCTTAAGGAAAAATATCCAGATCCCCAGTGTCTCATAGTAGCTTTGGTGATCTGTCTATAGAATTGGAGTTGATTGCATTCTATTTTACATAAAATAAATATCACAATATAAAAAGAAATATCTAGTTAAGCTACAAATATTTAAATGTTTTATTTGATGGCAATTATTAGCTATAATGCTAATTAACATTATTTTATTTGTAATTTTCAGTTTCATAGCCTATTAAGCTTAATACTAAATAAATCTACACATCCTTTCTGTGTGTTTATTATACAACATTTATAAATGATGTACAAACCCAGCTCTGTAAAGTGCAATTGTAGCAGCTCTGCAGCTGTTCTCAGCCTCAGTGCTCTGTGGTTCCTGTTGATGAGCCAGAGCAGCTCCTGTAGAACTAAAGGAGGTTTTTGTACAGACGTGTATCACTGTGTGAGAGGAGTACTGTCATACTTCTGACAGTAATAATCTCCTGCATCTTCAGCCTGGACTCCAGTGATTGTCAGTGTAAAGGCTGTTCCAGACCCACTGCCAGTGAATCGATCAGGAACCCCAGAATAGCGTGTTGTTGCAGCATAAACCAGGAGCTGTGGAGCCTGACCAGGTTTCTGCAGATACCAGTTCAGGTAGCTACTAACAGACTGACTGGCTGTACAACTGATAGAGACAGAGCTTCCTGGGAGAACAGTCTGAGCTGGAGACTGAGTCAGAACAATTTGCCCACTGGACTCTGGAGGTGAAATAGCAACAATAATTATTTTTTAAAACATACTTTTTTATTAAAAAAATGTATATACAGTATATATATTTGCCTCAGAAAACACATCTGCTACATTTCTACTGACGTTCTTTAAATTTTTGGTTTATTCTAAATTTATTCTAAGTTCTTTAAAACTCAGGTTATATTGTGAAATGAATGCTAACAAAATAAAAATAATAGAATTAGAGAAGTATTTTCTTTAATCCTCACCTTGAGCAAAGAGCCCCAGTGTCCCCAGCAGTAGAATCAGTGGCATCATTGTCCTGTGTGTGTCAGTGACTCTGAAAGGGCTGAACAGTGACTGATCCACACTGTGAGTCTTAAAGTGTTTGGAGCAGTGAGGCGACACAGGTATGCAAAGCTCCTTCCTGTATACAAATCCTGTCTCAGACAGTTAGAAAAAGCCTGAGCTGGAAGAACAGGTGCAATCTGCAAGGGCTGGGTTTGTTGTTATGTGTATATTATATGTAAATGCATGTACCGCTAGATCAGTACTCTGACGTTAGAGCTCTACCACACTTAGGCTATGCATATACACCTCTTAAAAACAACAGCTTTTTCTCTAAACATTCT
This sequence comes from Lepisosteus oculatus, assembly GCF_040954835.1. NCBI lineage: Eukaryota > Metazoa > Chordata > Actinopteri > Semionotiformes > Lepisosteidae > Lepisosteus > Lepisosteus oculatus. The sequence continues at coordinate 17,285,460 of NC_090713.1, forward strand.
GAAAGCACTGATCCAGCAGAGACTTGCCTTCCCCTGGAGGTCCTCTTGCCAGCACTTGGGGATTCCAGTCCTCCACTGGCCTTGCTACAGAACCTGCTATTCCTCTGTCTGTTTATTCCCAGTGAACTCTCCCCAGTGACCCTGTTGTCTACTTTCCACACAGCTCCTCTCGTGCTGGTCTCCCCACCTTCTCCACAGACAGGTCCCAGTCTGCAGACTGCAGCCTTCACTCGCTCCCAGCCCAGTCAGCCCACACATCTCTCGCTCTCTGCTTCCTGCTCGCTGCCTCACCTTCATCTCATCTCTCTAATCTCCCAAAGATCCCTGCAGTCCTGCGCTCGGGGCTCAACCTGTCATTTCACTGCAGGGCTTAATAGCAGCTGCAGCATAACATACATGTACATGATGTACAACTTATTGATACAACACCACAACATGCATAATAAACGATAAATCTTAATAGAATATATTTGTGAAATGATCTGCCGTGATAAGAAAGATTGATCTTTCACTCAGGGATTACCAAGACAAGACTTGAAAACATCAGAGTTTATATATATCACATATGTTAATTCTAATGATCTCCTATCTTATAACATAGTGTAGATCAGCTATAAAGTGTTGTTGTAAACCTTGTAGGTTATATCAGTCTCAAGCAGTTAAATCACATGTATTCCTTCATACAAATAAATCTGTTTTCACTACCGTAAAACTATCAAACGTGTTGTTGTAACAGAAGAAATAAGGTTCTTGATCCCGAGATGAAGTAAAACAGATGAGTTTATTGCATGCAAGGAACAATAAAGCCGAAGTCTTGTTTCCCGCAAGAAACAACAAAACCGAAGTATTGTTCAACGTACTGTTACAAACTTTTGGGTTATATAGTGTTTTCTTCTCCGTTTCTGACGTCACTCGGTCTGATGGTAAAGAGGGGGGTTCATGGTATTTCGCCAGTTTACGATGTTCTGGGCAAATGGTCAGTTTAACATTACACCCAGGGGGGTTCCTAGCTGGCATCTGCAATCCTTATCAGTTAACCCCCTTTCCTGCCATAAACCCCTGCTTGTGACTTGGAAGTCTAAACCCCCTACAGAAAGGATTAAATTCAAACCCCCGTCTTCACATCTTTCTTCAGTGTCAATACAAATTTTTGCATATTTACTTTTTATTTTGCATCTGAACTTCCTGAAGTTCTTATCATGGAAAGGTGATCTAATTTGTAGGAGTTTGGAAAGATGTAATATTGTGGTTGGGAATCTTCCAGGATTTTCCACTTGTTATTTAAGATGCAGACCAGAAGATCGGGGTCCACATTTCAGGTGGGTTTTAAAATGGCTTTAGGGATATCACTGCCAACTGTATATTGATTCATAGGAGTATTACTATATGATGACTGGCAAAGTGTTGTTGAGTACTGTCTCTTTTTTCCTTTAGTTCCTTCTATTTAGTGCTCTTTCTGTCCCTCTATTCCAGTTGTGGGCCAGACTGCACACATCCATTCTAACTGTGTGGTAATTGATGAGCACCCAGGCATCTAGACAAACTGTATGATTCTAAATGTGAAGAAGCTTCTGCTGTGCTTATTGTACTAATAAAGATAATATTTTTAATCATTCTCAATCAGAGCAATCCAATTGTTCATTATGATATCAATGATGTGTTTTCAAATTATTATTAGACTATGTTAATTAGCAGATTCTATTAGAATATCCCTTACTACCAAACTTCTATTAACTTTTTATTTCTGTATTTTGATTGCTACAAAATACTAGTTTCCGAATTCCCTTCCACTCACCAGATATTCTATAAATACCAGTGTCTCGCATCTGAAGTTAGAGAAATTATTTTTAATAAAAAGTCAGTCTTAATTGCAGTTTCCTCATACAATGTTTCTGATAGCACAGTCTGATGATTTTTATTTTTGTTTGTATATCATCATACTTGTTTAATTAGTCTGTTGATTCAATTTTTTGTATGTGAGCTTTTTGGATGATCATGTTCTTTCTACATTGAAAAAGAAGTATCAGAAACATTCTCTTAATTTTCTAATTATCTTTGTGTGCCTTGAGCAAGCAGAAAGGGCACAAGAATGTAGCTGAAAAGGCCCCTGTCTTTAGCTCTATATGGCTCTCATGCTGTGATCTCAGCCACAGAGTGACCTGGTGCTCTTTGTGTGTGGGGAAGTGAGGGAGATGGGTTTGTCTTTCACAGGACAGTGATGACCCAGTACTCTCCATGATGGATGTTTGCTGCTGGTGGCTGGATGTCTAGCAGAGAGTCATCTGGACATGATCATAAGGTCCAAGGTCACTGTTCATCACCCAGAGGAAGATCCACCAGTGGAAGATCTGTAGGGTGGTACCAGAACCTAAGCTGACAGCATCTCAGCCAATCACCAGCTGTGATGTACAGAATTCTGTCCAAGATATTCTTACTTGTGTTCAAGAAATCTTGTGTTCGTGATCCAACTGTTATGTTTGCTGTCTATTTTGAAATAAGACAATTGCACTCTTTCTTTTTGTCGACATGTTGAATGTCCGAATATATTCAGAAATAAGCTGTAGCCGAGACAAACTGATTTCTCCCACCTGTCTACCTTGTGGCCAGACCCAGGAAATCAAACTGTGTACAAACTTTGTTTTTAAAGACTGAAGTTCAGCAAGACATGGTTATCCATAGGTGAACCCAGCTGCCTGTCTGACTGCGTTTCCACCGGCTGGACTGGTAGAACTAGCCAGCTCCACAGTGCCCCCGCTGCTGTGAAAATTGACCTCGGCGTGAGTGTTTGTGTTTGTGTGTCTGTCTGCCCCAAAGCCTCACTGTCAAAATGATTTAAATGAGAAATAGAATAATCACAGTTTCTTGAACACCGTGACTGTGTTAAATTATCTCTTACAGTAGTATAATAAACTTGTAAGTGCACCTGCAGTAGGTCCCAGCTTTAGCAGTGCAGTCACTGTGCAGTCCTGCTGAGGGAGGTTTTTGTACGGCTGTGTAACACTGTGTGAACACATAGGTACTGCTTGGATAGTGGAAACTCTGACAGTAATAATCTGCTGCATCTTCAGCCTGGACTCCTGTGATGGTCAGAGTGAAGTCAGTCCCAGATCCACTGCCACTGAAACGCTCTGGGATCCCAGTCTGACGGGTAGTTGCATAATAGATCAGGAGTTTAGGAGCTTCTCCAGGTTTCTGTTGGTACCAGGCTAGGCGGTTATTACTGTACACTGCAGGACTGGTCTTACAGCTCACAGTGACTGTCTGTCCAGAGAGAACAGATTTCACTGTTGGAGTCTGAGTCACAGTAACCTGTCCACTGGATTCTGTAAACAAGACAAAACACAGGGAATTTAATTTCTTTTAGCTATTTTACTCTGTTCTGTAAAACTCGTTTACATAATATACTAACAGCGACAGTATATACTCCACAAATCAAAACATATCTTAAAGTCAACACTTAGCCCAATAATTAATTATAATACACACTTTTTACAAATATATTTGCCTCTGTAAACATAATTAAAATTTTAGATTTATTCTAAATTTATTCAGTTCTTTCAACTTTTGCTTTAAAAGGTTAATGTTGTGAAATTAATGTTAATTAAATAAATATAATAAAATTAGATAAGTATTTTCTTTAATCCTCACCTTGAGCAAAGAGCCCCAGCGTCCCCAGCAGTAGAATCAGTGGCATCATTGTCCTGTGTGTCAGTGACTCTGAAAGGGCTGAACAGTGACTGATCCACACTGTGAGTCTTAAAGTGTTTGGAGCAGTGAGGCAGCACAGGTATGCAAAGTTCCTTCCTGTATGCAAATCCCGTCACAGACAGAAAAGGCCTGAGCTGAGAGAACAGCCTGGACTCCACTGATTATCAGTGTAAAGGCTGGTCCAGACTCACCACCAGTGAATCAATCAGGAAACCCAGACAGATGGGCTGTATGCAATATGGATTCTACTCTAGTCCGCAGAGATATCTACACAATTCACACTATCTGACCCAAACCACACTTTATACCCAATCTTTTTTTTAAAATGCTTTCTTCTGTTTCTCTCATTTCATCTTAATTCTGAATCTTTATACACACGTGCCTCTTTTTTAATGAGTCAGCATCTCTGCAGGATAGAGTAGAATCCAATCTTCCCACAGTAATAATCTTCTACATGGACTCCAGTTATTGTCAGTGTAAACGCTGTTCCAGACCCACTGCCATTGAATCACATCAAGAACCCTAGATTTATGGGTTGTAAGCAATATGGATTCTACTCAAGTCCATAGAGCCTGTAGGTATGCAATGTGTTTAATTACAATCTAGGTCCTGGAGATTGGTAGCAGGATGAGCTGTCAGGTGGGAACGCAGGTGCAGGAGTTTCCCAGGGTGTCAGCAAGGTAAGTGTAGGGAGCTCCAGCTGAGAGATGTGGAAGACAGGCTGATACTGTGCAGAAAGCAGGCTGATAGTTGAGGGGAAGGGCAGGTGGCAGAGCAGAGACACTCTGGGGTAAGACAGACAATGGAGCTGCTGAGCAGGAGCTGTGCACATACTGCCTGTGGAGAAAAAAAAAGTCTCCGCTAGTTCAATGCTATTATTACTATTCATTCTGAAATACCCTATTGATATTTTGGTGCAGCCTGGCTCCCCTCAGTTTGCTATTGTCCTTCTACTCAAGACATTCAGACACCCTCAGCATGATCATTCACTGATGGACCTGATAACATCCTAATCAGTCCTCAGCTGTGATTTCGTACCTTAAAATATAGCCACCAACTCATTTCATTGGTAAACTCACTGGCTACACTTCTATCTCTGACTAACTTGGCAAATTGGACTTTACCAACCACGTGACTGCAACAGTCCAGATCAGGACTTAACTTTTCTCCAAGACATACTGTAAGACCCAGACAGTGAGTCACTAAAGTAAAGAATTCTGCCTGAGATATTCTTCCTACAACACATGAAATCTTACAGTATATTTCGCAAACCAATTGTTAATTTTTGATTGATGAAACTGAGGCAGTTGGACTCTTTTTGTCAGCATTCTGAATATCCAGACAAACCTGTATTCAGTTAAGGGTTGTAGCTGGGACAAATCAAGTTTATCCCACCTATCTTCCTTGAGGCCGTATCCAAACGGTTAACTGTGACCAGCATGTTTTAAGTGGGTTCTTTAAGGTATGCCTATAAGGAGCAGAGGTTGAGACACAATCAGCTGAGCCCTTATTCCACTCAACATAGCTGGAATGGAGTGGAGTGTGGTGAGTCTGGTTAAAGCAGCATATGGCTCTGTGTGTTCAGACATACTGTAGCAGGACTGTAGGATTAAAGCTTAAAATGTAAGTTGCTATTATAAGACATCAGTTAACTTCTTCTTAATGTTCAGTGACACCGATGATTAAGTCCCTCCTCAATTCCTGCACTTTGTACAGTATGTTGGGCTGGAGAGCAGCACATTGAACAGAACATCTCTGACTTCAGGAATTGACTCTGGGGGAGTTTGCCCTCTGGTGGCACCAAAGTGATTTTACTTTTCTGTGAAAAGAAATTGCGAAAACTGTGAAAAAGTACATTGAATGTACAGTACTTCTCTAAGCCAATATAATTTTCCATCTCCAGAACTCACTGACCTTGTGCAAAACCTGAAAACCGTCAGAGAGCCAAACATTCCCTTGTAGGACCAGTTGTGTTTCCTGCTTTTAAAGAGGTTATTTTTCCAAACACTACAATCCCCCTGAAGCACCTCAAATCCAGTACAGAACAGGCTCTTTGTGGGTCCTGGCAGGAAAATAGAGTTTCATCCTGGTTTCTTGCTAAATACTAAATACAATCATATTAAAAATTATACATACTGGAGATCATCGGATTTGTAATAGGTTTCATATCTGTACATGTTTTGGAGTTTCACTCTGATGCCTGAAATGCAACCAATTGGATCTGTAGAAGGAAAAACCTCTCTGGGTGTGTCTGTTACCTTGTCTGTCTCCAAAGTGGTTCATAACGTGTCACTCCCACTGTGGGCGTGTCTGATACCACATCACTCCCACCTAACTATTCATCTTCAATTAATCAACTAGTAGGATCTGTTCAATCAGAATTAAAAGCTGACAAATTAAAAACAGGTCGTGTAAAGATCTGTGTGCCGACGCTGCACAACTGAAGTATGATAAAAGTGTAAACAAGCAAGAATATCAATGAAGTTATGAAAATGCACTGGAGGAGCAGAGCTCAGCTGGAATGAAAACCAGCAGACTGTGTTCCTGCAGCCGCAGGGCTGGGAGCCACTGCTCTGGATTTATTTTCACGTCCAGGGAAATGTGAGAATGACTCTCAGTGAGACTCTGATCTCTGGAGTGATCTCTACAGACCTCCAGCCTGTAGAGATCACTGTGCTTTGGAAAGAAGAGCCCAGAGGCCCAGCAGATTTTTTTAAAGCTCCGTCTTTATACATGGAATGGCTTCGGCAGATGCTTTGTCATTCACATGCTGGGCCGCCCTCACAGCAGACTTCCTGGACATCTCAATCCCTGCGTGGAGCAGGGCGGTGTGTTCCCCCAATAAGCAGACTCTATGAAAGGGCACGAGCAGGTCCTGGTGATAATCCATCAGCTGGAAGGGTGTGAATAGGCACAAAGGCACCCAGGCTGGACTCATCCAGGCTCCACTTTTTCACCAGGCCGCCTTCGTACAGAGCGCGGATGCCCTTGCTGTGGATGGCGGCCAGGTCGCTCAGCGCCGCCTCCTGGCAGGCCTCGTCGCTCATCCCCAGGAAGAACAGGGACTCGTACGACCAGGTATGAGACACCAGACCAGCCTGACCCCGCTCTCAAGCGCTTCGCTAACGTAGTAGAAAAAGATCGACGGGCGATCCATGATGGACTTGCCCCCGTGGATCCCTTCCTTCTCCCAGAATTGCTCCTTGAAGAGCAGGAAGAGTTCAGTCCAGCTGTGGTAGTGGACACTCCGCAGGGCCTCTTCCTTGTGCAGGGAGAGAGGGGGGTTAAATCTGATTTATATGAGGGTCCCATAACTATGACATGGAATCCAGGCACAGAGAAACAAGACCCATGGGAGCAATGAGGCAGTTAAAGATGGAACTGTAACAGTGGTCTGTAGGTCATAAGATAAACCCTAGAGCTGGAACAGGTCAGCTGGTGAGCAGCAGGCAGGAGCAGCAAACAGGCAAAGCACAGTCCAGAACTGAAGTTAGGAGACAATCGCAGCTCAGAGCTGGAGAGACACAGCAAAGGAACAAGGAAATATCTGAAAGTCAAGGTCTAGAGAAGCAGTCCAAGTACACAGCAGAGTGAAACTCAAGGAAAGTGCAAAGCTCAAATTGAGACAAATTTGATCGATAGTCCAAGGAGAAACTCAGATATAGCCAGGAACAAGGTAGTGGCTCAGAAATGAAGCTCTAAACCACAGTCCAGAGCAGAGCTCACTCAGACTTTAAATAGCCTTGTTTACCAGGAGACGGGGAGGATGTGGTGATTCACAGGTGAAGCCTGCTTCCTGTCCGACTGCATTACTATGGCAACCAGCTGACTTGTAGAACTGCCAGCTCCACAGCGCCCCCGCGAGGTCGGCAGAGACAACTGGTACACTGTACTAACAGCCAGACCCAGACACCACAGTGTTCCTGAGCTGATAAAACTGCAGATTTCTTTCGTTTCTTCTAAAGTTTAAGAAATAAAAACTATCCCAATCTAACTATCTCTAAAACAGACCAGTGGTGTTTCATTAGTACCAGGAGATATAATCTTACACTTACAATGTATCTTTGAAGTATTCAACTGTAAACAGAGGAGGATAAAGACTTTAAAGAAATATAAACAATAGGGTTTTTCAAAACGTTTTTTTCCCCCCCAAAAAAAAGCTCTACAGTCTGGTATTGATCTGACGTGTCATTCTGTGAGCAGTGTGATTAAAAATACAGTTTGTAGGAATGATTTCTTGAGTTCTGGCATTGCTGCCTGGCAGCACTGGGGCACTGGATTCAATTCCCCGGGTGCTAACTCTGTGGAGTTTGCATGTTCTCCCTGTGTTTGGTGGGATTCGTCCAGGTGCACTGGTCTCCTCCCACAGTCCGAAGACATGCTGGTAGAATTACTGCCTACTGAGGAAATTGACTCCACTGTGAGTGGGTGTGTTTTTGTCTGTCTGCCCTGGAATGGACAGGCTTCACATCCAGAGTGTATCCTGCCTTTTGCACCCTTTGTGATTAATTCAAGTAATGAAGCATCATATTGTATTCTGGATATATGTGTTACTTATGTTTTTCTTTCTCTTCCTGTATTTATGTTTTTTATTTTAAACACAACAGGTGCAGGAAAATAAAACCCCTTGAATATCAGAGATGGCAGATATAATCAATATCTCTCTCTCCTGCCACACAGTCAAACTGATTCAAATGAGAAAAAATTAATCACAGTTCTTTGAATACTGTAACTTTGTGAAAAGATCTCTTAGAGTACTAAAATAAACACGTAAGTGCACCTGCAGTGCTGTAGGTCTCAGCTGCAGCAGTGCAGTCACTGTACATTGCTGCTGAGGGAGGTTTTTGTACGGCTGTGTAACACTGTGTGAACACCCAGTTACTGTTGGGGTAGTGTAAACTCTGACAGTAATAATCTGCTGCATCTTCAGCTTGGACTCCTGTGATGGTCAGAGTGAAGTCAGTCCCAGATCCACTGCCACTGAAACGCTCTGGGATCCCAGTATAACGGGAAGATGCATAATAGATCAGGAGTTTAGGAGCTTCTCCAGCTTTCTGTTGGTACCAGGCTAGGTAGTTATTACCATACACTGCAGGACTGGTCTTACAGCTCACAGTGACTGTCTGTCCAGGGAGAACAGTTTTCACTGCTGGAGTCTGAGTCACAGTAATCTGTCCACTGGATTCTGAAAACAAGATAAAACACAGGAAATGCAGGAATTCAAGAACTAGAATGCTTTAAATTATTTTAGCTATTTTTACATTTCTGTGAAGCTTGAACATAATATGTTAATAGCCATATCTTCCATCACAAATTAAAAATATGTTTAAGACAACAACTAGCCAAGTATTAAATTATACCTTGAACAAAGATGAGGAGAGTCCAGATGAAGATGGTGATGAAGGTCATTGTTACTGTGGGTTCTGTTGCCATGAAGGGCAGGTCTCAGTCATGAAGTGTTAAACTCACAGGACTATAAACACTCCTAGAGCACTGAAGGATGTGGTGCCAATGCAAAGTGTCTCTTCTATGCAAATTGTCTTTCTGTGTCTGTAGAAAATGGAGAAGAGCAGCTGCTGTAGTTGTTAATTAAAACAGTGTGGCTCTGGTATGCAAAGCACTTTCTTCTCCTGTATATAAATCCTGTGCCAGACCTGCCATTGTGATCTGAGCAGTGAGCAGAGGTAGGACTTGAAAATAGACGGATAGTTTTCCTCTGTTCTGCATCATTCATTAGTCACATTTTTTTTGAAAGATGAGATAGAGGGGCTTTCTGTCTGATCCCTGACTGAATTTAAGAGAGACATTGAGCAACGGGAGACCCCAGTAGGTGAGGGCCAGGGAGAGATCACATCATCTCACTCTGTACAATATCTCCCTCTGCTGGGGACTGTGGGGAGAGCATAATCATTACAACCCTGCTCTCCTCACAATCTCAACCCAGGAGGAGGAATTTCTTCCCTCCAGGGGACAGCAGCTCCCTATAGAAGAGAGCAGGGACTTGTAGCCTCCAGTCAACAGCAGAGGGAGCTACACTGAGGGGGCTGTTCTTTCCACTTGCTGGAGGGTAGAATTCACACTTTCACACACCGGTCTGCTGAAGTGGTTTCGTTATATACAGAAAATTCAAGGTGTTGGTGTTGGGTTTTGAAGAGCATCCAGAGGAAAGATTTGCTTTAATAAAAACTCCTTGCACTGTAATTATTCTGCAATTGCAAGTTTTAATGTGCCGAGGCCACATGATCCGCATGTCAAGAACCGTATTCCCGCGTGCACCTCTCGCCGTCAACACCTGCGCACTAGTTAAGCTATTATCACTTCTCACTCCTTATCCTATTTATACCCTCTCACTCCTCTCAGTCCCCGCTCACTGTTCAGCTCGACTTTTGACTTTCTCTTTTGCACATACCTTTCTGTACTGACTTCTGGATACCTGACCCTGTTCAATTTCTTGCTTCGACTTCATCTCTGTCTAATATCTTTTGGATTTGGGTACTCTCGACCTGACACTCTGGAAACCCAACCCAGCCTTCCTACCCTGACCTCGTATTCTTCCTTTCGCTTCTGGGATTTGGACGCCAAACTCATTCAAACTACTCTCTCAGCACCGCGTAGGGTCTGAGCAGTTATTCTCACACGTCCCTAGTGACAACATTGACACAGCAGGTATTTACAGTAGGTTGAAAACTATCACAAGCAGATATTTTTTATAGCCAATCACAATACTGCTGGGCTTTTGCACAGTGCTGCTGTCTGAATGCTAGTGGACATTGCAGCTGTTTTACTTCTAATTTATACTACCGTTGTTGTGTTCTGTATTCATTACATCCATATTCCTGCAAACCACAGTTTTATTTTTTTTATTTTACACTATTATGCTGTTGTCACACATTCCATTATGTTCCTGTCTCCAACAATTTGTGCTGTGATCTGTTATGTCATGTGTTATGTGAGGAAACAGTCAAGTAAGCATTTCATTGTACTCAGGTACACATGACAATAAACCTGAACTTTAGGAATGAACAAAGGTGACCTTTGTGTTTTATAGGAATCAATCATTATCAAAAACAAGAATTTTATTTTGGTCAGTGCTAGTGGTATTAGAGTACTGTATATTTAGAATAGTTTAAAGGAGGCTTCAATATCTTAAATATAAAGATTTGTCATATGATGTTGTTCGTTCCTGTTTTATCTGGGGAATGAATATAGCTGGAGCCACTGTGTCTAAGTATTGAACTCCATATTACTGCTGATATGTCATTCATGAAATTCAGTGTGTTTGTGTGCAGTTGAGTTCTATTTCATTGTCTTCTCTCTCAGCACCTGCAGTAAGTCTCAGGTGCAGCAGTGAAGTTGCTGTGCAGTCCTGCTGAGGGAGGTTTTTGTACGGGTGTTTAACACTGTGTGCTTGGCCAGTTACTGTTGATGTTGTGTTCACTCTGACAGTAATAATCTCCTGCATCTTCAGGCTGGACACCAGTGATGGTCAGAGTGAAGTCAGTCCCAGATCCACCGCCACTGAAACGACTTGGGGTCCCAGAGTTTAGTTTATTTACAAGATAAATCAGGAGTCTAGGAGCTCCTTCAGTTTTTTGATGGTACCAGGCTGTATATTCACCTGCTGAACTACTGTAAACTGGACTGCTGGTCTTACAGCTCACAGTGACTGTCTGTCCTGGGAGAACTGATCTCACTGATGGAGTCTGAGTCACAGTAACCTATCCACTGGACTCTGAAAGGAATAAGACAGAACAAGAAATACTGAAAATTATACTAGAATACTGTTAAAATATGTAGTACAATATTTGTTTCCATATATCATCCACAAAATCTTTCTGCTGTATATCATTCTTGATATACCTTGAATGCAGAGAAAGAGAACAGAGATGAAGATGGTGATGAAGGTCATTGTTGCTGTGGGTTCTGTTGTCATGAAGGGCAGCTCTCCGTCATGAAGTGTTAAACTCACAGGGCTATAAACACTCCCAGAGCACTGAAGCATGTGCTGCCAATGCAAAGTGTCTCTTCTATGCAAAATGTTTTCATTTGAATCAGCAACAATTCTAGAAAATAATTTGTCTTTGATTGGACTAAGATTAGCATGAAAACATCCATGAAGAAAACAATTGATCCTGACAAGATTTATAACGAGAACATGATAAGGCAAAATCCGTCTAGATCATATTGTATTTGTTGAGATTACGAGTTTTCTGATAAATGATTTTGAGAAGTTGTAGTTTGTGACTTGATTACATTTTAAGCTGAAACTTGTTCTTATACTGTACATTCTGTATATATGGGGTTCCTGTCCTTTCAATTGTGAAGATTAAAGTACAGTATGAAGGAGGTAAATATGAACATTATGAGAATTTAACATTTTATTGCAATAAAACAGATTCATATTCTTAAAAATACATACAGTATGATATTGTTGTCTGTTGAGTTGTGATTAAAAGGGCAGTAAGAATAAATAAATACAGACTGAGTTACACCTCAAAGCAACTTAACCAGAGCCTGTAGATACACTGTTGGCCACACCTGAGAGGGAAAGTCAATTCTCGTGTTGATTCTACTGGAAAGAAGGAGATTTGACAACCAGACACCAGCAGTGAAATTACAATGAGGCAGCAGATGTTTCTCACTGTAAGGTGCTCAGACACTGGTGGCTGATGTTACTTTTATATTTCTGCCAGGTTGCTTGTGAACCAAATCTAAGCCATGGTCACTGCCTGTGTGTAATCAAAATGGAGCAGCTTGACTTCATTATAAATACATATTTCTCTTTAATAGATATTTGATGTGACAAATAATCAACAAAGAAGAATTAGGTTTTGGATCAAATTAGGGATAAAGTAAAAGGCACAGACCAGAAGATTACTTTTCTCTAAGTACTGTACAGTATAGTCACATTCATCATTATGTCCTGGAATGTGCATCATATCACCCAGACCCCTAGATAAGACTCCTGCTTCTCCTGCTGCTCAGTGTGGAAGAGGGAAGTGATTAGAAATGCCACTGTGAAGCTGTTCTGTGTCTGAACCTGGAGTCATTGTTCAAACATTGACATTATTCTAGTCTCTATAGATACAGTAACTAATTTGTATGGGTAGAAATGGACTAAGTAAAGTCTGTGTAATTCTAGAGGAAATCATATTTGACTTACCCAATAAATTAAAAATTAGCAGAAGATTAACTTTTCATTAGCACAATAACCCAAAGCTCAAGTCCAGAGCCACACTGAAGAGGTCTGACAGCAAGAGACTGAAAGTCCTTGAGTGTTCCAGTCCCTGTCAAAGCCCAGGCATGAATCCCACAGAAAAGTGATGGAGTTCATAATCAATCCCCAACAGACCAAGTGAGGACTGAAGCAGTTTTACCAGGAAGAACAAACACAATTACAGCATCCTGCTGTTCACATCTGAGGGAGACATACTGTATCCAGGAATGTTGAAAACCGTAATTACAGCCACATTTGCTTCTCAGCAATGCCTGCCTTAGGGGACTGAATACTGATGCCTCAGTAAATTTCACTGTCTAAATCATCCTTAAAGGTTTCACTGGCATTTAACCTCCTACACCTATAACAGAGTTCATTTAAAACTCAATGAAAATACATGCTTGAAAAAAAAAAGAATTAGACACCTTACTTGGAATTCAACAAAGTGTCTATATCATGAAGTATAAGATAAGATCACTTTATTGGCCATATACAATTTGTTGTTTAAATAATTATATAATACATTTCTTCTTGCATACCCCAGCTCGTTCTCCAGGGAGAGAGAAGCCTGGGGTCAGAGTGAAGGGTCAGCCATTTTATACAGTCCCCCTGGAGCAGTTGGGGTTAAGGGCTTAGCCCAGGGGCCAAAAACCGGGGGTTTAAAAACCGAAAATCACGTGAATCACAAGTCCAAATTACAATCACAGACCTGAAACTCACGAAAAAAGATGAATTGTGTTTTATGATTACTTTGTCACTTTTTGTACTTTAAATCAATGATAGACTATATATTAAACTCTGTGAATTATCTGTACCTGTATAGTTTTTTATTTATTGTATTGACATGTTGTATCTAAACAAAGGCATTCAGAATGTGGGGAACTGCCTAATTTGCAGATAAACCTAATTTCATAAACATGACAATATTTGAAACAGATACCATGATATCAGAAAAAAAATGAATACATTTCTCTTTAATGTGAAATTAATTACTATAGATAAGACTGGGGATTTCTTATAATGACACTAAATAAGTAACAGAATATAGTACGAATATGAAATTTTTTTAAATATTAAAAATATTTTAATTTCTCACTTTGTTAATTGTGTTTTCATGTTTGAACATGTGCATGAAACTTTTATTTTCCCTGTTGTTTGAAAATAGTATAAATATGAAATGTTTGCATTACTCTAATATTTTTCTTCAATGTCAATCAAACCCCATCTACACACTGTTCTGATTGACTGATGTGGACTGTGGGCTCAGGATGATCTGGGATATTACACAGGGTCACTGTGAGCTCGGACAGTAGAGACAGTGAGAGACTGTAGGTGTGATATGGGGACTTAAATTACATCACTTTTCTTTTTCACATAGACTTTCAGATTTATAAGCTGGGCTTCATGATCTTGTGTTTGAGCTTCCCTTTTGTTATGGAGTGCTTGACCTATTATTTTCAAATGAACACAATTGAATTAAGTGTATGAAATACATTATAGAATTTGCAAACGCAAATATTTATATTACACTTAAAAATATATATTTTGGTATATTTATACTGTGTTTAATTATTAAAAAATATTTTAATTTAGGGCATTTCAGGAATCCTTCTTCAGGTGCTTAGAAAGAAAGGCAACCATTGGCACAGAGGAGACAAATGCCAACAATCTGCAATGAACTGCAATGTGTTTTGGTGGCTTTATCAATGTGCTATTGAACAGCACAAGAATCGGTGATCTTTTGGTCAGTGTTGAAAACTGCAGTCTTCAAGGATTGTGCTTCTATTGTTCTATGTAATGAAGAAAGATGTGAAGACGGGGGTTTGAATTTAATCTTTTCTGTAGGGGGTTTAGACTTCCAAGTCACAAGCTGGGGTTTATGGCAGGAAAGGGGGTTAACTGATAAGGATTACAGATGCCAGCTAGGAACCCACCTGGGTGTAATGTTAAACTGACCATTTGCCCAGAACATCGTAAACTGGCCAAATACCATGAACCCCCCTCTTTACCATCAGACTGAGTGACGTCAGAAACGGAGAAGAAAACTGTATATAACCCAAAAGTTTGTAACAGTACGGGGAACAATACTTCGGTTTTGTTGTTTCTTGCGGGAAACAAGACTTCGGCTTTATTGTTCCTTGCATGCAATAAACTCATCTGTTTTACTTCATCTCGGGATCAAGAACCTTATTTCTTCTGTTACAACAAATTTGGCGTAGTCGGCAGGATGCTCCAGAAGGCGCAGAACTTCCCATCGGCAGGAGAGACGGTCAGCGCGCACATAACTAAGAGGTAAGGACTCCTCTTTTATTTAAAAGTCCCGACTCTCTCTGACCGATTGGGAAATCTCTGCTCCCTGCGAGAATCGCCCGAGATGACGGAGTAAACGTGAGTTTCTGAATTCCTCTGGCCCGGGGAAGGCACCGGTGTATGTAATGGGTTGTTTGCTGTAAGCCCAGAATTTGGTCTGGCAGGGGTTCCGCGGTATTGTGTACAGGCGTTCGAAGCTGGTGTATGCCTTAATTGCGCGAGGAGTTTTGAACGGGTTTTGGACCCTTACCGTGAAGTTCAGGACTGGTGTGGGTCTTAATTGCACCCGGAGTTCTGAGGCTCTGAATCGGTGTGGGCCTTAATTGCGCCCGGGGTTCTAGAGCAAGTGGTGCATTAAATGCACGTAGTTCAGGACTGGTGTGGGTCTTAATTGCACCCGGAGTTCTGAAGGTCAGAACTGGTGTGGGTCTTAATTGCACCCGGAGTTCTGTGGCTCGGGATCAGTGTGGGCCTTAATTGCGCCCGGGGTTCTGGAGCTGAGTGGTGCATTAAATGCACGTATAATCCAGGATTGGTGTGGGCTTTAATTACGCCCGGGGTCCTGAGATTAGCTACGCCTTGATCGTGCACAGATTGGAGTGGCGTGGTTTCTGGCGTGGCGTGGTTTTTTTTTATTTTAAAGGAAACAGGAGTAGAAGAGATATATGTATGTATGTTTTTGGTGTTTTCCTTGTTTGTGAAATACATATATACACGCACGACACTAACATAAACACACCTCATAATAAAAGAGCAAAGCATTAAGTAGCAGGATTCAAAGGACGTTGAGACCCGAGAATCGCCCTGATTGAGCTCAGTGCGTAAGTCCACCCCGGGGCAAAAGCAGCGATGCTGGCGTTCTGGGGATGGTGAATTACTGATCAAGAAAGGGGGTTTTCGAGGTCTCATTTCTTACCCGTGAACAGTGCGGTGTAAGTCCTCTCTAAAGTCTCGGAGAGGCATTTAGATCTGGAGGTAACAGACGCCCTTGGCTGAATGAGTGCAGTAATGCACAGGTTTTTCCAAGTGAAAGCATCCCCTTACTGAATGAGCTGTTACCTCACACACGACAAAAGTAAATCTTAAAGAAACCAAACATGTGTGCTAATTGGGTGTTTGAGAAAGTGGTGGAAGTATCTGATTACATATCGGAAAAGTGTAAATTGACTGAAAGGGAAGAGAAATATAGGAAGAAGCTGAGTCTGTCAGAAGGAGTTTGGGGCGAAGACGCCTGTAAAGAAAGCATATATGAGTATTGATTGGCAAAAGCACAAGCATGTAGCTCCCACCCTGGTGCACGGCCGGCACCAGTGGTGGCAGATACATGACGAAAAACAAAGAAATTGGGATGTGACTTAAAAGTGTGTTTACGGGGAAAATAAAAACCCGGAAGAAAATATACTTTACTCGCTACGAAAGAGTATAGGAAAAAAAAGCTAGAAGAGGCAGTACAGGAGAATGAGAAACTAAAGAAGGAATTAACTCCTGGTCACGCTGCACTGGTTAATGTGCTGCAGCCGGCGACTAAGTTATGTCCTGCTCTCCCACAGGGGAACAAACAGGCAGGAAACGAAAATAATTTTCAAAAATAAAAATCAATTCCCTCAGTGGCCATATGGAGAAGGGGGGTCTGATTGGGATAACACTTGGTATGTGTGTGATAAAGACGGATCAGGGTCTCCCCTGTTAGAGGGAGGGCGCCCGCAGATCTGTACTCTCACTCGAAGTGGGAAAGGACTTGATGTAGCAGGGGCTGGCGCCGTTGATGACAGCGCCACTCTAACACTGTCTCGCACCCCGTCAAGGGGGTCTGCAATCGCACCTACCTTCCCTGATTTCCCCCATACGATCAAATCCAAAACCGTAAGATATTGACCGGTGGGCTAAAGTACCGCACCCGAAATTAGAAATGCAGTGAACCTGGAGTGCGCTTCAGGAATTAAAATGATTCATGTAGAAGTAAAACAAGAATACAGCACATTGTATTACGAAGAGAAAAATATATTCTCGATGTGTATGTGTGTTTTATGAATTTGTGTGCCGGCATGTATGTGTGTAACTGTGAGTTTTGGTCTACTAAATGACGGTGTGAGTGTGTTTAGCCAGCGGGACTGGCTAGAGACGTAACTAAAGAGACTTGACGAAAATCAACTTAAGGAGATTGGAAAATATAAGAGCGTCTGAAACGTATAAGTACAGTACAGGTGGACGTAAAAGTAGTTAAACAGTTTTTGTATTTTTATACAATTAGTTATAATAATGGAAACAATTTGGTTTTATTCGAATGTCTCGAAACCAGACATGCTGAAACGCTGTAGGTTTAGAATCGAGACTGGGGAGAATAACGTCTTGTGAGAAAATCTGTTTACCTAACGATTAGATCCTGTAAATCCCTTGTAGCCTCCCTAAGTCTGTCCCAGTCCAGTGGATAAAAATGTACTGTTAATGGAGTGTTGGTTTCTCTGTTAGGGGATACTGGAGCACTACTGTCCTGCTTGTTTCACTCCTCTGTTCAACAGTGTACTATAGAGCAATGTATATGGGAAGATGGCAGGAGGCCATAGGAGTATTGGGACAGCAGGTTTTACTTGCCGAGTACCAGATTTTAATGGGTGGTTTTATTCCAGATCTATTGGGTTGGAATATTATGCATTACAAAGAATGACTATGCAGAACAGGGTATCACGTAGCTTCAACTGGCTGTGATCACTCAGTATGTTGATGGTATTCTGAGTGCTTCCCCTGACGAGGAAACCCACAAGTCTGAGTTGCTTCATCTTTAGAGTGTCTAATAGAAGCAGTTATGATAAGGCCCTTTTGTGTCTAACATTGTGAAATTTTAACAGGGCCTGGGTGCAATGTGTTTTACAGGGTGAGCACAACTCTTAACAGATCTGCTTAAGGGGGGAGTGCAGTACAAGGACACGATTGCCTTGGTTCCCGCAGCAGAAGCCGCCTTTAATAATTTGAAACAAGTTCTCTTACAGGTGCTGAGACTGGGGTTTCCTCAGATGGATCAACCATTCCTTTGTATTATTGCAAGTTGCTGACAGAGGCCACCCAAGGAGCCCGCGAGCAGGTCCTGGAGGCGTGGGGACCACCACCTGAAGGAGGGCACGACCTCATCCCAGGAGAGTGGGTGTGGATCAGGAAATTTCCTTCACAGGTTCTCCAGCCCAGGTGGGACGGACCCTACCAGATCCTGTTGACAACCGAGTCTGCGGTTCGAGTGGAAGGAAAAGATCGCTGGATCCACGCGTCACACTGCCGACAAGCCTCATCCCCATTTACAGACTCAGAATGAAATCATTTCTGTTTATAACAATAATTGTTGCTGTAGGACTATGTTCCGCAGGAATTAATGATCATCTCTCCCACAAAGGAGAACATGGAATTAATTCCTTTTTAGGCCTCTCCTATCTGACAGCTAAGAAAACCAACCAAAGTGCCTGCTGGGTGTGTGCCGCATTACCCAAATATGTACAGGGAGGACTTCCTATGGGAGCCATTCCTTGGCGTCACGAGGAAGTCATAGGCATGATCATTTGGAGGGATAATTAAGGAAATTTTAATATGACAAACTATGGGGGTTGCCATAACACGACTTTAACCTGCACAACATTACAATATCTACAGGAGCGAGGCTTAGAGCCCACGAGTTTCACAGGCTCTTACGCTCCTAAATATAACAGAAGCCATACACCACCATACCTGACTCTCAATAAGGAACGTGAGGGAAACATATGTTTTCAGCACACTAATTGGTCTGCACTTGGTTGGATGGAGTCGTTGCAACCTTACCATCGCTGCAAATATATCCACCTCTACCTTCCAAATTCCAGGATGGGATCGGCACACCCCACAATTCGGTATAAGTTTCTTATTTTCAGAGGCATGGGGAGCGCCAAACGGAACATATTTCATTTGTGGAAAACGAGCCTACCCATGGTTGCCAGCCCAGTGGTCTGGCTCATGTTATTTAGGATATGTGGTTCCTCATATCCGTGTTCAAATCCACAGCCCCTTCGGACCTAACCACAGACCACAAAGAAAATTGGCTGATTGGGAATATTATTTAGGTATAATATTTCCACAAGCCGGCATGAACTTTCTGAGTCGAGAGTTAATTCAAATGGCCTCGACTTTAGAAGAATTAGCAAATTCTGCCTCATCTAGTCTGAAGGCTGTTAATGATGAGATGGTAGCCCTCAGAACAGTGGCCATGCAGAACCGACTAGCTTTAGATTATGTACTGGCGGCCCAAGGAGGAACTTGTGCAGTAATTGGCACTGAATGCTGCACATATATCCCTGATAATTCTGAGCACATCTCAGATCTGGCCCAACACATTTACAATGAGGGACAGAAATATCAGGACTATTATACTGAAAATTGGGGAATTGGATCTTGGGTAAAGTTTGTGTTTGGGGCCTGGGGCGGAACTTTTTTACAGTGTTTATTTGTAGGAATAGTATTGTTTATATGTATAATTGTAATCATCACGTGCACAAAAACATGTATCACATCTTGCCATAACCGTGGAACGTACAATGTCATGGCAATACATACCTGTTCGCCAAGAAAGGAAAGATCTGCCCTGACATTGTATGTATAAAAATAGGCTACACTGACGTATGCCATATTTTATAAGGGGGGAATGAAGAAAGATGTGAAGACGGGGGTTTGAATTTAATCTTTTCTGTAGGGGGTTTAGACTTCCAAGTCACAAGCTGGGGTTTATGGCAGGAAAGGGGGTTAACTGATAAGGATTGCAGATGCCAGCTAGGAACCCCCCTGGGTGTAATGTTAAACTGACCATTTGCCCAGAACATCGTAAACTGGCCAAATACCATGAACCCCCCTCTTTACCATCAGACCGAGTGACGTCAGAAACGGAGAAGAAAACTGTATATAACCCAAAAGTTTGTAACAGTACGGGGAACAATACTTCGGTTTTGTTGTTTCTTGCGGGAAACAAGACTTCGGCTTTATTGTTCCTTGCATGCAATAAACTCATCTGTTTTACCTCATCTCGGGATCAAGAACCTTATTTCTTCTGTTACAACAGTAACAATAAACACACCAGGAGACTCATCAAGAGCTTGAGTGTCTTCAGGCTCCTGATTCATCTGATTGTCATTCTAACAGATCCAGTCAGTGAACAGACAGTCACACATGTTAATAATAAATTAACTCTACTGCCCGAACAGCAGCTTTTTGTTTCTCTTCTCAGTGGAAGCTATCATTGGACTAAACATAAGCAATATGTAATATTGTTTAAAATGCTAAACAGATGTACTTTTAAATTTTATCAAGAATGAATAACATATTATCTATTTACTGTAGTTGTTCAAAGCACAAAGCATTCATTATTTTTCATTTTCAGTTTCATTTAATAATGTGGATACATGTAGAAGTAATTTGGGTAAAAATTGACTATAACATTAATATAAAAGTTTAATACATTATATACAAACTTAGTGGTGCTCAGTTCACTTGCCGCAGCTCTGCAGCTGTTCTCAGTTCAGTCCTCTGTGGTTCCTGTTGATGAGCCAAAGCAGCTCCTGTAGAGCTGAGGGAGGTTTTTGTACAGACATGTATCACTGTGTGAGAGGGTAGCTTCTACCCTGCTGACAGTAATAATCTCTTGCATCTTCAGCCTGGACTCCAGTGATTGTCAGTGTAAAGGCTGTTCCAGACCCACTGCCAGTGAATCGATCAGGAACCCCAGACTGACGGGTTGTTGCCAAATAAACCAGGAGCTGTGGCGCCTGACCAGGTTTCTGTAGGTACCAGTGCAGGTAACTGTAACTACCACTGATAAGAGAACTGCTGGCTGTACAGCTGATAGAGACAGAGCTTCCTGGGAGAACAGTCTGAGCTGGAGACTGAGTCAAAACAATCTGCCCACTGGACTCTGGAGGTGAAATGGAAACAAAGAAAGAGTATACTTGCTTGTTATAAATGTTTGCTGTTTTTACACACTGAACTTCTAAAACTTTGGTTAAATATTTTGACACAATAATTAAAATCAATACTGCTTCATCACACATTATGAAAGAAGTTTATTTTTTAATCCTCACCTTGAGCAAAGAGCCCCAGTGTCCCCAGCAGTAGAATCAGTGGCATCATTGTCCTGTGTGTGTCAGTGACTCTGAAAGTGCTGAACAATGACTGATCCACACTGTGAGTCTTAAAGTGTTGAGAGCAGTGAGGCGGCACAGGTATGCAAAGCTCTTTCCTGTATACAAATCCTCTTACAGACAGTTAGATTAGATCTGAGCTGTGAAAACAGATGGGGCTTGTTAGGGTTTTGTGTCAGTTAATGTTTTGCTCTGTTTTTCCCAGTCAAAGATGGGATACTAATCTCTAACATGCTAAAAACACAGTTTATCATATTACAGCTTGATCCTTGTACTGTATATTAAATACTAAAAATACATTGCCACAATACATTGTGTTGTGTCCAGTTCAGAAATGTGCAATAAATATCTTTCTTTAATATCACCACAATGTTTGGCTAAACTTGCGACCGCTGAACCTAAGCAAGGCTGGTCCTGGTCAGGACTGCAATGGGAAATCAATAATATAATTGTGTTTCTGTGAATGGTGTTTGTGGATCAGGAGTCTGCAGACCTTCTTCTGTATCAGGATTTCATTAGCTGGCCTCTAGGAGGTCCCGTCCCATTAATAGGGTCTGCGACACATCTAATAGGGTCTGCGACACATCGGTCGTTTTTTCACCTGAAGTCCCGCTAAACACCACTAGAGGGCACTGGGGAACCAAGAACTGTACTCGATCCCCAGATCTCTGATAGCTGTGTGGGAATTCTGCATTAACAAAATAATTAATAATAATTGCTTAAACTTATATAGTGCTTTTCTGGACACTCCACTCAAAGCGCTTTTACAGGTAATAGGGACTCCCCTCCACCACCACCAATGTGCAGCCCCCACCTGGATGATGCGACGGCACCCATAGTGCGCCAGAACGCTCACTACACAACAGCTATCAGTGGGGAGGAGAGCAGAGTAATGAAACCAATTCATAAATGACCGGCAACTGCTTTTCTTGATAGGTGCAGCGATAAAAGATGCTCACGTGACTGCTCAATGTTTAATATACAGTAGAACCTCACCTCTGACCTTTAGACGCAGGAATAATTTTCCTTTTCACAAGAAGAGCAAATTGTCTTCTGTTTTCTTTCTTGTGAACAGTACAAGCTTGGCTTGTCGCATTTCCTTTAAACCTCGAAATAATTAAATGAAAGATCCCTGAGCTGCTCCTCTGGCTCTCACTCAAGGGGTATTGATCTGAGACCATTGTCGACGCAGGACCAGCGTTATTCCAGCACCACAACCCTGTTACATGTGTTCAGTCAAATTCTTGAGCTGCTGGTTATTACCACCTCAGTATCCAATGATGTGAATTTGCACAAACAATAGTAATGCCATACTTACTTATCTTCAAGATGATACATTCTGAGTAAGTTGACTGATTGACCGTATGAAGTAGAGCATAACAGATAGTGTAGTTCAAGTTCAAGTTCAAAACTGTATTCACAGAACAACTAATTGCATAGAATTTGGTTTGGTGAGTTCATACAATTAAATACATGCAATGCAATTTCAACATAAAGCCATTAACACAATACATATACCCAGCACATTCACAAACCATCCTAACTATACTGCATGTTCTTCATGTATTTTGATATATTTGATGGTGTATTTCTTACTTTGACCTTGTTAAAATATTTCTTTGTCATTCCAGAGTGACAAGTTAACCATTTGGAAAAACACATCAATTCATACAGCATACACTGTATACAGCAGAAACAGATCCTCCTAGAGGTATCATGAATAAAAGGCATTTTGCAGATAAACCCCAAATTGTCTCTGTTTTACTGAAGGTTTCCCAAGCTCAGACAGGAACAAATTCAGTGTTCTTTTCCCTGCCCTCGTTGTATTTGGTCTTGAACCTTCATTTCTCTTTCATAACTCTGCAGATTTTTACACCTTTAATAACCTGGAGTTCAGCCCAGCAGACACTGTTGGGCCTAAGGCTGGTGATACAGTACATGTGATATAACGAATGATACAAAGTACTGGCAAATCCTACAGGAAAACATGTCTTGACTACTAATCTAAAAGATGAGTAGACAATTCACTCTTCATTGTGAATAGTGACCTGAAGCACAAGACCAAAGCAACACTGAAGAGGTCTGACAAGAAGAGGCTAAATGTCCTTGAGTGATCTAGTCGTGGTCAAAGCCCAGGCTTGATTCCCATAGAAAAGTGATGGATTGAGATGGATTGACAAATATGGATCATTAACTAATTTTGTCAAGAATAATGGACATGATTACACTATCCCTCAGCGCAAATCCAGTACAGACCTGTCTAAACCTGTAACCTACTGTAATGACTGAGCTGAAAGGACCACAGTGGTCTGGGCTATTGATGAATCCCACATGCAGGCAGGCAGACGAGTGAGCAGGAGGGCAGACAGGCGAAAAGGCAGTAGACTGCAAGCAAGTGGGAGACATTCAGCAGCCAGAGAAACAGTCCTACTGTGGTCATGCAAATAGGATTTCAAGGTTAAGAAGCAATGTGTACACACAAAAGGAAATCCACAAGTATAGTCAGGTGAAGTGAGAAGGTCTGTAAACAGGAGAGGATCGAGACAAGGTAGAAACTGTCTGGGTCAGAGATGTAGGAAACAAGCAAAGCACAAGGGAGATCTGAAACATAGTATCACAGCCTAGTTATGGCTGTATTATACTGCAGTTCATAAGAAAGTTCAACTTATCATTGATGACCGATCCCAACCTCTTCATTCCCATTTCCAAGAACGCTGCCTGCAGGGAGGTGGTTTAGAAACCCTGGGGCCAAGAAAAATGTCTACAAGAAATCCTGTGTTCCCTGAGGAGTCAGTATATTAAATATAGTTCAGTGTCTGTTTCCTGTATGGAGCTATGGGAATATGTGTAATGGTAGCGGAGCTTGTTTCAGCACGGTGACGTCATCACCCTCCCTGCGCGTAGCAGGGACCTCAGCCGGCTGGGACTGAAGGAGGTCTCCTTTAGCTCACTCAGCTAGTTTCCTGTTGTGTTATGCTGGAGACCTAGGTTCATGCCCAGGTGTTGCGGGATGAACTGGTGGGGTGGAGCGGTGAGGGCACAGGCTCGCACAGAACCGCTACGATCACATAATCGTAGTGTAGTATGGGCAGAGCAAGATGTGTGTACTGTATACAATACAAATTTTTGCATGCCTAGGACTATTTATGAATAAAAAAATATTTTTTTATTCAAGAACATTTGTTTCTTCAGAATGAAAGACTTACATTTCTCATTCACAAAAGTATTAACCCCCCCTCAAGTCAATACTTTGTACATACTGTAGTCCTTTAGCAGCAATTAGAGTTGTGAGTCTTCTTGGGTCTTGGGTCTATATGAGCTTTGCACATTTAGATTGTGGAATTTTTGCCCATTCTTCAATTCAAATGTGCTCCAGCTCTGCAAAATTAGATAGATAGCGTCGGTAGACAGTAATTTTCAGGTCATACCATAGATTATCAATTGAATTCAGTCTGGGCTCTGGCTGGGCCATTCCAGAATACAAACCTTTTTTTTTTCCCAAGCCATTCCTTGATAGTTTTTGCATTGTGCTTTGGGTCATTGTCCTGCTGAAAAATGAATCTTGTTTGTATTGAATATACATTGATTTTATGTTGAGTATTGTGTTTTTTCAGTTCTGTATAGTGATGCCAAATTACCAAATTACAAATTACCACCCTTTTGGATAGAAAATAAAGTTATATCTTAACTTATATCATCAATGAAGTTCAGCTTTTGTCTCAGTTTAATTACTTCATACAGTAAACTGTGTTCTGTTAATCTGTCTTCCTCTCGGTAGGTCCAAGCTGCAGCAATGCAGTCGCTGTGCAGCCCTGCTGAGGGAGGTTTTTGTACGGCTGTGTAACACTGTGTGAACAGATTTTTACTGTTGATGTAGTGGTAACTCTGACAGTAATAATCTGCTGCATCTTCAGCCTGGACTCCTGTGATGGTCAGAGTGAAGTCAGTCCCAGATCCACTGCCACTGAAACGCTCTGGGATAACAGTCTGGCGGGTAGTTGCATAATAGATCAGGAGTTTAGGAGCTTCTCCAGCTTTCTGTTGGTACCAGGCTAGGCGGTTATTACTGGACAATGCAGGACTGGTCTTACATTTCACAGTGACTGTCTGTCCTTTGGGGGAACTACTGTATCTCAATAATGGAGTCTGAATCACTCCATATTCTGTGTCCGAGACTGGAGTCATTGTTCACACATTGACAATATTCTAGTCTCTACAGATACAGTAACTAACTTGTATGCTAATTAATAATTAATTGAAAATGAATGGAAAATTCACTCTTTGTTGGCACAATGACTTGAAGCACAAATCCAGAGCCACACTGAAAAGGTCTGACAGGAACAGTCTGAAAGTCCTTGAGTATTCCAGTCCCAGTAAAGGCCCAGACTTGAATCCCATAGAAAAGTGATGGAGAGGCTTGACAACTGAAGTTCATAATCAATCCCCAACACACCAAGTGAGGACTGAAGCAGTTCTACCAGGAGAAATGAACACAATTACACCATCCTGCTGTTCACATCTGAGGGAGATGTACTGTATCCAGGAATGTGACACAAACTTTATAGCACTAGTAGCTTTACAGTAATTGCCAGCAGTTACAGAAATTACTGTGAAATTTGCTTCCAACAACTACTTACTTAGGGGACTGAATATTGATGCTTCGGTAAAGTATGTACAGTATGTATCTTCAAAGTATGTATCTTCATTAAAGGTTTTGCGAACATTCAACCACCTACACACATAACACTGTTCCTCTGAAATGAAAAGAAAAATAACTTGAAATCACTTGAAAACAAGCATTACACACATTACATTCAACAAAAGCTGATATCATTGGCGGAAGGTGTAGTGATATTTGTAGTTAATACTATTCATTCTTATGTGAAAGTAAGAAAATTGAGGTGTACAGTACAGTATATACAGAAAACAGTCCATTCTAATCCAGTCTGGTTATTTTCAGATGTTACAAAGTAATCATTTATTTCAGGCTTTAGCACCTGGAAATAACTTGATAACAAGTCCAAACTACATTCACCGGACTGAAAACTCACAAAAAGGTTTTATGATTCTTTGTTAGATTTGTGCTCTAAATTTGCAGTGATGGACTATATACTGTATTAAACACTGAATTGTCTGTACAGTGTCCTGTGCACAGTCAGTCCAACATGTTCATAATAAAGTAACTCTACTGCATGAACAGCAGCTTTTTCTTTCTCTTCTTAGTGATGAAAGTTACCACTGGTTTTATTAGAAATGATGATAAACATTTAATATTGTTGAAAATATTAAAGCTCTATAATTTTATTTGATATAAAGAATGTATAAAATTAGATCTACATAGCTGTTAAATGTACAAATAATTCTTTATTTTTCATCTTTGGTTTTATTTAAAAACATACTATAGATACGTTTAGAAGTAATTTGGGTAAAAATACTGAATATAACATTAAGATAAAAGTTTAATACATTATGTTCAAACTTATTTGTGCTCAGTCCACTGTAGCAACTCTGCAGGGCTGAGGGAGGTTTTTATACAGACGTCTATCACTGTGTGAGAGGGTAGCTCTGATATTGCTGACAGTAATAATCTCCTGCATCTTCAGCCTGGACTCTACTGATTGTCAGTGTAAAGGCTGTTCCAGACCCACTGCCAGTGAATCGATCAGGAACCCCAGTATAACGGTTTGTTGCACCATAAACCAGGAGCTGTGGAGCCTGACCAGGTTTCTGCAGGTACCAGCTGAGATAGCTGCTAATAGACTGACTGGCTGTACAGCTGATAGAGACAGAGCTTCCTGAGAGAACAGACTGAGCTGGAGACTGAGTCAGAACAATCTGCCCACTGGACTCTGGAGGTGAAATGGAAACAAAGAATGAATATCAATACTTGCTTGTCATAAACATTTGCTTATCAATTTGCCTTTGAAGCACTTTTACATTGAACTTCTTAAAATTTCACTTTAATGTTTCCACACAATAATGAAAGTTAAGACTGCTTTATTAAACACATTATGTGAGAAGCATTTTCTTTAATCCTCACCTTGAGCAAAGAGCCCCAGTGTCCCCAGCAGTAGAATCAGTGGCATCATTGTCCTGTGTGTGTCAGTGACTCTGAAAGGCCTGAACAGTGACTGATCCACACTGTGAGTCTTAAAGTGTTTAGAGCAGTGAGGCGGTACAGGTATGCAAAGTTCCTTCCTCTATACAAATCCTGTCACAGACAGTTAGATGAGATCTGAGCTGTGAAAACAGATGGAGCCTGTTAGGGTTTTGTGTCTGTTAATGTTTTGCTCTGTTCTATCCCTGTCAAAAATGTGTAACTAATGTCTAAGATGTTAAAAATCACAACTATCTAATGACAGCTTGATCCTTATATTGTATATTTAATAATAAAAATACATTGTCACAAATGTATACTTTACGTTTAATTTCACATTTTATAACAAATTCTAGTATTTTAAAGATGTTTCAGTGGAGAACCAGTTGAGTAACAGTGAAAAGGCTGAATTCTTGTCAATGGCACCTCAGTGTGATGGAGACCTTGGAATATTGTCCACCTGGATCACAGGGAGAAAGTTCAAACTTCACAACAGATAGAACCCCAGGTCTGGTGTTGAACCCAGTGCCCCACCACTGTTATGCAGCAATGTTAACCACTGCACTACTGTGCAGTCCACTCTGAACATTTTCCTGCACATGGAAGGGACTGCACTGGAATCAAAGTGTTCTGATGTTAATCAAATTAAATTTACTTACTGAAATTATTGTGTGTAAAATAGAGATAGTAACATGCATCACTCTTACAATGACTCTTACTAAACATGGCTTTATGTATTTTTTATTTCCTGCTCTGTCTTAGTCCCATTCCATCTCATTTGTAACACTAAACTTTATGTTCTTCACAGCGCAACCTGATGTCAGACTGCAGCCTTCAGGAAAGACAATGGAATGTTTAGCACTTGTTTAGTGCACCTGATTCGAATTGTCTTCTGTAATGGAAAGTTACTGAAGAAAAGTGTTTTATCCTAAAAATGTCACTTACAGGCAGAGCTGTGTTGTAAAAGCAGCTGTATTCTGTGAACAATGTGTGATTGTACCCAGCAAGTCAAGGGCACGGAATGTTCTAAGAATATGTTAATCTCTGCCCCAGCAAAAAAGGCAGATACAAAACTGCACGTAGTTATCTTCTCTGTTCTTCAAGGCTAAGACCTATAAGGACTGGAAAATTATTGTCTCGCTTGTCTTTGTATTACTAACCAACCATAATGAAGAAACAAGATGAGGTGTTGCATCAGCTAAGTGTATAAAATAAGGGACCTTTTCCTATTTTACTTTGAAAATCAGCTCACACTTGCTGCACAGACTAGTGGTTGCTGTTTTTCCCTATTGCGCAATATGAATAAATGCCTTACAGAGTGAATGAGAACACCTTTCCTGACTCTTCTTTGATACTTCTTAACTGATAACTGAAGGTTGCACTTACTTTTCACACAAGGCTACTGAATGTTGGCTGATTTTTTTTTGTTTAATAAATAATGACAGAGTAAAATGTGTGTGTATTATCTGTCTCATGAGGTTAGATTTATATACAGTGCTGTTTGGACTTGGTGAGGACCAGATGAAGGCCAGATTTGTCTTAATATAGTATATAAAACCCAGACTGCTAACCCTTTAAACAGAAACACTATATGACACCCTTACTGGCCAACAAAAGAGATACGCAACATCCTACATAAAAACTTACATTTCAGCAGTAAATCTCCCTTCCTATAACCTGGATGACTGAAATGGAATGAAAATCTGCCTCCCTGTTCTCAAAATACATGAGCAAACTGGGAGAGAACATCTTTAGCCTGAGGATTCCACAAGAAAGTAAATCATAATTCCCTCAAATAAAAAGGGAAAAGTGATGGTATTTCTGTCTCCCTTCCATTCCTTTCTTGTTTCCTTTTCCTCCCCCTTTCTTTTTATCTTGTGTTTCTGCTAAATGTGTATTCTTTATTGCGATAAACCAGAGTAATTAACCAGAAAGTTTCCTTTGATCCTCTGTCTTTACAGGCCTGTAAACTCAGTATCTATCCATTGTTTCAGACTCTGAAAATTGCAAATGTTTTTCTGAGATGTAAACTTTCAAAGAAGTGAATGGAAATGCCCCTCCTACTTAGCTATTACAGTGTATACATCCCAAATCAACAACATCAACACATTCATAGCCGGTGTTTCTGTGCTCAGGATGATAATTGTTGAGAATTGTCAAGGGTTTACACTAGAAACACTCACACTGCTCTTTGAATTTACATTAAAAATGTTCAAATTTAAATTCAAAGAACATTACTTGAATGACTAATGAATTATACTGTTGTCAAACAATAACAAATAACAATACATTTACAGTAATTATAAAAATAATTATTATTTCAGATACTTGCTATCTTCCTCAGTCTGTGACAGGAAGGTGAAACACAGAATTTGTTGACTTCCCTCCCAACATGATTTTGAGAGCTAATGTTATTGTGGAAAATCCCTGCATATTTCTTTCAAAGAAGCACCCCGTGTTCTTTCTGTTTAAAGTACTTGTATGGGAATAGACTGTCCTCTCTGGGTAGCCAAGTCTGTCTTTTTTGCCCAATGTCTATGTCCAGGTTGTGGTCAGTTAGCCTGTACTTTGTCAGTTTCTGAAGTCTCCTTGCTGTTTCAATCTGTTCACTACGTTTACTTTAGAAATTATTTAATCATTAATACATTTTTGTAAAGGTGGTTTTATGGGTTTACTGAGACAATTATTAATTGAATTCCCTTTGTTGTATCCTTTTTCCATCTTGCAGTATAATGGCTTCAGCCACATATTATCAATTTAGTTTACATACTGTATACAGTATATTGGTTGTAACAGCCCTGATTAATAACCCTTTATAATGTGAAATATAAAGAAGGTCATGGTTGATAAATATTTTTAAGCTTGTAATAAAAGCTTGGTGCTTGTCTTTGTCTTCACCATCAGCACCTGCAGGAGGTCCCAGCTGCAGCAGTACAGTCGCTGTGCAGTTCTGCGGACGGAGGTTTTTGTATGGCTGTGTAACACTGTGTGGACAGATCTTTACTGTTGATGTAGTGGTAACTCTGACAGTAATAGTCTGCTGCATCTTCAGCCCTTACTGTGATGGTCAAAGTGAAGTCAGTCCCAGATCCACTGCCACTGAAACGCTCTGGGACTCCAGTATCACGGTTAGTTGCAAAATGGATCAGGCGTTTAGGAGCTTGTCCAGCTTTATGTTGGTACCAGGCTAGCTGATGGTTATTAAATGCTGCGGGACTGGTCTTACATGTGATCGTAACTATGTGTTCTGTCTTAACTGATATCACTGCTGGAATCTGAGTCACTGTAGCCTGTCCTGTGGACTCTGAAAATGACAAACAACACATGAGGGGGATAAAATTATAATTAAAATTTCATTGTATAATTAATGATTATAATGGTTTACACCAAATAGTCTTTTTTTCAATTTAGTAATGAGATAAGTATAATATTTCAATCCCATTCCTACCCTGAGCCCAGATGACTGTCCAGATGAAGATGGTGATTAAGCTCATTGCTGCTCTGGGTTCTGTTGTCATGAAGGGCAGCTCTCAGTCATGAAGTGTTAAACGCACAGGGCTATAAACACTCCCAGGGCACTGAAGCATGTGCTGCCAATGCAAAGTGTCTCTTCTATGCAAATTGTCTTCCTGGGTTCAGCAGCACTTGTAGCCAGTCAGAGCTGGAAACACAGGCTTGGTGCTGTGTGTTGTGACAGAGCAAGATGAGCAGTTTAGCATGAACACTCCCAGGACAGCAGGACTAGACAGAGAGCAGCTTTAAAAGGATCAAAGGATGAGACACAATCACTTAGCCCTTATTGTACTCAACACAGGTGGACTGGAGTGGACTGTGGAGAGTCTAGTTAAAACAGCCCTTGGCTCTGTGGGTTCTGATGGAGCAGGATTACTGATGGCACTGACTTAGTACTTTTGGGGCTATAAAATACAGGACAGGTCTTAAGCCAATTTAAATTTTCCACAGAGAGATTTGACAAAATATGCTCTTATATATTTGTGTTCCAAAGAGACATACAGTGCCTTCAGAAAGTATTCACCCCTTGAATTTTTTTGCATTCTGTTCCTGTTACAAATTTTAATACATTGAATTATTTTTTTCTCCCTTCAATAACACAATAAATTCAACACATTTATGAATAATAAAAAAAAATTTTATTCAAGAACATTTGTTTCTTCAGAATGAAAGACTTACATTTCTCAGTCACAAAAGTATTAACCCCCCCTAAAGTCAATACTTTGTACATACTGTAGTCCTTAAGCAGCAATTACAGTTGTGGGTCTTCTTGGTTCTTGGGTCTATATAAGCTTTGCACATTTAGATTGTGGAATTTTTTACCATTCTTCAATTCAAATGTGCTCCAGCTCTGCAAAATTAGATAGAGAGCGTCGGTAGACAGTAATTTTCAGGTCATACCATAGATTATCAATTGGATTCAGTCTGGGCTCTGGCTGGGCCATTCCAGAATACAAACCTTCTTTTTTTCCAAGCCATTCCTTGATAGTTTTTGCATTGTGCTTTGGGTCATTGTCCTGCTGAAAAATGAATCTTCGCCCTAAACACAGATCTCTGGCTGACTGAAACAGGTTCTCCTCAAGGATTTACTAGTATTTTACTCCATCCATGTTGCCCTTGATTTCCAGTTCCTCTAGCTGAAAAGCAACCCCAGAGCATGATGCTGCCACCACCATGCTTGACAGTAGGGATAGTGTTACCTGGGTGTTGGGCTGTATTTGGTTGGCGCCAAACACAGCGCTTTGCTTTCAGGCCAAAGAGCTCAACTTTAGTCTCATCATACCGCAAAATTTCTTCCAGAAGGTTTCGTATTTTGTCACATGGCTTCTAACAAACTCCAGATCGTGACTTAATGTTGCTCTTTCTCAGAAGTGGCTTCCTTCTAGCCACTCTCCCAAAAGAGGCCAAATCTGGGAAGTGCTAAAGAGATTGTTGACATCTGGACAGGTTCTCCCATTTCAGCCAAAGAGCTCTGCAGCTTGTCCCTGTTGTAGCTGGCCTCTTGGTCACTTCTCTGACAATTGCCCTTCTTGTCCAGTTGCTCAATTTGGTAGTATGATCTTAGTAGAATCTGGCTTTTACCATGTTTTTTCCATTTTGTTACAATGGACTTCACGGTGCTCCTAGGAAGGTTCAAAGCTTTACAATCTTTTTAACCGTCTTCAGGTTTTTTCCTCCTAACAACTTCTTATCAAAGTTCCACAGGCAGCTCCTTGGTCTTCATGACAGCAGGACTTATCTGGTTTGCTGTTTTAATTGTGAGACCTCACAAAGTCAGTGATATTTATTGTGCAATCAAGCAATTGAACACAAGTGGATTTAAAATGAACACAGGTGTACCTTGTTAATGTATTTATTGTGATCTCTCAAGATAATTGAATACCTCACCCAATTTAGGTTGTTAAAACAAAGGGGGTGAATACTTATCAATGAAGTAATTTTCAGATTTTTATTTTTCATATAATTCTGAAGACTTCTAAATGCTTTATTTCATTTTAATATTATAGAGAATTACTTCTACAGGATAGGAAAAAATCCCATTTAAATATGCTTTAACTTGACTTTGCAACACAGCAGAACAAGAAATAATCAATGGGATGTGAATACTTTCTGAAGGCACTGTTCCTCATGTGTATGGGGAGTATGCTCTCCAGTGGCATGAAAGTCTTCTGTTCTTCTTGATAACCGCCAGTGGAAGGCTCAGGGGGAGATGCGAGGCTCTGTCCTCTTCCTCAGTTATTTAGTTGTCTCTCTATTTAAACCTCAAACACTTAATTGCTCAGATCTAAAGTTTCCACCTCCCTCCTTCTCCTCTTTCTATTCTTTCTTTGCCTTTGCATCCAGGTTCCCCCTGGGTGAGTGGAGGGTGAGTGGAGGGTGAGTAAAGCTCACGTCTCAGACCTCAGGTTCCAGCGCCACCTTGACCCCTTACATACAGGATCATACAGGGAGAGTCAGAGGAGACTCCCAGCCACACTGTCCTCAGAAGCTCCTCTGCTTTCCCTTTAGACTATCTTATCACTAATCCTCCTCCTCTCTCAGTCCCCTGAGGAATCAGCTCCCAGTTGTGAAGCTGTGACTCTTAGAGCAACTTTCTCCCAGACAGAGGACACTTCCTATCCTGCTTCAGCTCTGTGCAGAGCACTCTGATCACCCAATTTAGCTAGGAGTTCTCTAGATACTTGGAAACTGTTTGAGATTAAGATGCTCCTGAGTCTTCCTACCCACTCTTCCCATTTTTTCCCTTCTGCTGTTGGCCATGAAATGTCTATTAATTATTAGTTTTGGCCTGGAGAGTGGGGGGGAGGGGGGGCTACATGTTGAATCAGTAGCAGATCTGGTCTCATAAGGTTTGGGGATTAACATGACCTATTGACCTCTTCTACCTGACCAGTCCAGTGATCACTACAGGTATTTGAGAAAGAGGAAGAGTATCCCAGGTAAGGTTGACAGGTATACACACATAATGTCCTTCAGCATGGTGAACAGCAAATATCTGGACCTGTACTGTTGGGAATTATCATTCTAAGGTAATTGATTTTAATTCAGAATTGACCTCCTGATCAGAATGAAATTCAGGTCTTTAAAAACTGGTGATCTAAGGGTGACATACAGGGAGC
This sequence comes from Lepisosteus oculatus, assembly GCF_040954835.1. Classification (NCBI taxonomy): domain Eukaryota; kingdom Metazoa; phylum Chordata; class Actinopteri; order Semionotiformes; family Lepisosteidae; genus Lepisosteus; species Lepisosteus oculatus. The sequence goes on from NC_090713.1 coordinate 17,319,567, forward strand.
TGAAATGGACAGGTCAAAATGTTTCCAAACTAATCACGAATGAATGAGTCAAAGAAATTGATGCAAATATTTACAAATAAAGTGGAATACAGTAATACTAATAGTTATATAAATATATTCTATTTAGATCCTTAAATTAATATTATTATTATTTAGTTACACATTTCCATATTATATTCCCTACTAAGTGGATTCTAAAAAACATTTTTTACTGCAATAACAACAGCAAGTATTCACAGAAAACGTTAAAACTTTTTATAAAGTATATAAATTTAATATAGTCAGAACGAGCACGTCAAAACGTTTCCAAAATAACCACAATAAGTAACCCAGTTAAAGAACTTGATGCATAAAATGTTTATGAAGAAAGTGGAATACTGTTGTGTATTTTTTTTTTAATTTTAGCTACCACTACCAACCATATACAGTATGTATAATATATTTACATCCCTAAAATTGATATAGTTTATGACATTCAGAGATGTTATGGTCCTGTTAATTTTATGCTCAGCTACCAAAATTATTGTAAAATTCCATATTAATATTCCATATTTAGCAGATTTAAACATGCACAGTAGAGAGAGTACAGGAGACAATCATTTTACTAACATCTAATCTAACATATAACATCACTCACCTGTTGTAACAATGCGTAGTTTAGGACCCTGTGCAGATGGTATAATCCGGAAGTGACTGGAAAAAGGCTACAGGGAAAACACAGTAAGGAATGGAAAGGATGGTGAACAGGGGGTAGTGCCAACAGTGAATCCAGGTCCAAGGGGGGAAAGCTGGCAAACAAGTCCAAAAAACAGTCCGATGTAGAATATCCGGGGCGCAGTCCAAAATCCACAAACCAGGGAATCCATCCAAGTCAGAACAATTGAAAACAGGAACATGGAACATGGAACAAGGAGATTAAAATGGGGTGACGAGGTCAGGCGCTCCGAGCCCCAGACTCTGCTGATCAGGACGCCGTTAGGAAGCCTGTGCCCTCAAACTGTGGATGTAGGGCGACTTGATGCTAGGCGGGCCTCCTAGCGTCCGTCTTCCAATGCAGCGACCCGAGGTTCCTGGTTTAAATAATACGGTGAATCCAGAGACAAAACACAAAAAGGGTCGGAGCGCCCTCTAGAGGATGGATGATGATCGTGACTGTCAATCATCTTTGGCAAGAGAATCACATGCTGTGGTTAAGTGCAGGCCCTGTAACTCGTTACAGGATTTTAAAGCATGAAAGTGGGATAGAAAGTGTGTTAGGGTTGTAGGAGATCCCCAGGACCATTAATGACAACTTGCCCATCTTACGGGACGATCCCTCCACCGGTACCCTTATCTCAATGACAGACTCATTTCCTTCTAATCCTATCTATTCATTTGCAGGTTTCGACCTCACACCTCTCTTCACCTCTCTCAGATTCGCACCACCTGAGTGCCCACTCTACCTCCCTCCTGCTCCCATTTCTCTCAATTCACGGCTTTTGGTTTCCTATGCTATATCAGCTGCTGACTTTCCTCTCCTTCTCACACCTGAAGAAGGCTCCACAGCCAAAACATGTCTCTTTTCTTCTCTTTTCACCATGAAATAAACCTTTACTTGTTCCTTTGCAGCCTACGCATGCTGACACAGCTGTAACGGAAACCGGTCCAGGCTCCTGAGAAGCGTAGTTCAGGACTCTCTGCAGACATTATAATCCGGAAGTAAGTGGAGAAGATGATCTGGTGCTTGGGGGGCGTGGCATAGCAAACAAATCTAGACAGTCCAAAGGTGAAATCCAGGGTGCAATCCAGAGTCTAGGAACCGGGGGATCCATCCAAGATGAGACAAACAAGGTGTGACAGTGGAGCACACCTCCCATTGCACTTCCCACTCTGTGGTGCATGGGAATGCGTAGCTACCGCACCTGAGGCTAATCAGAACTGCACTTTAAGATCCCCATGCGTCCGCGGTTGGTATTCAAGCGTAGAACCAAATGTGTTCACAAACCGGGTACACAATGGATTACTCTGAGCTACAAAAAGATTTATTCTTCTCATTCGAAGACGATTCTCTCGTATATCGGAGAACAGTCACCTACACAATGGCACACTGCATAGGGATAAGAAGCACTCCGCTGGTGCTCAGGCAGCACCCTATTGAACCCAACACTATTACTTTTGTCGCCAAACATGGGGTTGCCTGGCTTTGTAGTCACCATGGCCGATTGCCTAACCCTTATGGAAGAGGCAATCCGAGCCCTCACTGCCTCTAGAACGATGCAACGGGAAACTAATTTTACAACGACAAGCCCAGGGCACCCTCCAGACACAGATCTCCACCGTCCAGGAGTCAGCTTCAGCACAAACCAGATATCTGCAGGAACAAGTAACTGCTTTACAGGATCTGTGCTGGCAGATGGGAGAAAAAATTCAGATTTCGCCCATTGCACCCACACCCACGCCTGTGTCACCAGCACCGGCTCAGGTCCAGCCCAGTCATGTCCTGCAGAAGATGAGACCTGAAGACGATGTGGAGGCTTACCTGAGAGCCTTCGAGCGGACGGCGGAGTGCCTGCACTGGGACCGCAACGTATGGGCCAGCATCGTGGCTCCTTTTCTTTGTGGGGAGGCCCAGAAGGCGTATTAATACCTGGACTGTGCGTCCACCTCGGATTATACCAACCTGAAGGCAGAAATCCTCGCCCAGGAAGCGGTCACAACTCGCATCTGAGCCCAGCGGCTCCATGAGTGGGTCTCCGCCCACTTTCAGATGTATGATTTAATATATCTGGCCACAAATTGTCAAGCAGGATGTCCTAGATGTGTACTTGCAGCAATTGCCCCCCGAGCTGCGATGTTCAGTGGCCAAGCACAATCCACAAAAAGTGGACGATTTCATGGCCATTCTTGAGAGACACCTGGCCATGGCCAATCTTGCAGGGTGGGACAATGACATCACCAGTGCAGGTACACAACAGGAGGGGAAGACAACAGAAACCTACCGTGGGGGCCGCCCCAAAATCAAGGTGCACACGACCCCTGTGGACTGGGCCACAAGGATAATTCAGGGGTCATCTTGCTGTACCCGAAGTGCCGCAGAGGGACACGAGTACAATCAGTGTTTCGCTGAAGAGGTAAAAATGGACTTAAACATTGTCCACTCCTCCCCTAACTCCCATAAGGAGATGGTGCATACAAATCCTCTGGTGGAACCCATCCTGTTAAATGGACAGCCACTCCTAGCCCTCGTCGATTCCGGGAGCGCTTTCTGTTTGGTGACCCCTGATGTAGTCCGACCACACCAGGTCAAAAAACAGCATGAAATCACTTTAGGCTGTATTCATGGGGAACAACGAAAACACTCGGTAGCCCGCCTAAGGCTTCATCTCAGAGGGCAGACGGTAGTTATTACAGCCACTGTAGTACAGGGGCTGCCACACCCCCTTATTCTCTGAAGAAATTTTCCCCTATTCAGGGAACTGTACTCTGTGACCAGCTCTAAAACAAACTACGGCTCGGTAAAGAAACCGAGGCACAAAAAAAACTCGAAGCCAGAGGTAGGCTTTGGGAAAGTGCAAAGGAAAAGGGGGCGCTACCCAAACTAAACCTAATGCGTCTACCTCTCCATCTTCGGCCACCAGATCTAAGCAAACTGAGCCATTTACATTACAAAGAGACCCCCTTGACAACTGGAAGTTGGGCATCCATCGTCCCCCCCGAGACCAAGCTGAAGACATTACCCTGGCCCGTGCCTGATCCCAGGCGATTCAATTGAAAGGGCAACCAGTTGAAGCTCGCCAGGGACGTCCGAATTCTTTTATTATAAGAATGACCTCTTATACCAATGCAATGGTCCCAATCAAGAGTGTCTTCTGGTTTCCTCGAAACACCGCAAGCTTGTTCTCCACCTGGCACACACACAGTTGCTGGGAGTGCATCTCAGCATAGACAAAACCCGGAAGAGAGTCCTGAAAAGATTCTTCTGGAGTATACTGTCAGTTGACATCAGGCGCTTTTGTACACCTTGCCCTGACTGTCAGCTAAGCACCCCGAAACCACAGTTCCGAGCACCATTACAGTCCCTGCCTGTCATTGACGAACCTTTCATTCGCAGCACCATGGATTTAGTAGGTCCTCTTTCTAAATCCTTTTGGGGACACAAATATATCCTCGTGATTGTTGATTGCGCTTCCAGGTATTCATCAATTTCTCTACGGGATTAATAAAGTATTATCTATCTATCCTGAGGCGATACCACTACATAGGGCTGTCAGCACCAGCATTGCTTGGGAAATGGTAAACCTCTTCACCAGATTCACCAGCTTTACCAATACAAAGTGTTGCCATTTGGTCACCATGGAACCCCTGCCACCTTTCAACGCCTGAAGGACCAGCTTCTGAGACCCCATCTCCATTATGCGGCTGCCTACCTGGACGACCTGGTAATTTTTAGTGAAACTTGGCTGGCGCATTTGGAACATTGCCAGGCTGTTCTCTCTTCACTGGAGGAGGTGGGTCTGTATATTAACCCAAAGAAAAAACAGTTCTGGTTCACCTCTATTAAATACCTCAGGTACACTGTGGGAGAGGGAAAAATCCGGCCTCAGATAGACAAGATAGAGGCCATCTGAGACTGTCCGATACCAAAAACAAAACCCCAAATAAAAGCGTTCTTGGGGCTCTTAAATTATTATGGGCGGTTTATTCCTCACCTTGCAGAGAGAGCTGCTCCTCTGACAGATTTGACACATGCGGTAGCTCCCCAGACCGTGCGCTGGACCCAAGAGGTGGCTAAAACCTTTACTGACCTCAAGGTTGCTTTATGCCAGGATCCAGTCCTAAGGGTCCCGAACTTCCAACAAAGGTTCACCTTACAAACGGATGCCTCTGAAAAGGGCATTGGGGCAGTCCTGTCTCAAGAGTTTAACGGCGAAGAACATCCGGTCATTCACTTAAGTAGAAAGCTACTGCCCTGGGAATAAAGATATGCTGTCGTGGAGAAGGAGTGGGCAATCGAAACATTGAGATATTACCTGGTTGGCAGGGAATTCACCCTCTTTACGGACCATGCACCGCTCACCTGGATGAAATCTAATCAGAAGAATGCCCAGGTGACCAGGTGGTTCCTTGCTCTGCAGCCGTATCATTTCATAGTACAACACCGGGCAGGGATTACCCACTGAAACACAGATGCCCTCTCCCAACAACACCAACTGGACGCTTAGGGGATCCCCTCTAAGCTGAGGGGGATGGTATGTGACAGTGGAGCACACCTCCTGCTGCACTCCCTATTCCGTGGCGCTTGGGAATGCGCAGCTACCACACCTGAGGCTAATCAGGTCTGCGCTTTAAGATCCCCACGCGTTTGTGAACGGTGTTCAACCTTAGAGCTGGCTACAAAGGATTATTTTTGTCTTTCTTAGACGATCCTCTCGTATACTGGAAAACAATCGCCTTGCCAGAAGACTACACACCGGCACACCGCTCACTCACTAACAAAGGAAAAAAGGCAGTACCTTTTTGAACCCGACACTATTACAGCATAATAAGGAAAAATCAATTATTCTTATGATAAGGGATTCAGCAGGGAATAATATGCAAACATCACGACACATACTGTAAATAACACATTCCAGACATTCTATAGCAAGCTACACAATTCAGTCTATGAGACAAATCAAACAGAGATTTTTATGAATAATACAGACCTTTAGAGAGAGCGGTATCTCTCAGTAGCAAGAAAACAGGCATTAGAGAGTATAGTCTTAAATACTTATATTATCTAAGAACACATAAAAAAGGGCAATTATATTGATTTAGATCATGCACCCTCTTGTCATTATGGAGTTTTATCTTCTGGATGCAGGATACAGTCGATGTCTCTAAGGAGAGAATTAGGCTTGTGTCGATTAGGCTGCTGAATGAAGGGTTTTCCCTTTGTCCCGTTCTCCACCATAAGAAAGGAGACATATCTCCTCACCTTCTTCCCCCTTACCACCAGCTTCCTTATCATGAACTTTTATAATACTAGTGGAAAACATTGAATATATGCATTAACATATTAATCGACTGGAGGGGGCAGAAGTTGAGAGCGATTAACGTCTATGCTCCGACGGAACCCTCTATCCGGAAGGAAGTGTTCGCTGACCTGGCCAGCTGCTGCACCACCAACAGACAGGTGGTGCTCGGCGGGGACTTCAACGTCGACCGGGAGAAGGGGAGTGACGCTAGCTCGGCAGAGCTGGAGTCGCTACTCAAGCAGTTCTCCCTAGTAGACGGCTTCAGACGGTGCCGCCCTAACGACGCCGGAACGACCTGGAAAAACTCCCGGGGAGTGTGCAGCCGCCTGGACTACATCTTCCTGCACACGACCTGCTCCCTGGAGTCGGCGACGGTGTCCCCGGCGCGGTATTCCGACCACGAGCGCTTGACAGTGGTGGCTAACACCAGCCTGCCGGCATTCGGTCGTGGGTACTGAAAGCTGAACCGGGAGATACTGGAGGAAGACGACTTCAGGGCACTGTTCCGGAGAGACTACGCGAGCTGGGGTGATCTGAGAGACGGCTACAGCTCCGTGGTGGAATGGTGGGAGTCGGTGAAGGACAGGACCCGAACCCTGGCGCAGACGTACTGCAAACGGAAGGCGGCCAGGGAGAGGAAGGAAGCTGCACGACTCCAGAGGCAACTCGAGGAGGAGTACAGCTCGGCTAACGGGGGAGGAGCCTTCAATTCAGCCCGGGCACGGGACCTGAAGGAGAGGCTCCGCAGACTGCACACGGAGAAAGCCAAGGCTTTCCTGGTCAAGGCACAGAGGGAGAATTATGAAAATAATGAAACCTGTTCCTCCTATTTCTTCAACCAGGTCCGGGGAGCCCAGAAAAAGAGGGTGATCCACAGCCTGAGACGGGGATACGGAGAGGAAGTGCTGGACGAGAGCGACAAAGTAGAGGCGGCTCTACACGGAGCTCTTTTCAGAAAAGCAGACGGAGGTGGAGGCAGGCGATGCTTTTCTGGAGGGGCTGACGGCACGAGTACCGGAGGAGGTGAGGGAGGACTTGGAGGGTCCGATCACGGCCGAGGAGCTGAAGGCGGCGCTCTTGTCCATGGAGAATGGCAAAGTGCTGGGGCCGGACGGACTCCCCAAGGAATTCTACACCTGCTTCTGGGACACCCTGGCGGCAGATCTGGTGGAAGTGGCGCAGGAGATCTTCCGCCGGGGGAAACTCGGAGACACCATGAGGGAGGGCGTCATCTCCCTGCTCTTCAAGGGAGGAGACGCCGCCGACCTCAAAAACTGGAGGCCGATCACGATGCTCTGCGTGGACGTAAAGATCCTGTCCAAGTTCCTGACCGGCAGACTGAGAACCGCCCTCCCCCACATCATCCACAGCGACCAGACGTGTGGGGTGGAGGGGCAATCCGTCAGCTGGAACCTCCAGCTGACCAGAGACGCCATCGCCTGGGCCGAGGACCGGAACGTGCCCATGATGGTGGTCAGCCTGGACCAGGAGAAAGCCTTCGACAGAGTGAACCACAGCGGCGATCCGTCAGCTGGAACCTCCAGCTGACCAGAGACGCCATCGCCTGGGCCGAGGACCGGAACGTGCCCATGATGGTGGTCAGCCTGGACCAGGAGAAAGCCTTCGACAGAGTGAACCACAGCTATCTGTTCAGGGTGCTGGAACGCTTCGGTTTCGGAGAGAGTTTCAGCCGCTGGATTCAGATTCTGTACTCTGACGTGGGCAGCAGAGTGAACGTGAACGGAAACCTGGGGGATTTCATTCCCCAGGAATCCGGAGTACGACAGGGCTGCCCCCTTTCACCCCTTCTCTATGTTCTCTTCACAGAGCCCTTAGCAGAGGCGGTGAGACGGGACCCCGTCATCCACGGCCTGGAGATACCGGGAGGCGTGGGGGAAACCCTGAAGATCTCCCAGTACGCCGACGACACGACGCTGTTCCTGAGGTCGGACAGGGGGTTGAGGAGGGCCCTGCAGGTCATGGAGCAATACTCCAGAGCCTCGGGGTCGAAGCTCAACCGCCGAAAGAGCAAACTGAAGTTCTTCGGACCCTGAAAGCACAGGACGACGGCGCCGGAGGGTCTCGAGCTCTGCACGGAGCCCCTCAGAATACTGGGGGTTTCCTTCCAGAGCCGGGACAACAAGACCAACAAAGTGAAAGAACGCAGCCGAAAGAACTGGACAACGAACTGAAGGACCTCAACTGGATGGCCGTTTACAAGAGACTGGCTACCAGAGAGGTCCTCTACAGACACTCGATTTCCAGGAATCCGCATTGCCCCCGGGAAACATGTTTCGTCGAGGAGACTCAGGAGCACGTTTTCTGAAGCTGCCCCTTCGCCAAGGCGGTGTGGGGCAGAATGGACAACATAATGCAACTCCTGGAAACAAATGCGGTGCTCAGCTACCAGTACATTCTGCTGGGGCTGGCACCTACCGGACTGGACAGGGGGACGCAGTTCCTGATGTGGCTGCTGCTGTCCCTCACAAAAAAAGGCCTGTGGGACGCAAGGAACAATCTCATCCGGCACAACAACAAGTGGGGAGCGAGGGAGCTGGAAGAGAGGATCCTGGCGGACCTCAGGAGGAGGATGAAGCGCGACGTTGCTAAATGGGGTTTCCCCACGGCAAAGGAGCGCTGGAAAGGCCTATGGACCCTGTACAGGGATTAATGGTTTACCGCAAGCGGTAGGGTTTGGAGGGACTCTCATAATAGCGCAAATCCGCCCACCCTTGCAAGGATTGATAACGGACAATCACCGCCGTTCCGCCGTTGTTTTAACTTGTGGAGTGTTATTGTGTGAGATGTTTTCCTTTTGAGATGTGTTTTTTTCGGAATAAAGTCTATTTTATAAGAAAAAAAAATATGCATAATACACTGCACTGCTGACCCTGTTTTTTAATATTGTGTTATTTGTTTTTATGCTGCATGTACATGAATTAACAGTAGCAGTAACTCTCTTACAAATCAGTCCTGATCAAACCAGGATTTTCAAAGGAAGACACTTTTCAAGCAATATACTGTAGCAATGGTTCTGTGAGACCTGCACTATAGTCACTGTATTGTATGAGTGTAAATGAAAATATTAGAATTTTTTACCAGGACATATTCCTCCACTCTGTAAGAGCTTATAAAATATGAAAACATGTTCAAATCCTTAATTTGTTCTAAAATGAATTGAAAATTATTAATGCATTTACCCTCAGTAAATAATTATTCATAACTCCCAAAGTTGTAAGTGATTTCTAGCAATATACCTGAGTGGCTGGTATAATTAGAGGCACATGAATTCTTTGTTCTCTGGCACAGCTTTAGTGAGAGGAGTAATAATCCAAGCACACTTGGTTTAACAAATTTATTAATGAAAAGATATAAACCACACTACACACCACAAAACATAGAACACACAAATTACACTGTGTACAATATTTACAAAAAAGGCATTTTAGAAGTCTAACATTCTGGTCAGCCAGAAAACCCCAGTCTGCTACTAAGCATTAAAGGAACAAGTAATAGGTTTATTCCATGTTGAAAAAAGAAGAAATAAAACACAACATTTTGGCTGTGGAGCCTTCTTCAGGTGTGAGAAAGACAAGGATTGTAGTGGGAGAACAAAAGCTGGGAGAGCTGGGAGGAGGAGCGAGGGGCGGGAGCAGGGGACAGAAAAAGAAACCAATCAGGAAGTGTGAAGTCAGGATAGGTGAAGAGAGGTGTGTATTGAAATCAACAATGAATAGAGAGAATTTAGAAGAAAAGAGAGAAGGGGGAAGTTGTGAACCTAGCTGCAGGATAATTTTAATTTCTGTAGTCTTTCTGATGTATGAATTCGGAAACCATCTTTGAGAACACAGACGGAGAGATTAATGTGATCATGGTTGTCAGAGGTGAAATGAGAAGCAATGTGCTTGGAGAGATCTTTAATTTTCACAGCCCTAATGTTCTCTGAAGCGGTCTCCGAGTCTCCTTCCTGTTTCCCCAGTGTAGATGGCTGGGCATTTACTGCAAGAGATACAGTAAATAAGGTTGCTGGAGGTACAAGATGCTGTCTGGGTGATCCGGGATTGTCCTGAGGGGCCTTGAATGAGTGTGGTGTTAGATGTGTACTTGCAGGTGATACAGCGAGCTCTTTTGCAAGGGAAAGTGCCTGGTGTGGATGGTTGCTGAGGGCGGTCAAGGGAGCTGTGAACAAGAAGGTTACGCAGATTAGGTGGTAGGCGATATGAGATGATGGGGCAGTCAGAAAAGAGGGCTCCAATGGAGGGATCATCCTGTAGGATGGAAAAGTTGTCGTTAATAGTCCTGGGGAGAGGAAGTGTGTTGGGGTGGTAGAGAAGCACCAAAGGAATGCGGTTGTTATGGTGGGAGTTCCTGATTGAGTTGAAGGTCTGAGGGGTGTTTTTGGCTCGGGCAAGTGCCCTGTCAATAACACTGCTGGGGTATCCTCTGTTGATGAAAAAGTACATTTTGAGGGCTTGGTTCTGGAAATCGATGTCGTTGCTGCATAATCATCATAGCCGAAGGAACTGTGAAAAGAGGTGAGAGTTTTTAGTGTGTTTTGGGTGAAATTAGCTATACAGGAGATAGCTGTGTGAATCCGTGGGTTTGTAATAGATGGGAGTAGAGAGTCAAGGGTAGTTAATGGAGAGGTTGATGCCTAGAAACAGAAGAGTGGTGGAAGATATGTTAACTGTATATTTGAGGGACGGATGGAAGTTGGTGAAATGATGCAGGAAGCACCCAAGCTGGTCGTTGGAGCATGTGGCGGCACCGACGCAGTCATCAATGTATCGCTTGTAGAGGTCAGGGACATAGCCAGCGCAGGAAGTGAAGAAGCGTTCTTCTACCCAGCCGACAAACATATTGGCATAGCTGGGTCCCATTCTGGTGCCCATGCCAAGTCCACTAACCTGTTGGTAAAAAAAGGTTATTGAATGAGAATGCATTCAGTGTGAGAACCAATTCTGCAAGGCGTACCAGGGTGTGGGTGGGTGGATCAAGCACTGTGCAGTTGTCCAGCGTGTGCTTGAGGGCTGGAAGGCCATCATTATGGGGAATGACGGTGTAAAGAGATGTGATGTCCATGGTAAAAATGTAGCATTCAGGGCCCTGAAATTGGAAATCATTAAAAAGTTGGAGCACATGGTTGGTGTCCTTGATGTACGAAGGAAGACCTTCAATCAGCAGTCTCATGAGGCTGTTGAGATGTAAGTAGTCGGACAGTTGCATGCTGATATGATGGGGGGTCCAGGGGTGTCCGGTTGGTGGATTTTGGGGAGGAGGTAAAATTGAGATACCTGTGGATGTTCAATGATGAGCCGGTTCACCTCCTGGGGGAGCTCCTTACTACTGATAAGAAAGGAGATGGTGGATACCACTTCCTTTTGGTATTCAGTGGTAGGGTCCTGTTGGAGATGGAGGTAGGCAGAAGTGTTGGTTATTTGTCTAGAGGCTTCAGATATATAGGTCCTTAGGCCACACCACAACAGCGCCTCCTTTGTCCGCTGGTTTGATGACGATATCATCTCTGTTGCGGAGAGACTGGAGCGCCTGAATTTCTCCTTGGGTGAGGTTGGCTGTGTTTACTGGGTACAGAGAGTGTCCTGGGAGCTTGATTGGTGCATTGGTTAATGAAATAATTGACTAGTGGAAAACGGCCAGAAGAGGCCAACAGCTCTGTTTAGGATTTATATTGTTAATGACATCAATAACCAGATTGTTTTCAGCTGCCTGTGAGGAGGAATTGTCATCAAAATGTGCTCTGAGATGGATCCTGCGGTAAAAGTGGTTGAGGTCGACTCTGGTCTGGCGGATGTCCAGCTTCCTGGGAACTGGTACAAAACTGACGCCTTTGCTGAGGAGGGATCGCTCATCCTGTGAAAGGGAAAGGTCAGAAGGTATAGTGACAACAAGCTTGGGATTGGTGAAGGTGTTAGGAGTGTTGATGGTTTCTTCTGTAGAAGATGACTGAGTTTTTTATCCTTCTCTGTAGTGAGAAACTGAGTTTGGAGTTGAGAGATCTAATGAGGTTAAACTCTTAATGTCTACAGAGGCCACACAAGAGATGAGCTGCCTCCTAACTAAATAAAAAGGAACTTGCAGTTAAATCTCTCTCTGTACCCCAGATGCCATAAAATAAATGGGAGCCTATATCCCTATCCATAAAAATGCACCCGAAGCAGGAAAGACATTTTTAACTGAGGTATATTCTACCCAGGATCCCCAAGTTCCCTATAAACACAGAACAGGAAGGTTCAAATACTTTGGTCAGGTTTGCTTTGGATGATCATCAAGTAGGGGCTCACATCTGGTGCAAGCTTCAAGTCCCAACTCCTCAGCACTCTTGTCTCTCCTCTCCTTGTTCCTTGCTTCTTGTTTCTTCTCTTCCTTCCTTTCTTCCTTATCTCTCTCTGCTCTAAATCTTATATTGTGTATTTCTATACTGTTCCATGACGATCATTAACCCACAACCTACCTAGGTATAGCAAGGTCAACTTTACAATTGTTTTTGCTCAAGGGACCCCCCAGAACCTGGCAGATTTCCTCTGGACTTTGAAGCTAAAAGTGTTTACTCTCCCAATTGTTAGAAACTTTAAAATCCAAGAGACACTTCTCAGTCACCTAAAGCTGTAACAATCCATTTAATTTTAATGTCATGTTATGTCAAGGGTTCTGGCTTGGCTCATTGTAAAGTGATGCAGATACAGGGAAGTTAAGACGTTTATTTTTCACTCCCCTTGACACAAGAACATCATGGAGTTCTCCTTCCACTCAGTTCTGGTAGGGTACTAAGTACCTGATCACAGAGTACGTTTTTGTATGAAATAGTGTGAAGTGCTGATTTAACTAGACTCTCCACACTCCATTCCAGCTGTGTTGAGAGGAATAAGGTCTCCGTTGATTGCAGCACTTGACTAAAGCACTTGGCTCTGTGCATTTAGGCATAGCAGGATTATTAACTAAAATGACATTTAAGACTCTCAGGATTTTGTATAGATTTTTGGTATACTTACTTTTTGTCCTATCTCGACTTTATGTTATCAATTTAATTTTTATATACATTCTTGATTACAACTGGAAATAACATCTGTGCATTCTATTTAATGTAGTCATGTTTGATGTAGAATATGTTTTTATATTTTAAAGCTTGTAATGCCACTCTGTGTGTTTGTGTGCAGCTGAGCTCATCCTCAGGCTGTGTTCTGTGTCACTGCTTTCACCCTCAGCACCTGCAGGAGGTCCCAGCTGCAGCAGTGCAGTCACTGTGCAGTCCTTCTGAAGGAGGTTTTTGTAATGGCGTATAACACTGTGTGCGTGGCCAGTAACTGTTGATGTTGTGTAAACTCTGACAGAAATATTCTGCTCCATCTTTAGCCTGGACTGCCGTGATGGTCAGAGTGAAGTCAGTTCCGGATCCACTGCCACTGAAACGCTCTGGGATCCCAGACTGACGGTAAGTTGCATAAAGTATCAGTGGTTTAGGAGCTTCTCCAGCTTTCTGTTGGTACCAGGCTAATTGATTGTCATTGTGCACTGCAGGACTGGCCTTACAGCTCACAGTGACTGTCTGTCCTGGGAGAACAGATACCACTGCTGGAGTCTGAGTCACAGTAACCTGTCCACTAGACTCTGAAAATCAATAACAATATGATATACATATGAAAACAGAAGATATAGAATTAGTTTTGTTTAAGTTATTTTGTTTTCTTAAATTAACTTACATCTTTATTTTTTCACATATAGGAAAAATCTATGAATCTATAAAACATCCAGACCCATTCCTACCCTGAGCAGAGATGAGGAGTGTCCAGAGGAAGATGGTGATGAAAGTCATTGTTGCTGTGGGTTCTGTTGCCATGAAGGGCAGCTCTGAGTCATGAAGTGTTAAACTCACAGGGCTATAAACTCATAAACACTCCTAGAGTACTGAACCATGCAAATGCAAATGTACCAATGCAAAATGACTCTAAAAATAACCCAGCAGTATGCAGTGATATCATTCACTTACTGTACATGCAAGTCTGTCAGTCTGTTGCACCAGGAGGTGGTGTTACTGTATATTATCTATCAATACTGTACAGATGCAGCCATTCAAAATGCACGGGGTACACTGTGGTAAAACATGGTAGGCGTGGCTCATCACATGATAATAGTATCAGAAATCACCTTGTAAAACCACCAGGTGGAACTAATAAAGCTTAACGTCTCATGTACAGCATTTGAGCTGTCGCCAGAAAACGTCTGGTTTCGAATCCCGGTCACTGCTGATGGACAATCTTTTTTCAATTAAGAATTTAAGTTGTATACTCTGTAGACTTTTAATAATTTTTAAACTGTGTATTTCAGCATGTTAATCATTAAACATTAAAAAGTTGGTATATTTTATAAAAGCAAGATTGCTCAGTTGGACAAAAGTACACAACCTTCCACCTTCACCATAAATATTTTAATTATGCAGAAATAATTTATGCATCAAAGTCTTTACGGAAGATATTACTAATAGTATTAATAATTAATCAAACCCAGGCCTTCAGCATCACTCAACAGTTCAATCACCCAGCGGTGTAGTGTGCATACCCACGTGAGCCCAAAAGTGCTACATTATTAATAATACAATATCTTTAATGTTGCATTAACATTGGGATGTTCTTTTTTGTCTCCTCTCTAACTCTTCAGTTTACAGAGAAATTCTGCCAGAGCCTTACCACATTGTCCAATAATACTCTTCTTGTGTCTAATTTTTAGTTTAGCAGTATTTGAGCTACAGTATATGAATATAATTATATTGTTATTAATTTTAGATATGCGATTCCATATTATATACCCTATTAATCAAATTCTAAAAAGTATGCGCTTTTTTACTGTGATAACGAGCGTAAGTATTCACAGAAATGGTTAAAACATTATAACTTTTCACAAAGTATATAAACTTTATACAGATGCAGCCATTCAAAATGGGTGAGGTATTTCGCGGCATACCCCGGTGGGCGTGTCGCGGTATCACGCGGTATCACGCAGTGTCACGTGGTTAATCGCGCGTCCTTTGACGCTCTGCCGGAATCTATCTGGCGTCACCTTGTAAAACCGCCAGGGGGAGCTTAACCTCTCATGTACAGCATTCGAGCCTTTAATTTTGAACTGTGTATTACAGCATGTTAATCATCAGTCATTAAAATGTTGGTATATTTTATGAAAGCAAGATTGCTCAGTTGGACAAAAGTACACAACCTACCTTTATCAGAAATATTTATGCATCAAAGCCTTTACTGAAGATATTACTAATAGTATTAATAATGGATGACTTTGGACAAGCTGTATACTCAAAGTATAATTTCTTTAGCACATTTGTACAAGCACTTGGAATCTGTCCAAGCCATACTTTGTCAGGCATTTTGTTTTACTTCAACGGGCATAAAAACTTCCTTGCTTTTAACAGGGCGTTTCAGAATTTCTAACTACGAAAATGATTTAAAATGCGACACTTATCATTCAACTAGAGCTCAAAATATCACAAGGATCCTCAAGAGCACAGCAAAGAGTGTATTAAAAGACACTTGTATTTATCAACGCTTTCTTTTCCGTATACCAGATTTTATGGAACCACTTCAGAAGGGTGTCAGCCAGTCAGATTCCAGGAATCGGTACTTTAAAGGATAAATACACACCGGTATTCCATTTCTCCCTAACGATTTTAAGCATCGAAGTATTTAACTAGCATGTGAAATAGCGTGTGAAAAAGTGGTAGTTTTAAGCTTTTCTGCTAATATAATATGGAATCGCGTATCTAAAGAATTTAATAACGATATGATTATATTCGTGTACTGCGACAGGGCTGTGTAGGGCTGTTTCGCCTCCCTGTTCATGCGAGTTGTCTTGTAGCCTACTGGTCTACGTGCCTGACCAACAACTGCCAGGTTGTGTGTTCGAATCCAGCTGGTGCTGGACTCTTCTTTTAACAAACATTTCTTCGAAAAAATAGAATAGCGATATTATATATATATAAATTGACTTTAATATTTCAAAATATCGCAACATGATCGATTCTAAGTCATTTTTGATAACAATGAATAGTCACCTTCTTCCCTTCTGACAACGGTCCCTGCTTCTGCTTCCTGCTTCTATTGTGTGTGTGTGCAACAGAGTAAATTTTTATAGAGAAATGGAGGCTGGACAGTATGCGTTACAATATAAACATTTATATTGATTTAAATCGAGTTCTGATTTAAATCGCAAATGCGTGTTTAATTATATGTGTTTTTTAATCATAATCAGGCTAATGCAACATAAATTGATCCAGTATCTTTGTCTTCTAAGTATCTTAATAAACTTTCAGCATAGCTTTCTACCCGTCAAGATTTATATTTCTTGGGATTTTGGGATCAAACGTGGAAGGATTAGATTGTAATCGTTTTTATTTGTCAAATACGTGATTGTATTTCTGAATGTTATGTGACACCTACAGTAGTTCACTGCTTTAAATACATCGAATTAAGAAAGTTATGTGTAGCACTTTAGATCTTTTTTCTGAACCAGGGAATGTGATGGCCAGAATTCTACCATGGCAGCGGTCCTCATAGAGCTGTTTAATTTTGGTGAGACCACAGCCGATGAACTTCTGGGCCATATTGACCATTCTCTGCAGTGCGTTTCTTTCTCAAGAAGAGTTGTTGCCGTACCACATGGTGATCCCGTTGGTGAGGATGCTCTTGATAGTGCAGCAGTAGAAGTTCACCAACACAGGTACTGGTTTCAGGTGTGAAGAACATAGATCTCCAATGCAATTTCAACCAAACCTGTTCCCACACACCCTGCCCCCACTACCATTAGAATATACACAAAGCACTGAAATCTTTCGAGCTAATGATCAGGTGACCCGAGAGAGACCGAGAGAAACACCAAGGGGTGCGGAACCAGGGAACTATTTACATGGAAAACGGGCGATCTCCCCAGACTGTCCGCCCGTTTCACTGTTACCTGGATACCTCTTTATTTAGAACTCACTAACACTGATTTTTAGTTTAGAAGGATTCAAGTAGGGTTTTAGATGAAAGGCAGCGACCTTAATCAAGCCCAAATCATAACTGAACCCATTCAGAGCCTACATTACATTTTAGCGTTTCATTCTGAGCAGAAGACCCTCACACCTGAAGAAGGGGGAGGTGTCTTTCGCTGGAAATCTCGCCTGCTTCTACTTTACAACCGGAGTGCTGGCTGTGACGAATTAAACCGGTTTCACAGGTTTCAATCACAGACCATGTGACATGGGAGTCAGGAAACTAACACACAGCGCCACCGGATTTGATAACGCTTTAAAAACGCTATAAAATAATGTGACTTGGCACAGAACAAGTTTACAACACAGTACAATAATAAATGCTGACCATGACTTTAGAAGCATAAATTGCCTTACACTCAATTTAAACACAAGCTGTCTTTAGCCCTCTAAGCTGGTTCATACAGAAATGTAGAGATCCAGGCTCAGAACACACAGCTTCATATGAATACATATGCAGGACAACTAGAGAAGACGTTTTACAGAGGATGGATTTTTAGAAACATCCCATCAGTGACATCACTGAAGTCAACTCCTAGGTACTGTAACTGTCGTGTGGATAGTTTCACAAGAATCAGACAAAGGTTTAAGCATCGCTTGTTCTAGATAAAACTGAAAAAAAAAACAACCCATAATGTACTTCTTTGCGGCTCTGTTTGCCCAAATCATATATTCACAACGTGAATCTAGAAAATAATATTACGTAACCAAAATCCGCAATATGGAAACAGAACCTGTGTAATTGTTGATAGATGATGTACTCGTAACATTTTTTCCAAGATGAACTACAACATTTAAAAAATGACTTGTATGTACTTGATATCTCTAATCAATCCACGGGTCCCAGCACAAAACGAAACTAAAACGCATAGCGTTTCTTATTAGTTGCTCAAAAGTAATTTGACCGTATGAAATACATAATATAAACCTAGAAACATATACGTGAGCAGTACTTAAGCACTGTAGTATCGGTGTTAAGACATACCTCTCAAATACTGTAAATCAAGTTAAAAATATCTCAAGACCGATTCTGGTCATAATGAAACCATGTTTCGTGTATGTTTTCTTTAAAGTACCGAGACCAGCCATATACTGTATGTTTATGTTCCAAAATTAATATCGTTTATGGCCTTCACACGCGTTGCAGTATGCTCCTATTCTTTTTATGCTCAGCTACTAAGATTTCCCTTCAGTGGAAAAATTAGATATGAATATTCAATACTTAAACGGGCACAGTTAAGACATTAAATATATATATATACATACTGTATGCAGTACAGTTTGCATACGGTAATATGTTTATGTTCCTAAATCAATCTCTTTTATGAGCATGTGAAAGGCATAGTGAATCACTGTACTTTGCATGATTGGAAACAAATGGGTGATTGCGAAATGCTGTGGTGTTACTTTTACAAAGACGGTCAATGAAAAAAAGAATGTTGACCAGGGCAATACTTTGAGTTTACACTTACAGCTTGTCCAAGGTCATTCATTATTAATACTATTAGTAATATCTTCGTTAAAGACTTTGATGGCCACAGCTCAAACATGAGAGGTTGAGCTTTATTAGCTCCACCTTGCGGAATTGTGGAAAATTCTCCTATAATACCTTGTCGTATTATAGGAGAATTTACGGTAACTCGCGGTATTTACCGGTAGCTTGCGGTAGACTGCGTACAGCGTACCGCAAAATAATGCGGTATCGCCCGCGCATTTTGAATGGCTGCATCTGTATTTGCATCAGAAAACAAATTACTGTATATTGAAGTTCTTTAAATTTTATTTAAATTTTATTAAATTTTAAAAGGTTTATTCTAAATTTAAAAAGTTCTTTCAATCTTTGTTTAATATTGTGAAATTAATGCTTACAAAATACAAATAATAGAATTAGAGTATTTTCTTTAATCCCCACCTTGAGCAAAGAGCCCCAGTGTCCTCAGCACTAGAATCAGTGGCATCATTGTCCTGTGTGTGTCAGTGACTCTGAAAGGGCTGAACGGTGACTGATCCACACTGTGAGTCTTTAAGTGTTTGGAGCAGTGAGGTGGCACAGGTATGCAAAGCTCCTTCCTGTATACAAATCCTGTCACAGATAGTTAGAAAAGGCCTGAGCTGGGAGAACAGGTGCAATCTGCAAGGGTTGGGTCTGTTGTTATGTATATATAATATGTAGTGCATGTACCGCTAGATCAGTACTCTGGCATTAGAGCTCTACCACATTTGGATTGTACGTATTCACCTCTTAAAAACAACAGCTTTTTCTCTAAATATTCTGAAAGCACTGATCCAGCAGAGACTCGCCTTCCCCTGGAGGTCCTCTGTCCAGCACTTGGGGATCCCAGTCCTCCGCTGGCCTTGCTACAGAACCTGCTATTTATCCCTCTGTCTGTTTATTCCTGGTGAACTCTCCCCAGTGACCCTTCTGTCTACTTTCCAGACAATTTCTTACATTAGGAAATTGTCTTTTTGTATACCCCAGCTTGCTCTTCATGAGACACACAGGCAGGGAGAAAGAAGGCAGGGTCAGAGTGTAGGGTCAGCCATTTATACAGCACCCCTGGAGCAATTGGGGTTAAGGGCTTTGCTCAGGGGCCCCACACAGTAGGAATCCTCTGCCAGCTGCAGGATTTGAACTAGCAACCTTCCAGGAACAAGCAAGGATCCTTAGCCATAGTGCCACCACTCCACCCTTATAAGCATCCTATAATGTTTTCTTTGTGTGTCCGAACTTCCCAAAGATCTTATGATGGGAAGGCTATCTATTTTGAAGGACTTTGGAAAGATTTAATATTGTGGTTGAGAATCTTCCAGGATGTTCATCTTGTTATTTAAGATGCAGACCAGAAGCTTGGGAACCACATTTCAGGTGGGTTTAAAAGGACTTTAGGGATATGACTGCCAATATTCATAGGACTATTACTATATGATGATTGGCAAGTGTTGTGGAGCGCTGTCTTTTTTCCTTCTCTTTAGTGTTCTCTCTGTCCCTCTATTCCAGGTGTGGGACAGACTGCACACATCCATTCTGACTGTATGGTAATTAATGAGCATCTAGGCATCTAGACACACTGTATGATTCTATATGTGAAGAAGCTTCTGCTGTGCTAATTGCAGTAATAAAGATCATTTTTAAAATAATTTTCAATCAGAGCAATCCAATTGTTCATTATTATATCAATGATGTGTTTTCAAATTATTATCATACTAAGTTAATTACCAGATTCTATTGGAATATCTCCTACTGCCAAACTTTTATTAACTTTTTATTTCTGTATTTTGTTTTTGCTAAAAAATACTAGTTTCTGAAACCCATTTCCACTCACCAGATATTCTATACTGTAAATACAAGTGACTCGCTTCTAGAGTCATAGAAATTATTTTGAATAAAAAGTCAGTCTTAATTGCAATTTCCTCGTACAATGTTTCTGATAGCACAGTCCAATGATTTTTATTTTCATATCATAATACCTGTTTAATTAGTCCCCAATGATTCCATTTTTTTTGCAAGTGAGCTCTTCGAACGATCATGTTCTTTCTACATTGAAGGAGGAGTACCAGAAGCATTCTAACACTTTTCTAATCATCTTTGTGTGCCTTGAGCAAGCAGAATTACTGGCACAAGAATGTAGCTGAAGAGGCCCCTGTTTTTAGCTCCATATGGCTCTCAGCCTGTGATCTCAGCCTCAGAGTGACCTGGTGCTCTTTGTGTGTGGGGATGTGAGGGAGATTACTTGACTTGACTTGACTTGAACTTTATTGCCATATGTAACCGGTGCTGGTACAATGGAATTCTTACTTACAAAAAGTCTCTCGATTGTAAAACAAGTGTAAAAAAAACAAAACAAAGTGCAAACAGTGCATCAAGACAATGTACAAACAAACAATAGACAATGTGCAAGTAAACATGCAGACAGTTTGAATGTAAACAAAACAGACGTGTAAACAATGACTGGAGACGTACAATAAATAAATTACAATGAGGTAGATGGTGATGGTGTAGGTGTGGTCCGAGGGGGATGGCTAAATGTGTTCGCCAGTCTCACTGCTTGTGGATAGAAGCTATTGAAGAATCTAGTGGTAAGTGTCCGTATGCTCTTATATCTCTTGCCTGAGGGCAGTGGGGTGAAGAGCTCATGCCCGGGGTGGTGACTGTCCTCTGTGATGGCCAGAATTCTACCACGGCAGCGGTCCTCATAGAGCTGTTTAATCTCGGTGAGACCGCAACCGATGATCTTCTGGGCCATATTGACCATTCTCTGCAGTGCCTTTCTTTCTCGCGAAGAGGTGTTGCCATACCACACGGTGATCCCGTTGGTGAGGACGCTCTCGATAGTGCAGCGGTAGAAGTTCACCAACACATGTATTGGCATCCCCCATCGCTTGAGGCACCTAAAGAAATAAAGGCGCTGCTGAGCCTTCTTCATGATAGAGTCAGTGTTCACAGTCCAGGTTAGATCTTTAGAGATGTGAATTCCCAAAAACCTAAAGCTGGTGACTGTTTCCACTTCCGTTCCATCAATACTGAGTGGGCTGTGAGTGTGTGGCCTGTGTCTCCAAAAGTCCACTATTAGCTCTTTCGTTTTCTTTATGTTCAAGTCCAGGTTATTGCTATGACACCACCTAAGCAGCTGTACAACTTCATCCCTGTAAGTGGACTCGTCATCATCACTGATCAGTCCTATTATAGTGGTGTCATCGGCAAACTTAATGATGCAGTTGTTGCTGTGTCTTGCTGTGCAGTCGTGAGTAAATAGGGAGTACAACCTTGGACTCAGACAGCAGCCTTGTGGGGTTTCAGTGCTCAGGGTGAGTGGTGTTGATGTTTTATTGCCTATCCGCACCACCTGTGGTCTCTCGATAAGAAAGTCCAGCAGCCAGTTGCAGACAGAGTTGCACAGACCTAATCACCTGAGCTTTGTCACCAGTTGACTGGGTATGATGGAATTGAATGCTGAACTGTAGTCCACAAACAGCATTCTCACATACGAGTTCTTAGTGTCCAGGTGTTCCAAGGCTGTATGCAGAGCCAGGGAGACAGCATCATCCACTGATCTGTTGCTCTGGTAGGCGAACTGCAGGGGGTCCAGGGACTCTGTGATGGAGGAGTTGATGTGTGACAACACCAGCTTCTCCAGGCATTTCATCACCACAGATGTTAATGCTACTGGGCGGTAATCATTCAGGCATGCCACTTTTGTCTTTTTGGGGGTTGGAACAATAGTGGTTTTTTTAAAGCAGGTGGGGACCATGGACCGTGACAGGGAGGAGTTAAAGATGTCTGTAAACACAGATGAGTTTGTCTTTCGCAGGATAGTGATGACCAAGTACTATCCATGATGGATGTTTGTTGCTGGTGGCTGGATGTCTAGTAGAGTGTCATCTGGACATAATCATGAGGTCTGGGTTCATCACCCAGAGGAAGATCCACAAATAGGAGATCTGTAGGGTGGGTACCAGAACCTAAGCTGACAGCATCTCAGCCAATCACCAGCTGTGATGACAGAATTCTGTCCAAGATATTCTTTCTGCAACAGAAGAAATCTTGTGTTCATGAACCAATTGTTATATTTGCTGTTTATTTCAAAATAAGACAGTTGGATTCTTTCTTTTTGTCGACATGTTGAATGTCCGAATATATTCAGAAATAAGCTACAGCCAGGGCAACCCTAGTTCTCCCACCTGTCTACCTTGTGGCCAGACCCAGAGAAACAAACTGTGTACAAACTTTGTTTTTAAAGACTGAAGTTCAGCAAGACGTTATCCACAGGTGAAGCCAGCTTCCTGTCTGACTGTGTTTCCACAGCAACCGGCCTGACTGGTAGAACTAACCAACTCCACAGTGTTCCTGCTGCTGGGAAAATTGACCTCGATGTAAGCGTGTGAGTGTTTGTGTTTGTGTGACTGTCTGCCCCACAGCCTCACTGTCAAAATGATTTAAATGAGAAATAGAATAATCACATTTCCTTGAATGCTGTGACTGTGTTAAATTATCTCTTACAGTAATAAAATAAACTTTTAAGCGCACCTGCAGTAGGTCCCAGCTGCAGCAGTGCAGTCACTGTGCAGTCCTGCTGAGGGAGGTTTTTGTACGGCTGTATAACACTGTGTGAACAGATTTTTACTGTTGATGTAGTGGTAACTCTGACAGTAATAATCTCCTGCATCTTCAGGCTGGACTCCTGTGATGGTCAGAGTGAAGTCAGTCCCAGATCCACTGCCACTGAAACGACTTGGGATCCCAGACTGACGGATTGTAGCCCCATAGATCTGAAGTTTAGGAGCTTCTCCAGCTTTCTGATGGTACCACGCAAGACAGGGACCACTTGAACTACTACTATAATAACAGGTACCCACAGAACTGCTGGTCTTACAGCTCATGGTGACTGTCTGTGATGGGAGAGCAGATGTCACTGATGGAGTCTGAGTCACAGTAACCTGTCCACTGGAACCTGGAACAAAATAAAAAAATAAATGTTGTACTACAAATAAAATTTTATAATACTAGAATGCCTGAAATGTGCAGAATAGAACTGTTTATTCATACTTCAAACATTTACAGTATTGAACAAGTAATATAAAACACATTTACCTTACAAATCTCCCTGCACAATATTTAATTGCAATAATTTAATTTCTACTCACCATGAAAGCAGACAAGTGTCCAGATGAAGACGGTGATGAAAGTCATTGCTGCTGTGTGATCTGTTGCCATGAAGGGCAGCTATCAGTCATGAAGTGTTAAACTCACAGGGCTATAAACACTCCCAGAGCACTGAAGCATGTGCTGCCAATGCAAAGTGTCTCTTCTATGCAAATTGTCTTCCTTGACTGAGCAGGACTTTTACCCAAGAAGAGCTGTAAACACAGTTTGTGCACCGAGATCTGAGATCTGAGATCTGACATGAAGACATATCTCCTGGAATCTGGTCCAGCATCATTCTGTATGATAAACAGAACAAGGGTTTTGCATCCTTTATCACAGGAATATTCCAGGAGTCACCACAGCTAATAAACCATGTGTTGAAGTTTACCACATGTTTTCCTGAAGATGTACAGTAGGCCATTGTTTCTGAAGTAACTTTGGGATCTTGTTCAATTCTAACAACATGACAGTACCTGAAATATTTTGCTTACTGGTGTGTTTAGTTCAGACACATAGTGTGGATGTGTCACTTTTCTTCCCTTTCACAGTCACTGACACACACAGGACAATGATGCCACTGATTCTACTGCTGGGGACATTAGGGCTCTTTGCTCAATGTGAGGATTAAAGAAAAGGTTTCTTGAATAGACTTTGGCAAATTTAACATTAGTGTTACTGTTGTAGCGGCGAGGCTTATTAATAAGAAAGAATTAAGTGTTCTGAGCCTTCCCAAATGAGGCCCCATTTCTCTGTTCATCTCTGTGGTGCAGCCACAGAGAAACTATTCATGCAGGCTGATTTAAGGTTCCTTTGATAAGGTTTCCTAGGACAGCTCCCAAAGGGGGATGCACTTAGCTAAGCCTGGCTATCATGATCAATGGTCATCCATTGGAGCCTATCTGTCCAGGTAAAAACAGGCAACACAGAGAGCCTGAGAGATTCAGGGAGAATTCAGGAGGATTCTGTGGACTTTTCTAAAGGGAATTCAAAGGAGAATTCCAGGGCAGGACGGCCCCGGAGCAGAAGGCTCCCAAGGGCAGGACATTCTCGCAGCGCGCCTCCTGACCATCCTGAGACTCAGCCCGGACAACCACGGAACGGCCAGTGTGTCCGAGTGCCAGAACTTTCCTTTGTTCTAAGAGTCTAGAGCGGAGGTTGCCAGAGAGTAACCAGAGGATCCATCCGAGGTTAGCACCAGCAGCAGGCCTCGTGAACAGGTCAGAACTGTGGACAGCTGAATCACTACTCAGAACTAGCTCTTCATCAGGAACGAACCGGTCCTCTTCCTGACTTGCTGGGACCCACAGTCATCTTTTCTCCTGTGCGCAAACTTTGCTAGTTAAAGCCAACACTAACTAGCCGGTCAGTGAGCATCAGCAGCGCACCGTCGCAAGCTGCACAGCACAGCCTGGCACCTAGCCAGAGAGCGCGGATTGGACAGCAACAAGCCTGCAACTGTTTCTTTGTGCCCGCAGGAGATCTGAATCCCCAGAGATTGGATGAGTATTCAACTTCAATGCATTACAGCTCGAGAATTCAATTGTTATCCCAACCAGTTGATATCAATTTAATTCCTAAGAGTTATGTACTTGTTTTGAGTATCTAATGTAGAAGTTATAACCAAGTTCATTTACGAAACGGTCTTGAATGATATACTGAACGTATGTCCTCTTGATATGTGTAACACTTTGTAACTGACTGAATATATACCTTTTGTATTCTGATAACCCTCTCGATAAGATCTGTTAGTTTTACATGCATATTCTATGTATTAATAAATGTATCCTCTTGTATTAGTACCTGTGTGTGTGAGTTATGTCGCATGGTTGGATTCTAAAGCCATCAAAAGAATCAATTTTGTGATTTACTGCTACAATTAATAATTGTCCCAGTAAATGCCCAAACCCTACAGAACTGGTGCCTTCACAGAGCACACTACATTACATTTCGGCTATGGCAACATTACACTATCTTAATGCAATGTAAAACTAATTAATCACAAAAGTTAGATTTAAGGAAAACCAATGGAAATGTAGACACATAAACTCAAAAATGTTTATCACAAGCAATTTTAATTATTATATTATAATAATTTGTAATTTGTCATCATTTTACCTCCAGAGTCCAGTGGGCACATTGTTGTGACTAAGTAATTAAATTAAGTACTGCAATACTTTGTAATTGAATTACCAAAAAATAAATGATAAAAATATAATATAATAATATATATAATATAATACCAAAAAAAAAAACATTAGTTGCCTTCAGATAAAATATTTGAACAGCTTTTTTGCATTTTGAAATGGTTATTTTTGTCTTGTGATATATATTGTTTCATGTCAAATTGGCTTTCCATCAGCTTCATTTCCAAAGAAGGGACATGAACATACTGTTAAAGCAGAAGGATGTTGTGTTTTTCCTGAAGGGTTTGTGTCTGAAACATGATGATATTGTTACAAATGGGGGGTTATAAAAATGGTGAAAATCTGAATGAGAGGTTAAGTTAATAAGTGAAATAATTATTCATTACCCCCAACTTGTAAGTGATTTCTAGCAATATACCCGAGCGGTTGGTATAATTAGAGGCACATACTCTCAGGTACTGTGACAGAATGAACAAATCTTGGTTCATTTCACGTCTTAAACAACTGCCCACGCTAAATAAATAAAATAAATAGGAACATTATGAATATGGTGCTTGGTCTTTTGTTTTATTGTCTGCAATAATCTAAATTATGTCATGTTGTAGTCTGAGGCTCTGAGATTCCAGACCACAGTCTGAGATTCCAGCGCACAGCTGTGCAGAGAACAGAACTTTAATGCCTTCGACTTAGGAAGGAAGGAAGACAGTATAATTTCTTTGTTATTCCATATCCTAAACAGTTGCTCATGATAACTCTAATCTTCTAATTAATCCCAAAGAGACATTCAATACCTCCTCCGGTTCTACTCATCTCCTCTCTGGAACAAACAGCAATATCCAGTCCTAGTGTCAGTCACTCAGCCCCAGTGTGTCTCTCTGACAAATTCTTCCTGGGAAAACAGTGAATACTACTACAATACATTAGTCTTACTACACAAGCCCAGATACCTACTGTACACCAGGTCAGTCACTCAAACCCTGGAGTGTCTCTTTGAGAAATATCCAGTGTTCTACTGTAGTATTTCAATTTAATGCAGAGGCCTACATACAGTACTGTACTGTATCTACACCAGGTCTCTCATCTCAGCCTTCACTACAGTAACCAGGCAAAAGCTAACAACAATTCCTTTTGGACATCTACAGCAGATGCTGTACTTTACCAAGTTGACCTAGTTTGGATAAAGTGTTTTCATAATCTTCCTAAAATTGCTTTATGCAGTAATACTGACTCTGGGAACTGGTAACTATTTAACTTTAAAAGTTCTTTCAACTTAATACTCACACTTCCACCAACAAGAAATTAATTTTGAAAGTATTAATTCCTGGAAAGGTCTGAACTTTTGAAGTGAAACTGATAAATGAAGTCATCAAAATGACACCTTCTTGCTAAACAGGCTCCTCTCCATTGTTCTATTTGTTTAGATGAACCCTGTGCGTCAGGTAAAGGCATTGCGCTAGTCCAGTAGCTCAAATCAATGTACAGTAAAGACATAATTATGATCAAGTAAAAGACACCAACTCACAATGAGATTAACATGGGGCAACTTTACAATTTTTTGAACTTGAAACAGAAAACACTCAAAGCCCTTCTCTCCACAGTGTCCTCAGCAAGTGATAGACAGCAGTCTGTGAGGCCTTGTTATCAAAATCTACTGGCCATCAAGACACCCAGGCATTGTCAGGGTAAACTGGGAAGTACACAAGCTCCCAGATATTGGTGCTGCGGACACCTAGGAAAATGTGCAGAGCGTAGTTATGGAAACAAGCTGGGTCTGAACCAAGGAGACATCGAGAAAAACCACAGACATGGGAAATCTGGGAGCAGGTCAAAACATGACAGATAGTGAATCCTAACAAGGCATAGCTCAAGGAACACAGGAACAGAAGGCAGAAACACAGGGACACAGGAACAAGAGCAATAAGCTTGGGAACACAGGAACTGGGAGAACAAAGCTCAGAAACAGACTCGAAATGACTCTTTGCCAGAGTGCTGAGTGCAGTATAACCTGATCTTAAGTAGCCCGCACCACCTAAGGCTGAAGTGCTGAAAAGAGACCACAGGTGATCAGGCCTCTTGTCTAGCCATATGTCCATGGTAACCGGTGTAGACAGGATAGTGGATTGTAGCCAGTTACCATGGTAATGTCAGTTTGCCCTGCAGCACTGGAGCTGGGACAGACATGACAGTAAACACTTAAAATGAACTTGAACCTATTCTCATTCAGCACAAGATAGTGAACAGGCCATTCACCGGGGAGTCTGAAAAGTCCAGAGAGAGAGCTGTCACAGCCTTGTCTAGTCTTCTTCTACTGGGTTGGCTATAAAAGCTGTACTTCTGGCTTCAAGAAAAAAAACAAGCAAAGGTTTCCAGTCATCATGTCTTGAAGTACATTCTACCACTTTGTGTACATGGTCTGACTCTGGTCCAGACTGTGAGTAAGTCAAAAGAGGAAGGAACTCAGTTCAATTTTTGAGTGTCACTGCTGCTACTGAATTTACATTGCTAGTCAGGCTTTTCAACAAAATACTGAACAAAACTATTAATTTCATTGATCAGGTGGCATTGCCGATGACAGGCTAGTTGCAAGATTTCTCTTGTGTTGAGAAAGTCTTGTTCAGAATTCTGTTTTCATATGGACCATGTTGCCAGGTTTTGAATGAAAAAGCACAGTGAGTTTAGAGAGTAAGAAAAGATTGCTGCATGACACCTTTTACAGCCAGCATTCATGGTTGTGATTGGTCATGATTTCATAAGGTATTGTGGTCTTTCTCACCCCACAAGTTCCTCATTAACTGGTCATCCTTGGGAAATTGACAGGTGACATTGTGGTTCTCTTAATAATAAAGAGATTCAAACAAATCCAACCTTTCGCAAAACACAGAACCTACAGAGCCTTCAGTGCACAGAGCTGCTGCTTAGTTGCAAGACACAACAGTCTCCACAAGGAGGTGCTCATCTCAACATTGCACTCCTTAACTGCTATTATTACATCCATTTTCTAGCCACTTCATCCAATCCAGTGTCACAGGGAGCCAAATCTCAACAAGCAACATGTGCAAAGCAGGATACAGATTGGACAGGACTGCAGTTCATTGTAGGGCACACATAGGCAGAAATGACATACTGTAGACAGTAAATGAAAGAGATTACTACTGTCAGCAGAGATTTAGCTTCCATCTCATACAGTGATACACACCTGTGCAAAAACCTCTTTCTACTCTACGGGAGGTGCTGTGGTTAATTAAAAGAAACCAAAGAGGACTGAGGCTGAGAACAGTTACAGAGCTGCTATATTTTTTTTTAACATTGATATATGGTAAAACTATGTATTGTTAAATTGTTGGATCTCTATATTCACTGTAATGTAGCATTGCATTGTATTTTGTATTGATACATGAATGGTATTTATTCTTTGTATCTGTCTTTTGTACCACAAATAATTTTTAATAAGCCTAATCAACAAAGAGATGGTTTGGCTACAGTATAAAGCTGATTCTAGACTTTCACTTTGTTTTATTTCCTCTTGTTTAATAATCATAAAATCACCAGTTTCTTATCCTGGCAGTTAAATTTTGAGATCAGTGTCAAAGGGGTGGAATTTATTTTCCTGGAAATCAATTTGTCCACATAGAACCACTAAAGTTGTCTTTTGCTTCTCTTGCAGCTTCTGTTTTTCTAATATCTATATTTGCAAACTGTGTGGTTCACCACCTGTGATGATTTAAGAACAAAAGCAAAGTCCTGGACTGAATCATGTGCTGTGTGTGGGTTCACTGGTTGCTCAGGGAGATCTGACAGCCTATGCAGAGTTTAGGATGAGGCACCTCTGAATTGCTAGGGGATAGTCAGTAGCCTAGAGGAGGAGGCCATTGGGCACGTTGAGCTTGTTTGGTTGCTATTATCTCAGTGATCTGAGAATCTCTCGTGGCTGTTTCTTGAAAGAAACCAGAGTATTGGCTTCACCAACACAGCAGGGAAGATTACTTCCTCTTTGGATACATAACTGTCTCCTGTTCTCAGTTTTAAATGCAGATCTCTGATGTCATAGCAACTATTTTAAAGCCCGCAGGTTGAAATGTAAAAAAAATAATAAAAATAAAAATGTAAAAAACCTTATCTGTGATAGAAACATTCTCCATCTTTGATTCTCTTAGGTACAGATTTATCAAGAAGATGACCAAATGAAAAAGCTATCTGTGTCTAACGTATCGACATACAGTATTGTTGTGCCAAACAAAGGGCATCAGCCGAGAGTTTGTGTTGAAAGTCGTCTTTATTTCATATGCATATGGAAGGCATGCTCTTGCATGCAAGTCTCAAAAGACAATGCTTACAGTGCTCTTTTATACAGTGAAACAAACGATACAAGATACACTCCCACATAACTCTCTGCTTGCATTGTGGCTATATATGGTCATTCAAGAAAGCTGACCAATACATATATTTTCTTTACTGCTGGCTTGCGTGACAAGTAGCCCCTTCTACTGAATAGATCATTTGTTCCAGGAGAGGTCACTTGGTCCTTGCCATGAGAACTATGCCAGTTATGCATAAAGACAGCATGTGGCTATTTTATCTTTTGAAACCAGACATCCTGAGACAGAGTTAGTAAAATATAAGTAAAGAGATACATAGTCAACAAGATATAATACAAACTTTTAGTTAATTCCATCAGTATTCTGCTCAGACTCAAGGTCTTGGCATTGTTAAGAATGGGCACTCCAGTTCACCCAAGTCATCCTGAACAGTGAAAGTCACCTTCATCCTTACGATATGATGATGCTTCAGCTTCTGTTCCTGAAAGCTCATTTACTCCACCAGAATCTTTTTGCCTTTATTCAAAGCCTTTACAACCCTTTTTCACACACAGAAGGTCTTTAAATTGATGTGTCACTAGAAACACTCACCTATAAGAAACTCTTCACATGTTTGCCTCTCAAGCTTCAGATAAGGATCCCCCTCCATAAAATCACCAAATCAGATCTAATATTCATCCTAATAAGAGCTCAGATATTACAGCTAAGAAAACCATTCCTTTCCTTTCAGCTGCTTCTGAAAGCTACAATGGTTTATTATTATGTTCAAGTAACAATAACCGAAGCATCTTATTCAAATTAACAACAAACAAAAGATAACTTTTGTTTTAATGTTATCCTCACACAAATAGATCAAACTGATACCTGGAGGAAGTTATATTTTTCACAATTTATACAAATTAAAGGAAACAGTATTTCTTAAATGTGAAGGTAATTAGACATTAAAGTTGTTACCAAAAGAGAGATTTTCTTTTCAATGCTAAACAAGGTGATTGTTTTTTGTGGTGTGGAGCAGGTTGGCCAGTTTTCAACATGTGTGTAGTTGCTGTGTAGTTGCTGTTGGGACTAAATACTGTACATCTAAATAGTGAATTATTTTGTGTTAGGCATTGTCAAAGTGCACATTTTATTTAATATTGGTATGCACATACAGTATGCAATGTTTCCTTTTTTTGAGAAATTGTTTACACAGCAGGCTTATAAAGAAGATACAGTATGCAGCAGCTTTTACTGTCTGAATTGGACACAACTGCTTCTAAATTCTAAATTCTGCTTCTGATTGTTCAGATGCAATATTTTCTGAGTTTCCTCTAGTTCATCAGTGGTGCATGAGTTGAGCTCGAATTCAAAGAGAACCTACAGTACACAGAAGAAAACACAATTATTTCTGTGATTCATTTTATGATGTCTCCACAAAAAGAGCCCAAAAAAGTGTTCTCAGATGACGAGCTTTAACTCAGATTAGAGACAGCATTTTTCCAGCTCTGATTTATCAGACACTGAGAGATCTTTAAGCCCAGGCAGAATATATATATATAAAAAAAAAATCCACCCCCTTGTAAAGACCAGGGGTGTGAATTAACAAATTAGAACTACTTCACAACACTACTTAAGTACATTTTTCTGAAATCTGTCCTTAAGTATTTTATTTTATTTTATTTATTTTTTATTTAATTACTAAAGAATATTGCTTAGAAAAGACAGTACTTTTACTCCGCTACATTTCCCAGAAGAATCTTTATTTTTCGTTCTCTCTGGGATATCGATGTTTACATCGGCAGAGATTCTGATTGGGAAAAGCAGAGGCACATGCACATGTTCTGAAACCGAGTTTTTCTTTTAAATAGCCACCCAATAAACACTACAACAGACTAGAGGGTGTCCTAGTTTAACATTTGTAAGGGTATTTGTAAAATATACAGTAGATGTTAAGGAGGAAATTATTTTCCCAGAAGAAATAATGCATATAGGGTTAATAGTACCTGTACCAACTGTACTGTACCACTGTACCAACGGTCCTCAAAACTGCTGCCATTACCCCCGTGCCAAAAAAGCCTAACATGGTTCTCGACAACCTTAACAATTTTCGCCCCATCTCCAACTCACCCTTTCTTGCTAAATTTCTAGAACGTGTTGTCACACTTCAGTTACATAACCACCTCATGACAATCTTTTCGAATCCCTCCAATCTGGCTTCCGTCAACTTCACAGCACAGAAACTGCCCTGGTCAAAGTCACTAACGATCTTCTAATAGCTTCTGATTCTGATTGTCTTTCTATACTCATCCTTCTTGATCTTAGTGCTGCTTTTGACACTGTTGACCATAACATCTTACTTTCTCATCTTGAGACTGTATTTGGAGATTCTGACACTGCTCTCAAATGGTTCAAATCTTACCTCACTGATCGCTGTCACTTTGACTCTCTTAATGGGTATAGGTCTGAAATTGGTCTTGTTAAGTCAGGTGTTCCTCAGGGCTGAATACTGGGCCCCTTGCTTTTCAGCATTTACATGTTTCCACTTGGTCAGCTTTTAAAATCACATGGCCTCAGCTTTCATTTCTACGCTGATGATATTCAAATATACATCCATATCAAACCTGACACTGATATTCTATCTAATTGCATATCTGACATAAAAATTTGGATGACTCATAATTTCCTTCATCTTAACTGCGACAAGACTGAAGTCATGCTTATTGGCACCCCCCATCAACTTCGTAAAGCCAGTCCTGTAACCCTATCTGTAGATGGCTCTGTACTTGAGCTTCAATCTAAATTGAAAAACCTTGGGGTTATATTCGATTCTGGCTTAACATTCACCCCACATGTGCAGCATATTGTCAAAACATCTTTTTTTTCACCTCAGAAATATCGCTAGACTACGCCCTATGCTATCACTAACTGTGGCTGAAAAGCTGATCAACACATTTGTGTTCTCTCGAATTGACTACTGTAATGCTCTACTCGTTGGGGTATCTAAATCTACTTTGAACAAACTGCAGTATGTCCAAAATTCAGCAACCAGAATCCTGACCAGGTCTAGTGCAAATGATCCCATTACTCCTATCTTGGAGTCCTTGCACTGGCTTCCGGTCAAATTCCGTGAAGACTTTAAAATCCTCATGCTCACCTATAAGGCTCTACATGGCTTGGCACCTCAGTACCTGTCTGAACTATTATCGCCCTACTCCCCACCTTTCAACCTTCATTCTTCTAACTCTGTTCTCCTTACTGTCCCCCAAGCCCGTCTACATTGTAGGGGTGACAGGGCCTTCTCCTGTTATGCCCCCAAGCTCTGGAACAATCTCCCAAGGATATCAGATAGTCACCTTCTCTGAACGTCTTCAAATCCAGACTCAAAACCTTCTTCTTTAGAAAAGCCTTTACTTAACTGTTCCTTTTTTCATCCCTCTGCTTTTCTTAGTACCACCATCCACGGTCTCCTCTGTATATTGTAATTTGTGTTGTATCGTGTATATTTTTTTTATTTATTGTTGTTGTCATTCTGTAAAGCACTTTCAGAAGCCACCTTTAAAGGCGCTATATAAAATAACATTTTTTATTATTATTATAATTATTATTATTATATTTTATTATTATTATTAAAATGGAAAACAGTATAAATGGTACAGAGGCAACACACTGACATGATCTGTCTCCCTCTACTGGTTTGATATAATAACTACAGTCTGTGCTGTTGTTCTGTTTAAAGATAAACACATCTGAAATAAAAACATCCATAGTTTCATTTTCTCCTTGCTCCTACTTCATTTGATCAATTAGAAACTACTGTAACCCGTCTGTTTCAACAATAGCTTCTGAGCTCTGCCTTTATAAATGGAGTTGATTGGATTTCAACTTGACAATAAGTATTACAGTATAAAAAAACACACATATCGCAATGCTAAATATGTATTGAAATATTTTCTCTGATGGCATTTATAAGCGAAATGTTAATTAGCAGATTTTTTGGTAATTTTCAATATCATAACATTTAATGTTTCGTAACTTAAATATATCTACTTAAATATATATATTCAGAAGTATGGCAGTTACCCTCTTAAACAGTGATACATGTCTGTACAAATACCTCTCTCAGCTCTACAGGTGCTGTTTGATAATTTTAAATTAGAATTATTTAACATTAATATTGTAGCGCCACGTGGGGCGCTTTTGTCATGCGCATGCAAGGTGGGCTAAGAACAGCGCCTGAGGGGTGGGACTACGGGACTGTATATAGTGGGATGAAGGCTGGGAGACAGCCTCTTCCCTTTGTGTTTGTGTGTTAGTATAGGTGCAGTGCTGTAACCCCTGTCCCTGTGTGTGTCCCTTTCCCCGGTTCTGGTTAATAAATGTGTTGTTCAACCCCATTCCCTGAGTCCTATGCCTGCTCCATTCCGTAGTGATGATGACTTAAATATATCTACAACTTCTTTATATGCACTTACTGTATTACACAACATTTATAAATAGACTCAGTTCTGTTCAGTGTTGTAGCAGCTCTGCAGCTGTTCCCAGCCTCAGTCCTCTGTGGTGCCTGTTGATGAGCCAGAGCAGCTCCTGTAGAGCTGAGGGAGGTTTTTGTACAGACGTGTATCACTGTGTGAGAGGAGTGCTGCCATACTTCTGACAGTAATAATCTCCTGCATCTTCAGCCTGGACTCCAGTGATGGTCAGAGTGTAGTCAGTCCCAGATCCACTGCCACTGAAACGACCTGGAATCCCAGACTGACGATATGTTGCTCCACATATCAGGAGTTTGGGAGCTTCTCCAGCTTTCTGATGGTACCAAGCAAGACAGGGGCCTATTGAGCTACTACTACCACAATAACAGTTACCCAGAGAACTGCTGGTCTTACAGCTCACAGTGACTGTCTGTGATGGGAGAACAGATGACACTGATGGAGTCTGAGTCACGGTAACCTGTCAATTGGAACCTGGAACAAAATAAACAAGTAAATATCTTACTAGAAATACAATTTGATTATGTAAAACTTCCTGAAATGCCTGCTACAGATTTGTGCTATCACCTTGCAAACCTTTCAATCCAGTTTCTAGTTTGAAAAGATAATATAAAATTACATTGCAAATCTCCTTGCATTGTGTTACTTTGCATTAATTTAATGGGTGCTCACCATGAAAGAAGACAAGTGTCCAGATGAAGATGGTGATGAATGTCATTGTTGCTGTGGGTTCTGTTGCCATGAAGGGCAGCTCTCAGTCATGAAGTGTTTAACTCACAGGGCTATAAACACTCCCAGAGCACTGAAGCATGTGCTGCCAATGCAAAGTGTCTCTTCTATGCAAATTGTTACACTTAATAGAGCAGGACTTTTAGCCAAGATGAGCTGTAAACACAGTTTGTGCACTGAGGTCTGTGAAGAAATGTCTGCTGGAATCTGGTCTTGCATCATTCTAAATGATAAATAAAACAAGGTTTTTGTATCTTTATCACATGAATATTCCAGGAATCACTACAGCTAAAAGAACTTATCAGTTGTACCTCATGTTTTTTTGAAAATATAGTCCATTGTTTCTGATGAAATTCAGCATATGCCAATTACTTTTGTGTTTAGTTAAGACTCACAGTGTGGATCAGCCACTGTTCAGCCCTTTCAGTCACGGACACACACAAGACAACGATGCCACCGATTCTACTGCTGGGCACACTGAGGCTTTTCGCTCATAGAGAGAACTGAAACAAACATCAGTCTAGTATTTCAGTTAACTAATTAGTAAAGATAATTTTAGTCCTTGTATCTTAGTACTAACAGAAATCCTAATCATAATAGATAAATTTTAAAAAAATGAAATACATGGAAATGTAGAAAATATGTTTTATTAGGCAAATATGCAATATGCACAGTAAGCAATGTTCAATACAAAACCCCAGACCACTGCCAAGTATTCAAATCCTTTTTTTTTCCAGTTGAACTTCATTTTTATTAGAATTTACTTTCTCCAATCTTAACAATTGGGACCATCTCCAAGATACACTGCCGGGTCCTGGCTTAACCTGTCCCTCAGTCTCTAGGGGCCACATCTCTTCCAGAGCAGGGTGTTCCAGCACAGCGCTTGTCAACATCTGGGTTTTCCAGCACTGGGATTTTGAGGCCATCAAAGCAGCCCTCCACACTCTATTATCAGCTTGTGATGGCTGGGCTTCTTCAACAGCCTGGCTATTTATTCTCTTAGCGTGAAGCTCCAAAACAAGGCAGTGCTTGTCAACATCTCCCTGCTCATTAGTCCAACCTGTGCTCCTGGACTTCAGCATCATCCTCTTCATCCCTCCACTTTCTGTTGCTTGAGCTTCATCCCTGCCCTTGACACTCAGCTCAACATCAACTGTCAGCAGACAGACAGAGCCATTGGCCTGGTCTTGTCCTCTTCATCCCTCCACCTGCTGTTACTTGAACTTCATTTCTGCATTGACACACAGCTCAACATTAGCTCTCAGCAGACAGATTTTATTCCTCCACTCCCTCCCGTACAATATCTCCACATATTGTAAGATCTAAGAGGATAGAGCCCATGCTGGAGCACAAATGCTCTCCTCCTGAGCACCTTCAATGCCTGCTCAGATCCCATCATCTCTGTCTTCTCTTCTGCTTTCCTGGAGACCTTCAGACCTTCAAAAAGGTTTTAAACACAAGTTCAATAAAGAGGCAAACCGCTCAGTCTAACTCCCTGGGACTTCCCCACATTCCTATATTCAATCACTCACTGGGCTGTGGGTTTGGCTCAATGGTTTAAAGTAAATTTTGACTAATGTTCTTTTTAAAGTGCATGATTTAGACCAATATCCTTTTCCATTTTTATTTTCCAAGATGTTTTTAAGGGACAAGAAAAGAAGAGGAGTTAACAGAAAAGCATATGTGATTGATAAATTAATTGAACGCAATTAATTAATCAAACATATACATCAACAAAATAAATGTTCCAAAACCTTTCCACAATTCACTAAAAATGAAAAACTGAAATTATTTCATTTTAAAAGTATTCAGACCCCTTGTATTCATACCCCAAGCTCAAGTTCAAACAGGTGGAATACAGTACATTACCTCAAAAGTTACATCATTTGTTGATTGACTCCACCAGTGTAAGAATTTACTGGGTCACCTGTTGTCAATTATTTTGTAAATATAAATACCCCTCTTTCTGTGAGATCTTACAGCATGGTAGAGAAAAGAAGTCAGATTTTATTATAGAAAGGAGGAGGAATCTGGTGAAGGGTACAAGCCTATTGCCTCAGTGGAGCTCAGTGGAGTCCATTGTACAGAAGTGGAAAAGTATGCAACTACAGCCACACTGCCTAGATCAGGCCGCCCCCCTAAACTTAGTTGCTAGACTAGAAGTGCACTTATCAGAGAAGCTACTGCAAGGCAAACTGTGACACTGAATGAGCTACAGGAGTCAGTCGCTGTGATGGAAGTTAATATATATGGGTCAACAAAGCTTTCCACAAAAAGAGCGTCTATGGGAGGGTTGCAAGGAAAAAACCCTGGCTGAGAAACCCATATCCTTGCCTGCGAAGAGTTTGCAAAACCACATCTAGAAGATACTACAGAGACATGGCAGAAAGTCTTGTGGTCTGACAAGACTAAAGTGGAACATTTTGGCCTGAATGGTCAGAGGTACTGTACTGTATGTATGGCTCAAATCAAACACTACACATCAGCGAAGTTACACCATCCCCTCTGTGAAGTTATCAGGGGTTATCATGTTATCAGGATCAATGGGAAAATGAACAGTGTACAGTATATCACTGACAAATCCTGGACAACAACCAGCTTCCCTTTTGAGCCAAAAAGCTAAAAATGACAAGGACATTTGTCTTTCAAGCAACAAACAGACTAAATAGGCTACAAAGGCATTTGAGTCTGTCTTATGTTCTTATTTCCATTGGCAAAGTAAATTTCTTCCATGATTAAATTTCAGATGTACTGTAGGAATAAAGTAACTAACATTTTCTGTCTATAGTAGTTCAGGGGGGTAGCTGCGTTAGCATGCGTAGGCTGCAAAGGAACAGGTAATAGGTTTATTCCATGCTAAAAAAAAGAAGAAAGAAAACACAACATTTCGGCCTTGGAGCCTTCTTCAGGTGTGAGAGAGACAAGGCAGTAGGTAATGTAGCAGGAGAACAAAGGCTGGGAGGGAGGAGGAGTGAGAGGCTGGAGCAGGGGACAGGAAGAGAGGCCAATCAAGAGGTGTGGAGTCAGAATAGGTATAGAGAGGTATGAAATGAAACTTCCAATGAATGGAGAAAATTTAAAAGAAGAGTAGTCTTCTAGGGGGAAGGTGTGATCCTAGCTGCAGGATAATTTTGGTTTCGGTAGTCTTTCTGATGTATGAGTTTGGAAAACAGTCTTTGAGAGCACAGACAGAGAGATTAGAGTGGGCGTGGTCATCAGAGGTGAAATGAGAAACAATGGGCTTGGAGAGATCTTTAATCTTCACAGCCCTGATGTGTTCTCTGAAGCGGTCTCCGAGTCTCCTTCCTGTTTCTCCAATGTAGATGGCTGGGCATTTACTGCAAGAGATACAGTAAATAAGGTTGCTGGAGGTACAAGATGCCATCTGGGTGATCTGGAATTGTCCTGAGGGGTCTTGAATGAGTGTGGTGTTGGATGTGTACTTGCAGGTGATACAGCGAGCTCTGTTGCACAGGAAAGTGTGGATGGTTGCTGAGGGCAGTCAAGGGAGCTGTGAACAAGAAGGTTGCACAGATTAGGTGATTGGCGATATGAGATGATGGGGCAGTCAGAAAAGAGGGCCCCAATGGAGGGATCATTTTCTATCTGTGTCTTACAGTACCTTCAAATTCAGAGTTGAGCTTGAAAACATTATTAAGCCCCTTCAGAAAAGAGAGGGCTACATGTCCAAATTAAATAATCATAGCCGTATTCATATTTTTTCATCCCAAAGGATTGCAAAGAGCCATATAAAGTACATATGAGGTCAGCTCTTCTGCTCCAGCTACCCCACTGCACAGCAGATCAGGCGCAGATGTGAGAAATTACTACATCAGCTGAACTTAAATGAAATAAGGAGAGGGCAGATTGTGCAAGTCCTGCTCCCTATTGAATTACCACATAGATAAATAAAAGAGACACAGATTAACATTTAGCCTGGATTAAGTGGTTAGAAAATGGATGAATAGATAAACAATTATCAGATCTTTCTGAAATATCAAGACTCATCACAATGTTAAACATACAACACTGGCGATCTTAATAACCAGAGGTATACAACTATAATAGAAGCCCTGTTTTTTTTCACAAAAAGTGATTAAAAAACATTTTATCATATATTTATAATTTATTTTTGCACGCATTCTTTATTTTTATTTTGTCATATTGACAAGATGTTTAACTCATTTTAGTTTCGAGTTAGATGTTTCATGTCCTGTGCTTTTTAACTATGTCCTCGGGTTAGCTCTATCATTTTTTAATGCCTGACTACAGGGATTATTGAGTTTCAATGCTGGGCCTCTGACACGGATGAAAACACATTTCTGTG
Organism: Lepisosteus oculatus; assembly: GCF_040954835.1. NCBI lineage: Eukaryota > Metazoa > Chordata > Actinopteri > Semionotiformes > Lepisosteidae > Lepisosteus > Lepisosteus oculatus. The sequence continues at coordinate 17,359,238 of NC_090713.1, forward strand.
TCTTTGTCTCGCCCTACAGGTGTTTCTTGCAGCTGCAGGTAAAATAACTTGGACCACTTTCCCAGATGGCTGCACTTTGCCTTGAAGACACCTCAGTGCCTCTCAGTGCCTTTCCTGTCACTCTGATTGTTGAAGTGAAACAGTCCTTTCACACTCCTTGTCTGTTTCTACAAATTAATATCCTCTACCTTTAGAAATTCAGTAACTAAAGAAAGTTTCACCATGCTCCCAGAACTTCTTTTCAACATACAGAAATATCTTAAAATTGTTTAACTGCCCTTTTTTAAGAAATACTGCCCATTTACTGTCTGGATGAAAATGAGAAATGGAATATATTACCAAGCCATTGAAGGAAGTAAAAGATTTTTCTTTAAGCGGACAGGCATTGTGATCTTGAGTAATTCTTTACTTTAGATGCTAGATGTCAGTGATATATTCTTGTTCTGTTGTTAGGTGCTGTTAGGTGTTTTTTTTACTTATAGCACTGCATTCTGTTTATTGATATACTGTATAGTGGAGAACAGTTCACTCTGCCACCACAGAGCAGGAAGATGCACTGAGACAGAGCGGACCAATAAAATACAGATTCACATAATCCACAGTTTACTATTATTATCATTAATCAAAAGGGTGACTTACAGCACATGCAAATTGTTTAGACCACAAGCCTGCGTGGTTTGCATAAAGGGAGTCAGACAGTTTTAAATCTGAAGACTCATCACCAACCTGACATTTTTTTCAAATCAGGAAAAGACATCAGCCATGGTGTCAGTCATTTCAGTCACCTGGATTATTTTATTCTACACTTACTGTATGGTGAGTCAAATAAATATTTATCTACATTTAGTTCAAGTAGATAGGTGCGTCAGCATGCGAAGGCTGCAAAGGAACAAGTTAAAGGTTTATTCCATGCTGAAAAGAGAAGAAAGGAAACACGATGTTTCGGCAGTGGAGCCTTCTTTGGTTGTGAAAAACATGTTTCCTTTCTTCTCTCTTCAGCATGGAATAAACCTATTAATTGTTCCTTTCTCTACATTTGTTTTGTATTTTCACTTAAATATATATTACAATAAAATGGGATCTGTCTTATACACATTGTTTCTGTGTTGTTTCTGCAGGGACTGATGGTGAGATTACAATGACTCAGACTCCAGCCACACTGTCAGTGTCTCCTGGGCAGGATATCAGTCTCCAATGCAGCGCAAGTCAGTATATAGCTGGAAATTAATCTGGTACCAACTCCAGGCTGGTCACAGTCCTAAACTGCTGATTAAAGCTGGGGATGGGTGATTTGAGTTTCCAGTCGATTTCCAACTTGATTTAATGACAGTTGATCCAGAACTGTTTTTACCTTCAAAATCACTCCAGGATTTCAGGTGGAAAATGCAGGAGATTATTATTATCAGAAGTATAGAAGCTTTCACAGAGTGATACATAATAATAAGGAGAACAAAGTGATGCAATTAATAGATGGGGATTATTAGGAGGCCAACAGGAAATTATACTAGGATGCCAGGGTAACACCCCTGCATTCTTCAAGAAACACCATGGGATTTCTAATGACCACAGAGACTGAGGACCGCAGTTTTACATCTCATCCAAAGAATGGCTCCTTTTTACAGTCTGGCATCCCCGTCACTATACAAGGGCATTAGGACCCACACAGACCACAGGGTGATTGCCCCTTGCTGGTCCCTTTAATATCTCTTCCAACAGCAATTTTAGTTTTTCCCAGGAGTCTCCCTTCCAGCTACTGACCAGGCTCACACCTGCTGAGCATCAGTGGGCTATCAGTTATGAGTTGCAGAGTGATATACTCTTCTGGAGACTGAGAAAGGACACATACAAAGAGTCAAACTGCCAACAAGTCTTTCTGCTTTTTTCAGGTTGGCATTTTGGCTCCTTCTTGCTCATACTCTTGATCATAATCCATCTCTATCTCATTAGGAGTGAATCTAATGTGAAGTTAGCCTGTTACTGTACATACTGTACTGTACGTCCTCGGTTCGTCTCGTACATCTGTATGTAGGATATTCTTTATTTTACCACTCCCCACCAGATTTATTCAGTTGTAAATACTTAGTAGTTACAAATGAGCTTCTAGATTCTTGTTCATTCCAGTGTTTTCTAACACAGAACACTTTGTTAATCTCATTTCTTTCCTAATATTTGCTTTCGAATACTGTCTGTAAGACTGTTCACTTTCATGATAATCTCTTTGTTTGCTTCATCCTCTTTTTCCTTTCACTTGAAAGGGGAGTTTGATCTCTTTTTTAGATTTTCCTTTGCTTGACTGGATTGTTTTTACATAGCTCAGTAATAAAAGAGTTAAAGAGCAGGAAAAACAATGTCTTACATCAGCTATTCTCAGATTTCTGCACATCATTTGAACATGATCGTCATACCTGACTTCCCCAACTTCCACAGCAATACTAACTATGGGAGAAAGCTGTCCTAGAAGATAGCCTTACTTGGAGCAGGGGAGGAGTGCTGGTGTCATTCATGCCATTTCACCTCTGCTCCTCTTGGGAAGAGTGCCAGCCTTAAGCCTAAAACTTTGGCCTAAAAAGCACATCACTCTTCAGCCCCTTCCTCATTCATAACTGAGCTTCAGGTCCCTCTCTGTGTGCACACTCTATGATAGCCCCTTAACAATGACCAGGATTACACAGCCCATTCCAGGTGCACTTCAGTGTAAATAAGCTGACCTGAGAAAGCCTCTTGCCTTTGCCTCCGGACTGTGTTCCCTGATCTCCCTTCAGCTCTGATCTCTGTGTGTCACTTGACTTCACCCCTGGCTTTTAACCTGACTGAACCTCACCCTGTCTCCTGATCAGCCCTTGTGCGTGACTACAGCGCCTCCCCAGTGACCCCCCCACTTGTTTCGTATTACAACCCCGGACTGTGGTTACCAGCATCCTGCAGGTCTACCAATCAACCATGACCCAGGAAATTCCATGTGAGCAGTGACCTGTGGCTGATGTAAGAGCAGCCCCTGACACAACATGATCCTCTGATGAAACTGTCAAGATCCTTCCTAGAATGTGTGCTGGACGTCACCCAGTTGGATCAGCTTCAGCGCCATGACTGAATAGCTGATTATAGACCCACAATGCCGTGAAGTGAAAGGGTTTGTTACAACCTGATGGATCATAATGGCTGTGTGGCAGCTCCTTTTTATTTTACTTTCACCTGAGAAAAATCTGAAATTGAAAGCATTTGTTTGTTGTGCTTGGTCTGGAAGAATCTCCGTTTCTCTGTCTCTCATTCATCATCGATGTCTGGGCTCTTGAGCAGAAGCCAGGTGTTTGGTGTCTCTAACCCTCCTGGCTGCCTCACACACCTGCTGAAAGGGAGCCCGAGTGTAAATGGGGAGGATTGCCCTCTAACACAAGATCAGGCTGTGGTTGTTAAAAGTGAAAGTCTGGGAGGATGAAAGGCGCTGGAGTGTAACGCTCTGTTAAGCTCATGCAGTTCCCCCAGCACAGCATGAGGCAGCCTGTGAGGCAGAACTGGGGAAGGTGAACAGGGTTTCAGCTCAGGGCTGTGAAGGGAGGCAGGTGAAGGCAGCGACCATCTGGCTGTGTGGTTTCTCTCTCTGCTGCTGCCGTGAAACTGACTGTCAGTCTGCTGCTCTGTGATTGCAATCGCACTCTTTTCCTGTGATTGTCTCTTTGCTACTGTTCTGTGATTGTCATTCTTCCTTCCTTCTGTGGTTGTGCCAAAAGCAAAACAGACTAAATTAAACTTACAGTTTCAAATCTAATTTTAAGGTAATTTAAACAAATTAAGCTGAATTTCATGGGCTTCTGAGCAGCAGTGTTGTGTCATTTATCTGTGAAATACCATGTTGGCACTGAATGTGATAAATTCTTTCTCACTTTTTGTTGAAATGTGAAAATACTTACAGTATGCACAGTAGGTGACAATGCTAAATGATTGAATGAAGTGTGTCTATTATGAAGAGTTCAGCATATCATATTAAATGAACATTGTATATTGTATATCATATTTTTCTGGTTTATAAAAAGCAATCACTTTGTAGTAGCCTTAAAACAGAATATTTTAATTTTGAAATGTTAAGGACATTTTTGATGAGAGTTGGCTTTAATTTTTTTTCATGTTAAAAGTATAATATATATCTGACTATATTGCAAATTTGTCCTCACAGCTCTCTGGTCCAGGGGTGCCTTCTGCATGGAGTCTGGATGTTCTTACTCTGATCAAGCAGGATTTTTCCTTGTGCTCCAGTTCTTCCCACCTTCCAGAGCCCTGCTGGCTGGGATAATTGATCTCCGCAAGTTATTGCCCCCGTCAGCTTGTATCAAAGTGCCCTGTGTTGGACTGGCATCCTAGCTGCTGTCCCACCTTGCGCGAAGTCCTCCAGAATAGACTCTGGACCAGGAATAAGAGACTTTCTGATGATGGATGGACTCAGATTTGTATGATACAAGAACACAACTACACAATGCATCTGACTGTCAGACATGTCTGTTGTGGCGCTGGAGACTTCAGCCTTAGATGTACTGTAAGTCTTAGTAATAATTATTTCAGTACTGTACATCGATAAAGTTTCTAGTCAAACACCACAGAAAGAAAATCAAGTTAGAATAAGAAGAACTGAAAGGAAGACATTGACAGTGGAGGGCTGGGAAAGAGCAGTTTGGTGCAGGTTTTGGTACAGCTGCATACGAGACTTCACACCACTTTATTTTCACTGACACAACTCTTTGATTTATAATTAGAATTATTAGATGTCTTGATAGGTACAGAAGATATACTGTAGTGCTTTATTGGGCAATCTGTGTATGTAAACGAATATATGTATATAGAAGTGCTACTGCGGGCAGTTAATCTTGCTGCTTATGCCCTAGATGGGCTGCTGGAAAAGGACTAAGTGCTGCTGTATGCATGTATGTTGATCTCCCTATTCAGATTCCTCACCGGGTGACTGTTTATAACCCCATCAGCAGCAGAACCATGAGTCCCCCCCATAGACTGGACTCCAGTGGTTTGGTGGTGAGCAACTGTGACAGACAGTAGGGGGTGGGGCTTATTATTAATTTTCTGCCTCCCACCTTCCCAATCCCACACTGTTATGTGGCTGAGGAGATTGATGTTTCATTTTCTATTGGTTTGGAAGCAGGAAAGACTCAGGAGGGAAATAATGTACAGGCCGCTACCCTTGGGGGGGAAGTCTATCCCAGACATTGCCATGAAGCTGCTGTGCATCTTCCTGACCTCTGTACTGAGAGGTCTTGCTAGAGCACCTGAACCACAAATCTGGACTTATTTCCCCAGGTGTTGGGGAGGTAGGGAGTGTCAGGGAACCAATACGTGGAATAGGAGGATCCTTATGCATGACCGGAATCCCACAGGACACGGAGTAGCAAAGGGACAATCCAAAAGACAAAATCCAAAGGCTGGGTTGATAAGGGAGGCAGAGGGTCCGGTAACGAGAGATATTCAAAACAATTCAAAGGCAAAATCCAGAAGGCGAGGTCAAGAGGCGGAAGCAGAAGATTCGTAACGGGAGATCAGTCAAAAAGTTAGGAAACGTGCACTGGAGAATACTAAGATAGGCTTCTCAACAGTGAGCGTGGGAAGGTGTGCGAAGGGGGTTTAAATACTGAAAGGAAAGGGGTGTGATTGGATGATTGTTTAGGGAGTGAGAATTTGAGGAATCTGATGCATGTGAGAATGTGCTGGGATGAGATTGGGAAGCAGAGGTTCCGGGAATGTAACGTCGTTTGCGAGGGAGAGTGTGGGGCGTGACAGTACCCCCCCTTTAGGGTCGGCTACTGACGACCTCAGAGAGCGAGTACGAACAAAGTCATCAATGAGGCTACGATCCAAAATATCTTTCTCCCAGACCCAGGAACGTTCCTCAGGACCATAGCCCTCCCAGTCGACTAGAAATTGTTGGCGACCTCGGAGCCAGCAGGCATCCAAGATCTTATTGACCGTGTAGGAAGGCAGACCGTCAATGAGTCGTGGTGGGGGTGGAGGTGGCCGAGGCCGGGAGAGGGGGGATCTGTGGTAGGGTTTCAGGAGAGAGACGTGGAAGGAGGGGTGCACCCTGAGAGTTGGAGGAAGAGCAAGACGATAGGTTACAGGGGTGAGCTGGGAGAGGATGCGAAAAGGTCCAATAAAACGGGGTCCCAACTTATGTGAAGGCTGTCTAAGGGGTAAGTTTTTAGTAGACAGCCAGACAAACTGTCCTCGTCGTAGTCTGGGCACAGGTCGTCGATGACGGTCAGCGGTGGTCTTCTGCCGCAAGGAGGTCTTCAGGAGGGCGGATCTGGCTTGTCTCCAAATCCTCTTGAGGAAAGTGAGGCGCGTCTGGAGGCAGGGAATATCCAAATCAGGGATAGAGTCCGGGAGAAGAGAGGGTTGGTATCCTAGAGAGCAATAGAAGGGAGACATTCCAGTGGTGGAGGAAGAGAGAGAGTTATGGGCATACTCAGCCCAGGGGAGGAGAGAGACCCAGTCATCTTGAGAAGCAGAGACGTAAGATCGAAGGTAAGTAAGAAGGTCCTGGTTGGTTCTTTCCGTCAGTCCATTGGATTCAGGATGATAGCCAGACGTGAGAGATGTGGAAGTCCCGAGAGATTTGCAAAAAGTTCTCCAGAATCTTGAAATGAATTGAGGTCCTCGATCTGATACAATATCCTCAGGAATGCCGTGAAGTCTGAAGAGGTCAGCCATGTCTTGAGCAGATGGAAGGGCAGGAAGAGGAATGAAATGAGCCAACTTCGAGAATCTATCTACCACGACCATAATGGTAGTTTTGCCTTGACTCTCAGGAAGATCTGTAAGAAAATCCACTGAGATGTGGGACCAAGGTCTTCTAGGGGTTGGGAGTGGTTGGAGTAAACCGGGCTTCTTAAGACGGGAGGATTTGGACATGGCACAGATGGGACAGGCCTGCACGTACCCGGTAACATCAGTCCTCATAGTTATGGCCACCAGAAATGTCTAGAGATGAATTCCAAGGAACGTTTGACACCGGGGTGACCTGCAAATAGTGAGTCATGACCCCAGCGAAGAACAGTGGAGCGTATGGTATCAGGAACAAAGAGTCTGTCTGGAGGACACTGGGGGGGAACGGTTTGGTTGTGAAGTGCACGTTTGATTTGGTTCTCCAGGTCCCATCTAATAGCAGCCACAATTCTCTCAGGGGGTATAATAGGTTCAGAAGGGTCCAAAAAGCCAGGAGGATCATGGAGGCGAGATAGGGCGTCAGCCTTTATGTTCTTGGATCCCGGTGTATAAGTAATAAAAAAATGGAACCTAGAAAAGAAAAGTGACCAGCGGGCCTGGCGTGGATTCAAACGTTTGGCAGTTTGTAGGTAAGAGAGATTCTTATGATCCGTAAGAATAGTAAAAGGGTGTAGGGCCCCCTCCAACCAGTGTCTCCATTCCTCCAGGGCGAGCTTGATAGCCAGTAGTTCTCGGTCTCCAACATCATAATTAGTCTCGGCCCGGGACAATTTTTTGGAGAAAAAGGCGCAGGGGTGGAGGATACCCTTCTCTCCATGACATTGAGATAATATGGCACCGACTCCGTTGGCTGAGGCATCCACCTCGAGAATGAATGGAAGGTTGGGGTCTGGGTGACGGAGGAGGGGGGCTGTGGTGAACAGTCTCTTGAGATGAAGGAAAGCTTGGTCTGCCTCAGGAGTCCATTTCCCTTGATCAGGACCTTTTTGGGTCAGGGCTGTAATGGGGGGGACGTCAGAGCTGAAATTCCTAATAAAACGGCGGTAAAAATTGGAAAATCCCAGGAAGCGTTGAATTTGTTTTAAATTCTGGGGGGTTGGCCAGTTCTGTATGGATTCAGTCTTGGCAGGGTCAATTTCAATGCCCAGGGGTGAGAGGATGTAGCCAAGGAAGTGGATTCTTTTAACATGGAAAGTACACTTTTCCAATTTGGCGTAGAGTTTGTTCTGAATCAAACGATGAAGAACCTCACGCACATGAGAGACATGCTCCTGGGGACTTCGGGAAAAGATTAGAATATCATCCAGGTATACCAGGACATATTTGTGCAAGATATCCCTAAAGATGTCATTCATGAACCCCTGAAAGACAGCAGGAGCATTAATCAGTCCAAACGGCATTACTTGGTATTCATAATGACCGTGGGTAGTAATAAATGCCGTCTTCCATTCGTCACCCTCCCGAATGCGGATCAAATTATACGCACCGCAGAGATCCAGTTTAGAAAAAATAGTGGCGCCCCGGAGTGATTCCAAAGCCGATGAAATCAGAGGAAGGGGATAACTGTTCTTGATAGTTATGTTATTCAGACCGCAATAATCAATGCAGGGTCTGAGAGAGCTATCTTTCTTTTTAACAAAGAAGAAACCGGCGCAGGCAGGTGAGGAAGAGGGGCGGATGAAACCAGATTCCAAGGACTCCTGGATATAATCTTCCATAGCCTGAGTCTCCTCGTTGGAAAGTGAATAGACATGGCCCTTAGGGGGTAGAACCCCTGGAATTAGATCTATAGGACAGTCAGATGGGCGATGAGGCGGGAGGGATAGGGCCTTCTGTTTACTGAAGGCTAGGTGTAGATCCGAGTACTGGGAAGGGATATTGGGGAGGTTATCTTGAGATATGCAGGAGACGGAAACTTTCTGAGGAAGCTGACAACAATGCAAAAGGCAATGGGAACCCCAGGCTGTGAGTTCCCTTTGTGACCAGGAGATGTGTGGGTTGTGAATCCGTAACCAAGGGAAACCAAGAACCAATGGGTGAGAAGGGGATTGAATGAGAAAGAACCGAATGACTTCCTGGTGGGTGGCGCCGATGCGAAGAGTGAGGGGAGGGGTCTGCCACTTCACCAGACCAGGGGAGAGGGGGGAGCCATCAAGAGTGAGGAGCCGAATGGGCTGGGTGACTGGCAACCGGGGAATATTCCAGGACGAAGCGAGTCCAGAGTCTAGGAAGTTCTCTTCGGACCCCGAATCAACAAAAGCAGAGAGAGAGATCTGTCCAGTAGTCCATGACAGGGTGGCTGGGAGAAAGAGTCCAGATCTGGGAGAGGAAGAAGTGACACCGGCCATAACAGCAGGTGGATAGGAGCGAGGAGGGCGACTGGGGCAGGCGGCTCGGAGGTGATCAGGGGAACCGCAGTAAAGGCAACGCCCCTCACGAAGTCGGCAATCTCTTTCCTCAGAGGTCAGTCTATGGAAGGAAGGCAGTTGGGAGGGTGTGGGAGGGGTCTGATTGTCCGACCTTCGCTGTTGAAGCCTGTGCTCTACTTCAAAAACTCGAGAAATGAAGGAGTCAAGTGATGGGAAGTCCTGGGGCAGGTGCACAACGTGATCCTTGAGTTCATCAGATAATCCAAGGCGGAAGTAGTGAATCAGGGCATTGTGATCCCAAGCGAGTTGAGCAGCCAGAAAACGGAATTCGGAAGAGTAGTCCTGAAAAGAGCGAGATCCTTGAGTAAGGGACGTGAGGCGTGCAACAATGAGATGGCGAGAGTGCAACTGCCCAAAGGCAGATTGTAGAGCTGTCTGAAAAAGGTGGAAGTTAGCAGTCTCAGGAGCGTTTCGAGAGAGCAGATGTCCAGCCCATTCCAGAGCTCGTCCAGAGAGGCAAAATACCATAAAAGCAATTCTTTCTCTATCGGTGGGGAAGCAGTCTGGGCGGATGTGGAAAGCCATCTGACATTGAGTCAGAAAGCCCTGACAACTGGAGGAGTCGCCATCAAATTTTTCCAGGAGGGGAGGGGGTAGAAGATTAGTTTGTGTTTGAAGCGGGGGTGCAGGGGCAGGAGCTGCAGGTGGGGGAGACAGTGGAAGTGCAAAGTGGTCAGCTAGTTGCTGGACTGCAGTAGTTAGCAGGTCCAAGTTCCGGGAGTGTTCAAGGAGAATAGAAAGTTGACTCTGGTCCGCTGGATCCATTTTAATATGGCTCACTATTCTGTCAGGGAACCAATACGTGGAATAGGAGGATCCTTATGCGTGACCGGAATCCCACAGGACACAGAGTAGCAAAGGGACAATCCAAAAGTCAAAATCCAAAGGCTGGGTCGATAAGGGAGGCAGAGGGTCCGGTAACGAGAGATATTCAAAACAATTCAAAGGCAAAATCCAGAAGGCGAGGTCAAGAGGCGGAAGCAGAAGATTCATAACGGGAGATCAGTCAAAAGGTTAGGAAACGCACACTGGAGAATACTAAGATAGGCTTCTCGATAGTGAGCGTGGGAAGGTGTGCGAAGGGGGGTTTAAATACTGAAAGGAAAGGGGTGTGATTGGATGATTGGTTAGGGAGTGAGAATTTGAGGAATCTGATGCATGTGAGAATGTGCTGGGTTCAATCAGGGATGAGATTGGGAAGCAGAGGTTCCAGGAATGTAACGTCGTTTGCGAGGGAGAGTGTGGGGCGTGACAGGGAGGTACTAGACCCAAGCTGGATTTCCTATTCTCTGACACATGTCCTGCAAGTTAAAGCACAGATAAAAGCATTTTAAGATCGGATCCAATTGGTGATCTTTCCCTCCGAGATAATGTATCAGTATCCAAAAACTGGAAGATCTTGTCATGCTTCATAAGGATTGGCTGAGCGTTTTAACAGCAGCTCAAACAAGAAAGGTGGGGAAACACACTGCCTCCAGGCTTCTGTGCACTGTTCACAGAGACTTAGGCTGGGATTGTGAACACATGTGTCAAGCCCTCCACTCATCCACCCCCATATGATAAGATCCTCCATCTGAGACTGAAGAAATGAAATTATATCTTTGTTTCACACATTGAATTGATTTATTCATGCTTTTATGACCTCAGTATTCTAAATGAGGTCGAACACGTGTGAGGGATCATTTTAGCTAAAATTTCCCTCAGTTCCTGTGTGAAATGTATCTTTATTTCTTTATGTCTGGTTCTCCCAAACCTCTCATTGCTGTCCTATGCTGAGAGACGATGTGCCTCTTCTCTCCAGCCTCACTCCATGTTGCTTTTCTCCCAGGTGACACTAGGCTCTCGCTGACATCCTGCCCCCCTCCAGCAGGGAGCTGTTGGAGAAGAAATTGGCCACGCCACTGGGTCTGGCCAGCAGGGGCTTCCTGTCTGGCTGGAGCCTGTAGTGGACAGTGGACCAGCAAAGTCACCAAGACCCCCGGCCTCCTGGACGGCACTGGCCTGTACAGCTGGGGCAGCACCCTGACACTGTCAGAGGCTGAGTGGTCCTCAGTGGGCACTGTGGTCTTTGAGGCCACCCACAGCTCCCAGACTCCCCTCTCATCACCCCTGAAGAAATCCGAGTGTACGGAATAGCCCAGCCCGGATTCTCAGCTTCATTCCCAGATTAGAACTGCAGATAGTGGTGTTTAACTGTAACCTGTTCGTACTGTGATTCAGAAGCAGAGGGCTCTCACCCCTTCGCCTGTGTGGCCCTTCGTCTTGAGCCAGTGACCTGCTTGTGTTAGACCCCTCTCATGTCTGAGTGTGGAAATGGTCTGTTGCTGCTAGTGACACAACAGTCAGAGTAATAAAGAGTTTTTGGATCATACTGTAAGCATCAATGTTCTCAGTATTATTGACAAACATTTTGTCTCATATTAGACTCCTGTAGCTAAACTGGTGGAGTTACTAATGATTTATTCTTCAAGATTCATCTACTGCTGGGGATCATTTTTACACAGTGTGCTAATGAATGGAGTTTAGAAAAAAAGTTCAGGAGGGATGACAAGAGCCAAGTTCAATCAGACTCAGCTCTCAGTAATTCAAAATCACCTCTGACGTCACTTCCTCACCTAAAACATTATAGATACTGTATGTGATCCCCTTATCTCCCTCTCATACATCTTTTTACATCCCTCCTCCACACCATCTCTACCTCTGCAGCTGCCCCTTGGTCACTCCTCACTCTGCAGGGGGTCCCTGCCTCCCCGTTCTCTGGCCAAAAGGACCAGGACGGTGAAGCCAAATTTTTACTGAACACTCCAGAAACCTTCTTGGGTGTTATTCCCTGTGGATATTCCCTTGTGTGTGTGCCCTGTGGTAAAGTTGGCTATGATACACACTCACACTCGTCTCATCCCAGAGTGAAGACTGACCCTCCGAGCAGCAGATTAAAAACTAATTACTGTCAAATGTGTGCTGCTGTACGGGCTACTACCTGTTAATGCAAATCATTTTAGGTTAGTGGATCACTAACCTCTTGGGATAGAAGATCAGTAGATCTGTAGATCAGTAGATAGTAGATCAGGAATCTGTCATTTACATGTACGTGCTAAAAGCTCTTCCTTTAGCCAGTTTTAAAGAATGATATGTGTTTTTGAAATTTGATTGTGTCTGATGTTCTTCAGTGTGAATTGACCCCAGACTATACCCCAATTTGCAATGTGACTCAATGGTTCTGACCCACTGTTTTGTTCCTTTTGTATGAGGTCATTACAAGCACCTGAATGAATAAAATGTCGCAATATTCACAGATACCCTGAAAAATACACACACCTGTCTTCACAAAATTGCAGTGAAAGAGGTGTCAGACAATATTTTTAGAGCAGCAAAGAAAACATCAGCTTTGCTATATAAGAAATGGGTTTACAGAATTTTACAGTGCAATTTCTTCCAACTTGAGAAGGCTAGCCTGTCTGGAATACTACTTATGTATGATTCATAAACTGAACATTAATTAATCCCAACCTTTCCAGTTTTAGCCTTGAAACTTGAGAGTTTATCATTTTTCCAAACAAGCATTTGAGGATACAGGAAGAAAGCAGGAGACAGCTTCTTTCACAAACAATTGTAAAATCTATCTAGATTTTTCACATTCTTTGTTTTTTTTGCAACACTGAATATTTATCTTGATCACATTTTTTTAAAGAAAAGAATTAGTATCCATGTGAGAAAAATTGTAGCTTTTCAACACATCATGTTGTAACATCTTGTACATCACTACACAGTATGTACACATACAAAAAAGAAGATCAAGCCTTTTACAATCTCTCCTCCAAAAACAGACAGTATCAATTGAAGTTCACAGACAATGGTTCTGCAGTTTAATATGTGATCTTGCTGTTTTAGATAGTGAGGTTGCCTGAATGGCTTTTTACTGTTTGTAATCTGTGGTGCATTTAATTACTGTTATTTCAACTGTAACCATAGTCAACAACCCATGTTAACACCTGTGTGTGCAAAGCACCAGTGAACTTACAATTTAAGAAGGGATTCGATGTGCACAGTTTCTGTGCTCTTGAAACACTGCCACTGGGCAGGAAGGCTGCAGGACTGTAAGATATATATTAATTGGGAAACCAGGCAGAAACCACGGGGATCTGTTGGGAGAATCTTCTAGGATCACTTCAGTACTCCAACCTTACAAGGGTTGCTTGTGTTCTTCAAGGCTCTTACTCACTTCACAAGGGGAATGTTGTTTTGTTGGTGGTGTGTTAGGATAGGAAATGGAAACAAAGAGCATGTCTAGTCAAGGCAAGATCTGAATGAAATGCAGAAAGACACTGACCATGACATGGAGGAGGAATCTTTTGAAAGAGTCTTAATGGATTATGGATCATATTGATAATCCAACCAGCAGTTTCTTTTATTATTGAAGTCATCATTAGGATCAAGGATATTTATCACTTGCCAAGAGCAATGTTATCTCTTATGTCCTAAAAGAGGATACTCATGAATTCTTTGTTTATCCGGGATGAGGAATTAAAGGCCATTTACTGACTCATTAACTTTGGAAGTGGGACACATCATCAGATAAATACAAAGAGAGACATCATCACGGAGTCTTGGAGATCCAGCTTGATTTGGTCTTTGTGTCAAATGAGTCTTTGACACATGGCTTCTGTCCAATCCATGCTGGACAGAGTGAGCAGCACACAAGACAGGAGCAGACACTGGGCTAAAATTGTTTCTAAGACAACAACAAGAATGCTGGAGACATTCCATAACTCATGGAGCGACCTTTTGCTTTAGAATCCTGAAGGATTTTACAAATAATGACTGAATGGTCCTGAAACTCCTTGGTCCAAAGTCCATTCTTGACTGTATTTCATGGAAATAACTTACATTGGCTGGAAACTGCATTCTTTACTGACCTTGACATGGAACTGAAATCAATGTTTCACATTTGTAATGTGGGGTCTTTGGATGTTTTTTAAAAACATTCTGGATAATTATTATTTTTATAGGACTGTGGATTCATCTTGGAATACAGTTTATCACAATCCTCAGTAAAGGGATGAAGGTATGTTAAGTGTACATACGTCACATGTGAGTCAAGAATAGTCTGTGATCAGAAATGACCTTCAGGTGTTATACAATCTACTAAAACTTCAGCAGTGCATCTGGTGGATATACTGTGCTGCACAGAACTTACATTACAAATGCTTCTGTCAGCAAAGACAAATTAAACAACCTTGATTTATACATATACCCAGATACCTTTAATTTACAGTTTACATTCAGGTATCAGGATCAGGCAGGATGTCCTTGTTTAGTAACATTTGGCTCGAATGCAACAGCAGGCTGGCTTTCAAAGTGACGTTTGCTCCAGTCTTCTGCTCTAAATAAACCCCAACTTCTTCTCTTAAAAGTGGTCATCAATTGAATAATACTTTGTTCTATTTTCATTGTCATTAGCTACATTTAACATGTATGATGTCTTTTTAAAAATGAGGATAACGTTTAACTGTGAAACAGAAAGCTATGAAAGTCTCTCTGTAAGTGTTCTGCACTTCATGCATACTTGAATCCATAGGATAGTGATAGGCCTCATGTTTGTCCTTGAAAATAAAGTCTGATTGAACTTGGCACTTAAAAATGTGATAAAGACAAATTACGTGTTATAATTGCAAAGCTTAAAGAAAAGCATTATTGGCAGTAGGCAGTGTATTGAAGAGCAGGGTCTGCTCTCTGCAGCAGCAGGAGGTTTTTGTACAGCGTCTCTATGGCAGTGAAGCACTGTGGTACACTTTCGGACAAGGCACCAAGGTGGTGGTCAAATGTAAGTGACTTCTCTTCTTTTATTCAACTCCGCAGGTTTGTTTGTCTGCTCAAATGTTTTTGTGATGTTTTAACTGTGATCCTGTGTGCTTTGTGCCTCCTAAACTTGGTCATTCTTAACTGATGTACAGAACAGAATATTTATGGTTGAGGAGGGAAATCTTGACAGGACAGAAGCTGCTTCAATCGAGCTTCTTCTGTGGCATTTTCCTCTCTCATGATCCTCAATGATCTTGAGTGACCCAGACTTCTGGGCTGGTTCACGAAATTAATGCTGATTCTTTCACAGGGAAAAGAAGCTTTCACACACTAACCCTCTTTGTAAAAAGATCTAAATGTAGAGTTTGAGAGTTGTTTTGGGCACTTAATGAGAGAAATAAAAGAGGAAAAACTCAAACTCAGCATGTTCATTTCTAAAAGAGGTATTTTAAACTCATCTTAACTGCAGCACAGTAATATCACCATTAACAAAAAGAAAGGTATTAAAGTATAGTGATTACATACTGTAGAGCAGGCAGTGCACTGGAGCGCTGGGTGCTCTTTCTGGAAGTTTTTGTACAGCCTCTCTATGGTAATAAAACACTGTGGCTCACTTTCGGACAAGGAACCAAGGTGGTGGTGAAATGTAAGTGACTTCTCTTCTTTCTCTCAACTCAGCAGACTTTTCTTGTCTTTTTAAATGTTTTTATGCTATTTTAACTGTGATCCTGTGTGCTTTGTGTCTCCTGATCTTGGTCATTCTTAACTGATGTACAGTATAGAATATTTATGATTGAGGAGGGAAATCTTGACAGGACAGAAGCTGCTTCAGTCGAGCTTCTTCTGCGGCATTTTCCTCTCTCATGATCCTCAACGGTCTTGGGGGACCCAGTGTTTTGGGCTGGTTCATGAAATTAATGCTGATTCTTCCACAGGGAAAGGAAGCTTTCACACAAACTTTCTTTGTTAAGAGATCTGAATGTATAGTTTAATTAATGCTCTTAATTATAGTGACAAAAAAGGTGAATACTTAAACTCAGCATGTTCATTTATAAAAGAGGTATTTTAAACTCATCTGAACTGCAGCACAGTAATATCACCATTAACTACCTTGAGATGCTAAAGTTTAAGATTCCAAGTGATCATAGAGCAGGCAGTGCACTGGAGAGCTGGGTGCTCTCTCTGGGGGTTTTTGTACAGCCTCTCTATGGTAATAAAACACTGTGGCGCACTTTCGGGCAAGGAACCAAGGTGGTGGTGAAATGTAAGTGAATTTTCTTTCTCTGATTCTTTCTCTCAACTCAGCAGACTTGGAAGTCCTGGAATTTTTACATTTCAGCAGTATAGAATCTTTCATTTCTCCTGGAGCCAGACTGTGCTTTTACATTATTCTTTAGATCCTGTTTCCTTTCTGAATCAGTGTCCTATGTGACATGTTCAGCTGTAATAATCACTATCAGCCGTGTGCTGTGTTCAGGTTGGCTTTCAAAGTCTTGTTCTTCAGGGAACAGTTTGCTCCAGTCTTCTGAACTCTAAATAAACCTTTTCTTCTCTTAATTGTGGTCATCAATTCAAAAATACTTTTTAATGATGTTTAAACAGGTAAGAATATTTCCACTCATAGTGTCAGTGACTGGAATCTGTTTTATTGTTTTCTTATCCTTGTATTTTGTACCAGGTTGCTAAAAGTAAGTCAAGGTCAGGCACTTCACTTACAAACTTTAATTTTCAATGCAGGCTAAAAACAAACTGACAAAACTCCACTAGTACTGCTGCTCTATTGAATTCCTATTGCCAGACAGATTTGACATAAAGACTGTAGTGAGTCTAATCACTGCAGTTCACGTTCAGACAGGAATGGCAAAGACAATTGTGTTTCTTTTTCTTTTATTGTATTTGCTTAACAGAGAAAAGCAAAACATCTTTAGGCTCTGAAGTGGTTTTTAAATATGTTTAAAAGGAATTACTGGGCAGTTTTGAGCTTCTTCAGAAGTAAAGCTATTTTTCAATACTGATCTGTAGGCAACAGAACCTAACCGAACAGGAGGCTGCTGTCACTGTTGAGGGTGAGGTTAACTGGCATTTTAAAATTCACCCCGGTTGAGAAGTATGGTTTTCTAAAGATACTGTTGTTTTCTCCTTAGACAGAGACATGATTTAATGAAATAAATTATCAAAATTTAATGTCTACTACTTCTAGTAAGACCAGAATACAGTTGGAATTTACAAATCATCATCATTATTTTCAATATTAAATTAAATTACTTTCAGTTGATTAATCATCTTTGCTATAGTAGTAATTAATAATGATGTTGATATAAGTATTAAACAGTATAAATATAAATAGTATAAAACCTGTATATTCATATTTTTGAAAACTTAATCATGGACAAACTGCAGGTAAGTCTTTTATAAATTATTTTAATAAATATAGGAATTGATGACTTCTAATATACAGATCAGCACGGGATCAAAAGCTTTGAAGTTATTTCATTAACCTTGGGAAAGTATTTGAACTTAAATCTTCAGGTTTTGTTGCAGCTGTTTCTTCAGACACATTTTCCTCTGCTGTGCTGCTCAGTAAAGCATGAAGTGGAACACAGATGACAGATCCAGCGCAGTTGTTTTTTTTTAGTAATGCCTAATGATAGTATTAAACTTCAAGTTATATAGAAACTTCAAAAATAATCTTAAAGTGCATATACATTGCAAGTATGTTATGTTTACACAATTCTTGTTGCAAGGTGTAACAAATGAAAATTATTCAAGCACTAATTGAGTCCAGACCAGCATCACCCTGTGATCAGTCTCAGCTAACAATTACCTCCACAGCTGAAGTTTAATTTACAGCGCTGAGAACTGACACTTACAGTGTAATGTTTAATAAGATCCTGTGAAGTGATATGTGTTGCAGATATATTAATACATGTTGTCTTTAAATTGAGAAGATTCTGCATTGGCTTATTTCGAGTCTTTCATGCAGACAATCCTCCTAAAATAATCACTATTTGTTGATTCTGAATTTCAGCAGCAGGTAGAATGGGGTGTTAGTTCACTTGGTGGCTCTGTCTAAGTGTCAGTGAACTCATAGGAAACTGGGCTGGCCAACTCTGCAGACCTGTCTTCTCTGTATCAGAGGTGAACAGGCTGCTCAGGGTCACAGCTTGGAGTCCGGGCTGGTCCAGGACAGCTGGTGCAGAGAACTCAGGCGCCACGATTCCAGAGACAGGTCATCAGAACCTCAGAAAGGCTCCAAACAAGCACAGACCTGTCCTGCTCACTAGGATACTTGTAGCACATTGATCTGAGGATGTCAAGGGGCTTCTTTGAAAGCACTCCCGTTTATAATATGTGTAACTTAAAAAAAATGTATTGATGTTAATTATTGAGTTTTAAAACTACAGATACAGGAGTAGGAGAAAGCCTGATCTTTGTTTAGAAGTGCATGTGGTGTTTCTAGGAGTCCCAAAGCAGTTTGTGTGTTGGTGCAAAGTTAGTGAGGCTCAGTCTCCTGCTGGACACCAGTCCTGACTCTCTGCCCTGCTCTGTCTTGCTCTCTCCTAGCCGGGGCCACCGTGAAGCCTACAGTGTCGCTGTTCCCCCCGTCCCCCAGTGAGCTGTCCGCCAACTCGGCCACACTGCTCTGCCTGCTCAGCGGCTACTCCCCCGAGGGGGCTAGCGTGGAGTGGACGGTGGACGGCTCCAAAGTGACCAGCGGGGTCCTGACCAGCGCCGAGGAGGGGAGGGACGGCAAGTTCAGCCGCAGCAGCTCCCTGAAGCTGAGCAAGGCCGAGTGGGAGGCCAAGGAGTTGTACGTGTGCACGGTGACCCACGACAACTCGCCGGCCTCCTACAGCGTCCACAGGAGTCAGTGCACGGGCGCCGTGGCATGATGCGCCGGGCCCGGCCAGGCTCAGGGCCTCTCTGCTCAGCCGCTGTCCTGGGAGAAGAGGGGAAGAGCCGCCCTCCCCTTGGCCCCAGTGTGTCTGCAGATCCTGTCGAGCCATGCAGCAGCTCAATAGCCTCGCATGTTAGTCTCAGCCTCTGGCCGTCACTAGAGCTTGTCTGGTAACTGGTGTGTGTTTGCGTAGTCTAGGACATTTTTCATTGTTTGTTTCGCTCTAGATGTTCAAATAAAATATTGAAGTCAGAATCTGGAGTTGTGTCACTTTGTGTGCGTTTGAATTTCTGAAAAGGAATATAAGAACTCCGGGCTGAAAAGGGACCCTGTTTGACCCTGTGGCACAGAGACAGAGAACAAGAGCCTCCATATCAAAGGCAGCTGGCAGATTTTAACTGAAAGACAGGGGGTCAAAGTCAGTGAGAGGAAACTGTCTTCTTATTACAATAAAAAGAATAATAGTTTTATTGATTTTCCTGACATCTTCATCATCAAAATTAAAGAACTGCAAAATATTGTAGCGTATTGCAGGTTCTTTCTCAGAACTAAAGAACAGTGGAGACGCGATTAACCAAGCACTGGCTTTATTTTACAACCACACCAAAAACCAAACACAGGATCTACACACACATGAGGAGACTGACGAACACGTACACACATTTAGGGTGGTAATTACCTAACAACACACTCTACTTTTACAGGACTACACAGGGCACTAGAATTACTAGGACATTATTTACACAGGCAGGGTCAGCCGCTGGTCATCGTGCTGACCCTCAGACTCTTCCCGGCTACCACTCCCAGCATGCCCAGCGGTACTACGAGCGCCTAGGGGCGCTTCCTCCTCACCACCAGGCGAGGGCGTTACACTGCCCCCACCTGAAGCGTCTGGCGTCTCGCCGACGTCGAACACCCCCCTCAGGCTGTACTCGTATTCGGCCAACTGCTGCGGAACCCTGCGTGAGCGGCCGCTGCGCCGCGGTGACGGCTGGCGATCCACGGACGCCCCACTATCGGCCGGCTCCGGCCCCGGCTGCTCCTCTGGAGCCTCCCCACACGGCTCCTCCTCCCGGGCCCGGTAGGGGGCCAGGCGGTCTCGGTGTAGGACCACCACTCTCCCCCGTGTTCGCAACCGGACACGGTAGCAGACCTCGCCCACCACCCCGAGTACCTCAGCGGGCCCCTCCCACGACGGCGCCAGCTTAGGACTGAGGCCTTTGCGGCGCCGCGGGTTGTACACCCAAACCGAGTCCCCGGGCTGGAAGGCAGGCCCCCTGCAGCGCAGGTCGTAGTACCGCTTCTGCCGGACCCCCGCCTGTGTCAGGTGGGTCCGTGCAAAGCTGTGCACCCGCTGCATCCGCTGCCGCAGGTCCCACTCGTAGTCCGGTCCAGCCGGCGGTGCCGACCCGTCTCCGGGCGGCGGGCCGAAGACCAGGTCCACCGGTGTTCGCATTTCCCGGCCCAGCATGAGCGAGGCCGGGGTGCACCCGGTGGATTCCTGGACCGCGGTCCGATACGCCCAGAGCGCAAGGGGGAGGTGGCGGTCCCAGTCCCGTTGGTGCCGGGACACCAGGGTGGCCAGCTGGGTGGCGAGCGTCCGATTAAACCGCTCTACCAACCCGTCGCTCTGGGGATGCAGCGGGGTGGTCCGCGTCTTAGTAATCCCCAGGCGCTGGCACACTCTGGCGAAGACCTGGGACTCGAAGTTACGCCCCTGGTCACTGTGTAACTCCTCCGGCACCCCCAGCCTGGCAAACATCCCCTCCAGCAGTGCATCGGCCACCGTGGGGGCACTCTGGTCCGGGAGGGCGTAGGCCTCCGGCCACTTCGTAAAGTAATCCATAGCCACCAAGACGTAGCGGTTCCCGGCCTCGGTGCGCGGAAACGGGCCCAAAACGTCCACTCCCACCCGCTCCATAGGAGCCCCCACCTGGTGTTGTTGGAGGGGGGCCCGAGAGCGCTCGGGGGGACCCTTCTGCGCCACGCACACCGCACACGTTCGGCAGTACCGCTCCACGTCCCGGTGGCAAAGACCCCAATAAAAATGGCCTCGGAGACGCTGCAGGGTTTTTTTACCGCCGAAGTGCCCCACACCCGGTTGGCCGTGCACCGCTCGGAGCACCGCCCCGCGGAGCGACCGAGGCACCACCAGCTGCCACCGTACCTCGCCACTGGAGGGTACCCGCCACCCCCGGCGCAGCACCCCGTCCTTTACCTCCAAGGCCTCCCACAGGGCGCAGAGGGCCTTGACGGACTTCGGGTGCGGGGCGAGCTCCTCTCGTGTAGGCCGCACTCCTGCTGCCCTCCAGCGGAGCACCGGGCCCACGTCAGGATCAGCTGCCTGACGCTGCGCCAGGTCTGGCAGGCCCACCCCCAGCGGCCCCTCCCGGGCCGTGGCCGCGGCGCTCACCCCCGCCACGGTGCGGACAGCCTCCTCACGCTGCTCCCGCCGGGCGCAGTGATGGCAGTCCGCGGCCTCGCAGGGGCGCCGCGAGAGAGCGTCGGCATTGAGATGGCGAGACCCCGCACGGTGCACGACAGTGAAGTCGTACTCCTGCAGGATCTCTATCCATCGCGCCATCTGTCCCTCTGGCTCCTTAAAGTGGAGCAGCCAGGTGAGGGACGCATGGTCGGTCCTCAGCCGGAACCGGGTCCCGAACAGGTACGGCCTGAAGTGGTGGACCGCCGCCATCACCGCCAGCAGCTCGCGACGGGTCACGCAGTAGTTCCGCTCAGGCCTAGTCAGAGCCCGGCTATAGTAAGCCACTACGCGCTCCCCATCCGGCCCCTCCTGCGCCAACACCGCCCCCACCCCCGAGTCACTCGCGTCGGTGTCGAGTATATACGGCAACCGCGGGTCGGGGTAGGCCAGCACGGGGGCTCCCACCAGAGCTTCGCGCAACCGGCCAAAGGCAGTCTCACAGCCCGAGTCCCAGTCAAAACGGCGGCCCTTGTCGGTGAGGCGGTGCAGCGGGGCGGCGATGCTGGCAAAGTCCCGGACGAACCTCCGATAGTACGAGGCCAACCCCAGAAAGCTGCGGAGCTCCGCGACTGTGCGTGGAGTCGGCCAGCCCCTCACTGCGGCGACCTTACCTGGGTCCGTAGCCACCCCTCGCGGTCCAACAACATGTCCCAGGAAGGTCACCTCCCGCCGCAGGAGCTCGCACTTGCGGGGGTTGAGCCTCAGGCCAGCACGGCGGATGCAGGCCAGCACCGCCTGGAGGTTCGTCAAGGCCTGGTCAAAACTCCGTGCATGAACCAGCAGATCGTCCAGATATAACACGCACTGGTTCCGCGGGACCGATGCCAGCACCCTCTCCATCAGCCTCTCGAACGTCGCCGGGGCATTGCACAGGCCAAAAGGCATGACAGTAAACTGCCAGAGGCCCTGGCCGATGGAAAAGGCCGTCTTCGGGCGAGCATCGGGAGCAAGCGGTACCTGCCAGTAGCCGCAGCGGAGGTCCAGGGAGCTGAACCAGGTCGACCCGGTGATGTAGTCCAGGGCGTCATCTATCCTCGGCAGGGGGTAGGAATCTTTCCGGGTGACCTCATTCAGCTTGCGGTAGTTGACGCAGAACCTCCACGAGCCGTCTTTTTTTTTTAACCAGTACGGCTGGCGCCGACCACGGGCTCGCGGAGGGCTCAATCACCCCCGCTGCGGCCATCTCCCGGATCTTTTCCTCGGCGGCGGTCCGCTTGGCGTGGACCATGCGTCCTGGTGGGATGCGGATGGGCCGAGCGTCGCCGGTGTTGATCTCGTGTTGGACCAGGGCAGTGCGGGTGCAGTCCTCATCCCTCGCCGCAAAGAGGTCTTCGTTCTGGGCGAGTAGCTGCTGGAGCCGCTGCCGCTGGTCCTGATCGAGGCCCTCGCAGCTCCGCTGGAAGAGGTCCTCAACGGCACGCTTCGCTTCCACGCAACGCTCGGCCCCCGCCGCCGCCTTGTCTGGCCCCCCGGCCGACTCAGGGGCAGGATCCGGCACGCTCGCTCCCCGGCTCGCAGGCCTGGTCTGCCCCGGCGACTGACGCCGCCGCCGCCGCCGCTGCCTCTTGTTCCCCCGGCTCCGGCAAGCCCGCGTCCCTCGGCCCTCGCCGGACCTGCCCTCCACCAGGTGCAGTCGCTCCCCCTGCCACACCAACTCCTGCCGGTCCAAGTCCAACCTGGCCCCCACTCGCTGCAGTAGGTCCAGCCCCAGAATGCAGTCCTCCTGGATGGGTGCAAGGTAGCAGGGGTGGCGCACCGTCGCTGCACCCAGACGGAAGGCAAGCACCCGTTTCCCCCGGACTGCAGCGAGCTGTCCCGTCACGGTCCTCAGCCGCAGGCTGGAGGCCTCCCATCCTGGGGGGTTGGTGCCCTCGGTGTCGGGGAGGACGCCCGGCCGAAGTAGGGTCACTGATGAACCGGTGTCGAGTAGGGCCAGGCAGGGTTGGTCCTCAATCCGGCAGTGGAGGTACAGGCCCCGGCTACAGCCGACTCGCCCCACGGTGGCGTGAGGGGCGCCGGTTTTTACAGCGCTCTCCGGAGCGGGGGTTGAGGTGTTCAAGGACGGCCTTCCCCGCGCTGAGCCGCCCCGTTCCCGTTTCCCGACGCCGATCGGGGAGAGCGAGGTTCGGGTGCCCGGCAGACCCGGGCTCGGTGTCCTCTTTTCCCGCAGCGGACGCAAATCAGCGTGCGGGGCTGTTCCGCGGCGGTCGCTGCACGGGCTGGCTCCTCTTCCCCCTCGCTGGATTCCTCCGTCGCCGCCTCGGTCAGCCGGCAGGGCGCACTGCGTCTGCTGGCGCTGCCAGTCACCCCGAACACTACCTCAGCCCGTGTAGCAAGGGCCAAGGCCTGCTCCAGCGATGTTGGCGCGGCCAGCTGCACGTGGCGCCGCAGCTCCTCGGGCGAGAGGGCCTTGAGAAAGGCCTGGAGAGCCATCTCCCGCTGCGCCTCCCGGGGGAAAGTTGGGTATCCTCGGCGGGCGAGGAACATGACATCCGCGGCGACCGGGCCCAGTCGCTCTCCTGGTCGGCGCCGCCGCAGGGCCAGCCTCTCCCGCATCAAGTCCGGCGCCTCCTCTACACCGAAGCGCAGCTGGAGGGCTGCTGCCAGCGCCGTGTAGTCGCCTCTGTCCTCCTCCGGGACGTCCAGGAGCACCTGGCAGGCCGCTCCTTCCAGAGCCGCCGCCAGGTGGCCGGCCATCTCCGCCCGGCTCCAGCCATTCGTCCGGGCTGCGAGCTGGAACTGCGCCTTATAGGTCTCCCAAGGCGCCTCACCATCGTAGCGACCTGGTCGCACCCGCGCCGATGGGTGTGGGAATCGCTGATCGGCTCCGGCAGGGAGGGCATCCTCTCTCCGGGGCGGCCGCCCCAATTCCACTGGCGGGACCACTACTGGGTAGCCCTGGTAAGGGCTGTGGCCACCTGTCGCACCCAGGAGTTGCTCAGGCTCCTTATGTGCGCCGCCGATGGGTTCTGCGTCTTCCAGCGTCAGCCGGCGCTTTATGGAATCGGGTAGTGTCTGCCACGAGTTGTTCATTCTGCCCGCTTCTGACACCAATGTAGCGTATTGCAGGTTCTTTCTCAGAACTAAAGAACAGTGGAGACGCGATTAACCAAGCACTGGCTTTATTTTACAACCACACCAAAAACCAAACACAGGATCTACACACACATGAGGAGACTGACGAACACGTACACACATTTAGGGTGGTAATTACCTAACAACACACTCTACTTTTACAGGACTACACAGGGCACTAGAATTACTAGGACATTATTTACACAGGCAGGGTCAGCCGCTGGTCATCGTGCTGACCCTCAGACTCTTCCCGGCTACCACTCCCAGGATGCCCAGCGGTACTACGAGCGCCTAGGGGCGCTTCCTCCTCACCACCAGGCGAGGGCGTTACAATATAATATATAATAATACAGTATAGAATATAGAATATAGAATATAGAATATAGAATATGAAGAGTGGGTGGATTATTCACAAAATCTCCTGTCATGGGTTATTGTCAAACAGCTCAGTAACTAAAAGCAGTGCAGCTCAAGGGACAGTGACTTCTCGATGCAGTCGAGACAGCAGGGCCCTGAGAAGGCTGGAGACACACACACCCCTCATCAGGGGTGGACAAACAGCAGCACTGCAGGCTGGACAGCGAAGAGAAGCAACAGATGGGTTTGAACAGAGAGGAGGAGGAAATCGAGATTATATATATTATATGTGTATTGAGTATTGACAGTGTGAAACTTTCCACACTACACTGAATTGCAAACTGAGCACTGACACGCTAGGATCTACAGTACCACAGTGTTATCAAATTTACAATTGTTTGTCCTGCATAGTGACAAAAAGAGTCAGCACACAATTCTGTGCTTGTCCTGCCGTTACTTATCCTGTTTCTAATCTTTCATAGTTTGTATACATTCTGCAACATGTCTTTGCATTTCACATCTATTTATCTAGTTTTAACTTTTACAAACCCTGTAAGTATATATCAACAGAATACATGTATCACATATATGATATAAATCAAAATAAGGAATATGGTCTTATAATGAGACCTCAGGCCAGCTCAATGGAGAGTCAGACAGCAGGGTCCTGAGGAGGCTGGAGATACCCAGGAGTGTCCAACAGGAGGCCAGTTGGCTAATCTTGCTTATTTGTCAGTTTAGTAGCAAATAGAATCTAAAATTTTGCCAGGACTTTTCTTAAATGTTCCCAGAGTTTGGGGCTCAACCACCTAGATACCTAGAACAGTTTGGTTACAGCATCAATTTTTATTTACCATCCTGTATTATTTCCATTTTAGTTCCATTTACTGTATGACCTTGCATCCTTGTTTGACTTCTGAGTGTGTAAAAGATCCTGTATGTTGAATCTATCTATAGCCCATTGTAGTTTGTTTATCTGGAACAAATCTCTCAATTTCCTCTGTTCTAGTTCGATGAGATTTAGCTCCTTGAACTTGTCTGTAAATGACAATGCACTGAAACTAGGATTTATTATTGTTGCTCTTCATTTTACTCTTTCTTAGACTGTATTCTCCTTTTTGATATGCTGCCCAAAACTGAACACAGTTTTCTAAACAAGGCCTTAGAAGTGCCTTGTAAACCTGGAGTATAACCTCCGTGGAATTAGATTCCACACTTCCTGCTCTGTACTCAGTTCGCTTTATTGATTCCCCACATCGTCTAGATGAAGACATAGAACAATCCACCAGATCTCTTTTGTGTGTAACATCCTGCAGTCCAGACTCTTCCATGCTAAATATACACAACGTACACAACATCTTCCTCCTACCTACCTGGATCACTTTGCACTTAAGAATGTTAAATTTCATACCAGGTGTCTCCCCAATTTCTGAATTTGTCTTTAAAGTCTTATTTAGTTCCCTTACCACTGTTTCTGTGTTAACCACTCTATCAAACTTGAATTGTTTAAAATTTAACTAGTTTGATAACTAAACCTGAAACTGATGTTTATATGGACCAGGAAGATGATGGGGCCAAAAACACATCCTTGAGGCACACCACTAGTTTCATCTGCCCAGATAAGTTAAATTCAATTCAATTCAATTTATTTTTGTATATCGCCTTTCACAACAAGGTTGCCCCAAGGTGCTTAACAATGCAAGTGACCAAACATTTTGACAATACAGAACAGAAGACCAGAACACAGTGGAAGAGAGGAACCAAAAACTCCTTAGTAAGGAGAAAAAAACCTCTAAGGGTCCAAGGTCATCTGGTTTCCAAAAAGGAAATGAACGAATGAGGGTATTAATCCCCATTATGTCTTCTGTGTGTTAGTACTCCATGCAGATCTCTGTAGACCAGAAACTTCCTCGTAAATGATAGCTATATCCACGATGTGCCTCTTGGATCCATGGCAGTGATGCAGCATCCAACTCAGACGATGCCCAGCCTGGGCCCCATCCTGACATGTGGGAAGGAGAATAGGATAGTTGTGATACCCTTCAAGATTATGCACTATGCTTTTAAGGCTATGCACATTATGTTCCTTTTTAGCCAGTTTCCAGTCCATGTACATAAGGAAAGGAGACTTGAACAGTGAATTTTGCAGTGCTGTGAATGTTTTGTGCCTTGACCATCGTGACTTCTGTTGAATTTCACTCAGATTTCAGAGAAAGGTGTCTTTGTTCCGTCTTTCCTTTGAAGCCATGAGGTGTTTTGGTCTCTGTTCCATTTTAAGCTTTAAGGTGCATTTTTACCAAACTCTACAGGACACTGTTATTGTTTTTTACTTCAAGTTCTTTACTTAAATGTCTAGTCACTTCAAAGCACATAAACAACAAACCAAATAAAAGGTTTTCCTAGTTTATTCAATGATTAGTTATTAGATAAAAACAATCTGCAGATCTAAAGGAGCTACTGTACTTGCAAATGTAAGTGGTAAGTATGGGCAGAAGATCATCCTCTAACTTGTACTTGTAGCTTTCTTTTAAGGACAGTCCGACAGAAAGGGCTCAACCGGTGAAGGCACCTTTTGGAGTTCAGGTTGGGCTCTGAAGAGCTGGACTGAACCTATGATATCATTTACTCACTACCATAACTTAAACACAGACACACAAACACAGACACAGACACACTCACACCAGGGCCAATCTTCCCAGAAGCCAATGATCCCACCAGTATGTATTGGACAGTGGAACATACAGACTCCACACAGACAGCACCCCAGGTCTGGAATTAAACCTAGGACCCCAGTGCTGCTAGCCCATGCTATCCCTGCTATCATTATCAGAAATATAATTTAACAGAGTCTTCTAATAAGGTGTCTCTCTCCTTCCAGGACCCAGCTACTGTACTGTCTCTATGACACTACCTGTGCTGACTCTACAACAATCATTGCCAAAACTGTCAGTACCCACCATCAATCTTAATTCATAGTGTGTGAGCACTGGCCTTTTCCAAGGGATCAGCTTCTAACATTTGTGGGGATTTTCGGGGTTCTCAGCTTACTTACTGTATTTTAATTACCATGCTGAAATGTGAATGGTCGGTGTGAATATTAATATTAATCGTGTTAAAGCATGTGTTAAAGCATTTAAAAACCTCTGAGGGAACTGCACAGTATTCTAAGTGCTGAAGAAAGAGAGTCAATTAATCTATCATAAAGGGATACGGATGATGGTCTGTGAGACTGGAGCTGCCTGGTGCTCTCTGCTGCTCTCGGAGAGACTCTCACACCTGCAGCTGGTCTATTCCGGGAGCGCGTCGGTCACGCTGGGGCAGCTGCGCAGCTCGCTATGTAAATCCTCTCGTCAGCGGTTTCGCTTTCTCCTCCCCGTCTTCCAGTTTCACAGCCAGAAATAGCCAGGGGGCGGCGGGGCAGCGGAGCGCGGCCGTGGAGATTTGCCTGCTGTGGCAGAGAGCCAGCCGGGCGCACAGCGCAGTGGTTTCGGAGAGCCCAGCTGTCTGAGACACAGGCAGAGAGACGGAGAAACGCGAGGTGCTGTAACGGTGCACAGATAATGAATTCAAATTTCTAGATTAAAAATAATTTTCTGAGATTGAAGATTTCTGGAACTATCACTTACAAAAGAAGTTCAAGTAGGGAGTTGTGGCTGCAAAGGAACAGGTAAAGGTTTATTCCAGGCTTAAAGGAAAAGAAAAAAAATAATAAAAGAAATATT
Source organism: Lepisosteus oculatus (assembly GCF_040954835.1). Taxonomy (NCBI): domain Eukaryota; kingdom Metazoa; phylum Chordata; class Actinopteri; order Semionotiformes; family Lepisosteidae; genus Lepisosteus; species Lepisosteus oculatus. Next base: position 17,387,729 of record NC_090713.1, read on the forward strand.
GCAAGGGAGATAAGAAGGCTTCACAGCTGAAACGTTGTGTCTGTTTTCTTTTCAGCATGGAATAAACCTTTAGCTGATCGTTTACAAAGATATTTATTAAGATCTGACATATTAATAGAATAATACAGATTCATTTGACTAATTAGTCTAAATTCCCAGCCTTTTTCTAGGGATTCTCTTCTAAAATTTGTGTAGATCTTTTGTGGGTCCCGATTTTATTGATTTTAATTACCTTGTTGTACTGTGAATGGTCAGTGTGAATATAAATAGTGGTAATCTATACTAAAATATTATCCAGGTGTCAGAGGCTGAATTTTACTTATTAATCTGTAGTACACAGATAATATATCATATCTAGCAAATAATTTACTTATATAACTTCATTTACAATTTCCTACCTGTAATTTTGAGCATTAAAATGACCATTTTATTTATACATCTGACATGTGCTTTAATTGTATCCGTGTTTACGCTGAGTGCTGTATGAATGTTGGTAAACTTCTATTTTTACTGCATTGATGAATGATGACATCAGCAATAATAAACAGTTTAAGAAACTTAATCTGCCTGGGCTCCTGTAAGATCAGCTTGTAAGGCATACATTTTACTTTTTTAGCTTGTTCTCACACTGAATCTAGGATCCTAGCCTCTTTCTTAAATACTACAGCATCAAGTACTTTGTGAAATGATTCATACTGAACACTGTTTACTTAGTGTTTATTACTCATCTGGTGTTGTTTCTCCTATTTAACTGGACCCAGTTGTGAACCTCTGTGTAAACTGTATAATACAACTAGTATATGCCAGTATAAACCTCATAAAACATACAGTACATACCAGATAGTATACTGCTCAGATTTCTGTCTTTACTTGTTATATATGTGCTTTGTTTTGAATGAATAATGAAGTGTTTATTTATTCTTGGGCTGTTGATAGGCCTGTAGATTTTGATAACCTGAGATCTGGACATTTCTATCTTAATGTTCACTATAAGATTGGAGAGGTCTGTGTGAGGGATGAATTGCTCTTGAATGGGTGCAGGATGATTACCCAACTCAAAAAAACTTTCCAGGGCTTAGGTTACTTAGACACAATGTTTTTACATGGTTTTATTGGAACGATGCAGTTTGCTTATATCAGAATTCCAGACATAATATTGAAGCTGCTGTATTTTGGAAATACTTCCCATGTTTATGTTGTGTCCTTGATTTGAGAAAGTGTTACTTGCTGGTGTTTTGTACACATTATAAAGATGTAAGCATGTTATCTAATCCCTAATCATTGCAGCAGAATTGGGCCAAAGATGTATTTTGACTTTTTTAACATTCCCTGGAGTCTACAAATTAATTCAGCAATGATGATTTTATACAAAGTTGCGGCTTTTTATTATATCACCACAGTGTTATTTGGTTAGCAGGGTATTTTTTTAATCAATGTGTTTTCACTTGTTCCTGTCAGCTTGTAATGCTCAAATTATCTTTATGCTTTCTCTCAGGAATGTCACCACTTAATGTTTGTACAGTATCTTGTGACAGGCGGATCTTGTGGTAGTTTGGGAATAATCTCTATGAAAAAGATGACTTTAAGCCTGTCTGTTGAATCTGTCTGTACTGATCACAGCAAAACAAAAGAGATGTGCTGAAGTCAGAGGAAATAAACTAGGATAAGCTGTGAAAGATGAACACAAAGCTTAGCAAAGCAGAAAAATGTTCAAAATACTGTGGATACATACAGTATGTGATCTTTCAGAAAGTTCTTTTATTTAATTGAATCGGAAAATGCAGGTATTCGTAATGTAAAATGAGGACTTAGACACCAAGTATTTTACGTGCTGTAAATACACATACAGTACTGTACTGTAGCGATAATATTTTACTGCACTCACTGGGTAGAAAAAAGCTATTATTCGTGGAAAAAAATCAGCGTTTCAGATTGTGTATGACTGTTCCAGCCTGTATTAAGATTAATGTAGTTCTGAAGCTGAGGTAACCAACTGCTATTCTTTGTGCTGGAGGTGACTCAGCAGAGTTACCAGCAGTGGCAGGAAATGGCAGGAGAATTGAAGGAGAGTCTTCAGTCTGTTCACTTGCATTTCAGATGCAGTATATACAGTACCTTATTATACACAACTAAGACTCACATCACATAAATTACAATCCACAGGGAGTTCTGGGATAAATAAACCTTTATTTTTTTTGTCTGCTTCTCCTTCAACTGTAATTGAACTTTTTACAGTTTACTGTTGCTTTTTTAAGTAAATTGTCAGAATTTGCATTCTGATATAAGTTATAAATTAAATGCCCAAATGTTGCACTTGTAATAGTAACAATCACACTTTACAGTTTTACACTTAGATAAAGAAATAAAGATTTACTTTAAAAGTAATATGTGCCATTGGATTTCTTGTTCAATTAGCATGAGAATATTGTGATTGCACAAAGACAAAGTAAAATACAATAGAAATGCCGACAGTGGAGCACGGAAGCGTACGGAGTCTTATTATTATTGTAACGCTTACGGCCGACAGGCACTGTGTAAGAGCCGGCGTACCAGAGCAGGTGACGTCACCGCCCTTCCCTGTGATAGCAGGACTACAGCTACTGGGCTGTAGAGAGATCTCTCTTTCTCACGGGGATGGGTCGCTGCAGAGAGACGCGGAAGTCCCGGGTTCGAGCCTCCAGTCGGGATGGGGCCGACCAGATGCGGCAAGGGCGCCCGCCTGAGTCCCCGTTGCGTTACATTATAAAATATATCATTTATACGAGATAGCATTGCGTTTATACGATAAAAGTATCTTGTACCTGTATATATGACACATGTATTGTATTTACACAAGAGTTAATTTGTGAACAATGTTGCCTACTATATTAATACTGTATATTGCATTGTACCGTATATTGTAACGAGACGGGGTCAGCAAGGATGGAGACAGGAACTCAGGCTCTTTTTAAATCTCAGCGCTTTATAGTCAGACATGTGTCCAGCTCAGCTCCAGCAACAGAGAAAGTGAGAAAAGAGAGAAACAGGGTAGAACACCCTGGGGTCATTTCATGTTCAGTACGTGGTATAGAGTGGTAAGTGGGTACAGATATAAAAGGGGCTGCAAAACTGGGATAACTATTTACAGGGACCCCGGCAACCTATCTAGGGTGTACACCCGTTCAGAATGGTCAGCGGCACTGGCCAGTGGCTGTCCTAGTCCCTGCCCTGACCACTACTACTGCTCCCGTTCTGCCCCTCGCCGCGCACCCCAGCCGGGCGCTCTTCGGCCGCAACGCCAGGCGAGGACGCCACACTATGAAATAATATTGTCCCCTGCAAAGTAGCATTGACTTAAACAGTAGAATACTTCCACACTCCTCTTTTCGAAAAAAAATCTAAAGTGTTCAGTCTTTTGGATAAATGAAGTACAACGCAGTGTCAGTAAATACGGAAGCGCATTGCTGCCAACAAGGGTAAAAAAAATCACCCTTTTTACGAGATAGCAATGATTACTTCAGTGTATACAGTACACAACCTGTTGTGTTGTGCACTGAACGCATGCAGAAGCTACCGTGAGCTTAGCTGGCACTTTCGGTTTAATGATCGTGTCAATGTCCGGCGCTGCAGAATTTGTACGGATTTACTTTCGACTGGGGTTTAGTCATAATGAAGTCTTGCAATTGTGAGCAAATATGAACAGAATCATTATAAGCATTAGGACCAAATGTGTGGGATTTAGAGATCAAAGCAACGATGGCTCCGTTATAAACAGTTATATGTGCAATCAGCTCCACTGCTTAAAACTGTAAGTCCGCACGGAGCGATAGAGGTATTACAGTATATGGCGATCGTGCTGTCGCATGATCATATAGAGTACGCGAGAATTACTATCTCGTACGTGAAAATTCCTTATCGAGAATTTTGTTTTCCTTAGTGGCAGCAATGCGCTTCCGGAAGTAAGCATTCTCAGGTTAAACGCTTATCGTTTTCGCCTTTTTTGTGAGAAGAGACATCACGGCTTTCCAAATTTTCAGTATGTTCTTCTTGATGTGAAGCTGCAGAAACATGTCCCGTACATAGGTTGTACATTGCCTCCTCTTTAAACATTGAACGCAATACGTTCACTTGACTTGATAGTGTAGCGTTTACAGGTTCTTTTCAGAACAAAGGACTAGTGGAGACGCCATTAACAAACCAAGCATTAGCTTTATTCATTAACAACCACACAAAACCAAACACAGGATATACACGCACACGAGGAGACTGACGGAACACGTACAATCTTTAGGGTGGTAATTACTGAACAACACGCTATACTTTTACAAGACTACACAGGGCACTAGAACTACTAGGACATTATTTACACAGGTAGGGTCAGCCGCTGGTCATCGTGCTGACCCTCAGACTCTCCCCGGCTACCACTCCCAGCATGCCCAGTGGTACTACGAGCGCCTAGGGGCGCTTCCTCCTCACCACCAGGCGAGGGCGTTACAATAGTAAGACTAATGCCAAGTGTTATCGCTGGAAACAGTAAACGGAACGCCAGCCGTGTGCCAGCTGTAATACGGGTTGTGTGCCGTCCTGGAATTATTTTTCAAAAAGTTTTTGTTTGGCATTACCCTGTCTCTATACACATGAATATCCGTGCAAACGGACACACAAATATTGTTTCTTCTCCCATCAAAATGCACTTTTCCTGCATTTTGCTGTGTAAATCCAAATTCAAATCCATTTGATGTCAGCATACTGTAGTCTTAAAGCTTTTAATAATTATTATAATTGCTTACACTTATACTGTTCTGTATAATGATTATTTTTTTGTAAGAGGCTGCACAGAGATTACTGTATTATTAGTCAACAGAGGGCAGCACTGAAAACTGAATTGAGAGTCTCCGTCTCTGCTAGCAAACGCTGCTGCTCTTCTTACTGATGTGACTCTTGTCTCAGTGTAATTGCCGTATTACTGACACTAGAGGGCAGCACTGAATACTGAATTGAGAGTCTCACTTTAAAAAAAACACTGCTCTGCTCCTCTTACTGTGACACTTGTCTCAGTGTGTGAGAACAATGCTGCTCTTTCATTTCTCCCTGCCTGTCCAACACATTGTTTCATCCGATAAACACAGCTTCTCTTAAGAATCCAGTCTGCCTGATATTGAGATACCTTACCTGTGAACCTGTCTGAGATGCTTTGCTGCCTCACACCTCTTCTTTGTACTTCAGGATGTTCACCAGTTTCACTCTGTTTCATCAGTTTCTGTATTTGATGCACTGAAAGTATTGAAGTAAGAACAGCAACAGTATGTTGACTTGGAGAAAATAATCTTGCCAGACCTTGGCAGCATATCACTCTTATTGAGGGTTGGTTTCAAAGATACCCTCTCAACTATAATCTTAAAGTATAATTATTGTACTGCAAGTTTTTTTTTGTTATGAGGTGCAGATTCAAATGCTGTTTCCTACTTCAATACTGTCAGTGCATCAAATACAGAAACTGATGAAACAGATTGAAACTGGTGAACATCCCGAAGTACAAAGAAGAAGTGTGAGGCAGCAAAGCATCTCAGACAGGTTCACAGGTGAGGTATCTCAATATCAGGCAGACTGGATTCTTAGGAGAGGATGTATTGATAGGATAAACCAATCTGTTGGACAGGCAGGGTGAAATGAAAGAGCAGCAC